>NC_043701.1:59829971-59850663 GCF_006229205.1 Suricata suricatta | reverse complement strand
AGAATTTACTACATTTTATTTCTGAAAAAGACGACTTCTCCTCTTTGCTCCTTTGGAAAGAGCAGGTAAGTCTACCAAGCATGAAGACTGAAAAGTTGTTTTCCCATCTCTTCCCATCTTTTGCTTGTACATTTGCAGAGTCTGGATTGCCATAAAACAGGGCATGACATTGGAGAGCCAGCTTTTCTCATTTGATAAATACAATATCCGAAGCCCAGAGAGCCTGCTCCCCTCCTCCAGGTCACCAACAGGACTTTGCATCAGAGGTGGGATGACCAACTGGACTCTCAGCTCCTCCCAGCACTCTGACCCACACCCCAGTGCCTCCAGGGATTCGCCTTACAAAGAAGCAACAGCCATATCCAGGCAACGGGTTTAGCTTTAGTTGATATGTACAAGGCACAAGGCATTGACTTTTTTCCATTTTTCTTGACAAACCTAAACATGATGTTAGGCTTTACGTGGCAGATGGAGAGATAACAAAGCAAAGATAAATCTGGCTGATACCAAACGATGATTCGGGTTGGTACACCTATAACCTCCATGAAATCCAATGGCTAAAGGAGTTAATCAGGTAAAACAAAACATTTTTTTAAGCACACTGTGGACAGGGGTATTCAATGCTTACAAAAGACAGAAAGCTACCTTCTGAGCAATAACAACTTTACAAATGACATTAGCCCTTTAACAACACAGTATTTCAATAGTTTATTTCTGTTAACGACAGGGATCTTTTCTCAGTAAATTCAAACAAGTTTATAACAGTGAATGGATAAGTTAGAGTTGGAAAAGTTAACCCCCAGCATGATCTTTAAATTTCAGGTGGAACCTCACCTATCTTTATGACCCAAACAGTGTTGAAATAAACACATTTTGAATAGAATTGTGTATCTGGTTCTTCCATATTTCAAATGTAAAAGTCTTCTGACAGAGAATATTCCATGTTTCTGCACCCCGTCTGAGGTTATTACAATAAAAGTCAGCATTTGGATTCTAGAATATAGCTAGTCAAAATGTCAGTGATGGAGATTTAAGAAATGAGCTTTTCCACACGACAGAAAACCAGTGATCAAACAAATTCAACATGATTATGGTGACTAAAGCAAAAACATCACATGTAGTAGGGTAACAGTTCTTGCTTGGCACACATATTAATAAATTTTCAAATATCAAACAACAGAACACCGATATCTACCAAAACCAACTAGCACATTTAAGATTCCTAAAACACTGTTAATTATGAACACCAGAAGAACCTACTCCCGTAAGAATTCTGTAACCCAGCACACCCTCTGTGCCATCCAGGCTGATTTGAGCACGTCTTTCTTCAGGATTCTCCAGTATCTCAAATTCATGAACCCCACAATGCCTCACTGCATCCTCTGACCAGGCCCTCATTTAGAGAGCTACACACACACACGTACTTCTTACAATTTTGAGAAAAACGAAAGGCCTTCATACATGTCAGTTTTTAGTTTTATCCAGTCATTAATTTTCTGCAGAGTTGTTTTTTCTTGACTTAATATTTTTGCAAGTTTTTTCATTTTTTCTTCATTTCTTTCTATGTACCTCAACCCTTCCAGCTGCAGCTGGTTGAGCTTTTCGTCTCGGCTTTCATCTAGAGGTATGTTTTCACACATTACAGGATTAAATCTGAAATAGGTGTCAGGAGGTAACAGACCATCAAGCATCACATGGACTTCTGTTAAAACAGAGAACAGGGTAGGTAAGAAAAATGACTTATTCTGCAATGATCTAGTTTTATCCGTATTTAAAATTCTCTTCTTTTAGGGCAAATTACAAAGCCTTACTTATTTCATCAGTCCAGCCAATTAAGAGTAGGTTTCAGGAATTCATAGTAATGAATCTAATGAAATTCATCTCCCAAGATACTTCTTCCTATAATTCTGCTACATGCTTGTCTACGCTCTTGTCTCTGTTTTGGGTCATAATGTTAGCCGCTGCCGAAACTTGTTTCCAACTTGTTTTGTTTTTAATCTTTGTTTATTTTGAGAGAGAGAGGGAGGGAGGAAGGGGCAGAGAGAGAGGAGAGAGAGAATCCCAAGCAGGCTCTGCACTGTCAGCACGGAGTGTGACACGAGGCTCCATTTCACAAACCTTAAAATCATAACCTGGCTGATGTCAAGAGTCAGATGCTTAACCGACTGAGCCATCCAGGCACCCCTCTTTTCGTTTTTAATTTTGGGTATTATCTTTATTGAGGTATAATTTATCACGATAAAATCCACCGATTTTTAGTGTATAATTTGAGAAGTTCTGACAAATGCGTACCTTTGTGTAATCACAACAATCATGACATAGAATATTTCTATCATCCCAGAAAGTTCCTTAGTGCCTTTTTGTAGTTCCTCCTCTCCTTACTCTTTGCCTTTGCTAGAATTTCACATAAACAGAATCAGAAATCTATAGCTCTTCTGTGTCTAGCTTCTTTTACCTAGCAACACACTCTGGAAATTCAGCCCTGTCATAGTATGTATGTATCGATGGTTCTCTCCTTTTCATTGGTGAGTAGAGTTCCACTGCACAGATATACCACAATTTGTTCCTTCCAGTTCTGGTTCTCCCCAGTTTTTAGCTATCTGGAATAATCCTACAGTAAGCATTTACATATAAGTCTTCTTGTGGATATATGATTCCATTTCTCTGGAGGGAATACTCTGGGATGAGATTGCTGGATCATATGGTAAAAGTGTGTTTATCTTTTTTTTGCAGTATAGTTGACAATGTTTCATGCTCACCTTTTTAAAAACTGCAACACTGCTTTCCAAATGGCCACACCACTTTGCATTTCAATCATTACTGTATCAGAGTACCCACTGTTCACATCTGCCCAAACTTGGTATTGTCAGCCTTAATTTTAGCCATTCCAGAGAACGTGTGGTGGTATCCTGTGGTTTTACTTTTCATTTCTCTAATGACTAATGAGGTAAAGTCTTTTATGTACTTTTTAGTCATCTGCGTATGTTTTTCAATGAAGTATTCAAATATTTGCCCATTTTTTTCACTGAATGTTTTGTGTATACATATATATATATATATATATATATATATATATATGTATATACACACACACACACAATTCTCTATACAGTTTAGATCTGTAGATATGTATCTGATAATAGATCAGATACATGTTTTGCTAGTATTTTATTTCAATCTACAGCTTGTCTTTTCATTTTACTAAGAGTGTCTTCTGAAGAGCAAAGTCTGTAATTTGAGAAAGTCTACTTTATCTGTTTTTTTCTTTTTGGTTCATGTTTTTTGTGTCCTATCTGAAAAATCTTTACCTAACCCAATGCCATTTAGATTTTCTCCAAGGTATTCTTCTGGAAGTTTTACAGTTTTAACTCTTATGTTTAAGTCTATGATCCATTTCAGATTAATTTTTATATATGGTGGGAAGGGTCAAGATTCACTTTTTTGACTATAGTTTTCTAACTGTCCCTATTTTATTGGTTGGAAATTTCCCCTAAATGGGAAAATTAAATTATCTTAATGAAAATATTTTGAGCTTACATGTATGGATCAATTCCTGTACTCTCTATTATGTACCATTCATTGATCTAAAGGTCTAACTTTATGCAAATTCCACAGTCCTTTGCTTACTGGAGTTTCATGGTCTTGAGATCAGAGAATAGAAGTGGTTCAACATTGCTCTTTTCAAAATTGTTTTGGCACTTCCGAGTCCTTAGCATACCCATATAAACTTTACAGTCACCTTGTTAAATCTCCATCCCAGAAAAAGGCTGCCTGGGTTCTTATAGCAATTGGATTATCTACAGATCCATTTGTGGGGACCAGCGAAACAACACTGAGATTTCCAATTCACAAATATGCTATATCTACTGATTTATTCAGTAATGCTTTAATTTCTTTCAGTAATGTTTTGCAGTTTTTACTGTTCAGGGCGTGTACATTATTTGTGAAATAATTCCTTCAGTGTTTAATATTCTCATGCTGTTATAAATGATATCTATCTTTGTATATATCTAATTTAAATTTCCACTTGCGAGTAGGAAGAAATACAACTGATTTTTACTGACCTTGTATTCTCTAACTTTTTGGGTCTACAAGCTTTTTAATAGATTCCTTAGGACTGTCAACATAGACCATGGTGTCACCTATACATATTTACTTCATTTCTAATCTATCTGCTCTTTATTTCCTTTCAGTGCCCTGCAGTACTGGAAAGGGCCTCCACGACAGTGCTGACTGGAGGTGATGAGAGACACCTTACTCTGCTCTTCATCTGAAATAGAAAGTATTCAGCCTTTCACCGTTAAATATCATGCTAGCTCTAGGTTTCTTGATTTGTTTTTCATTTTTTAGAAATGTCCTTTGTCAGGCTGAGGAAGTTTCCTTCTGTTCCTAATTTACTATGAGTTTTTATCACGAATGGATGTCAAATTTTGTCACATGTCGTTTCCACATCTGTTGAAACCATGTTTTAGTCTATTACTATGGTAAATTATATTGATTTTTTTAAATTTTTTTTAATGTTTTATTTATTTTTGATACTGAGAGAGACAGAGCATGAGAGAGGGAGCGGCAGAGAGAGAAGGAGGCACAAAACTGGAAGCAGCCTCCAGGCTCCAAGCTGGCTGTCAGCACGGAGACTGACACGGGGCTCAAACCCACGAACGTGAGATCTGACCTGAGCCGAAGTCGGAGGCTTAACCGACCGAGCCACCCAGGCGCTCCTATTGATTTTTTTTAATGTGAAACCAACTCTGTATTCTTGGAATGAATCCTACTTGGTTATACTGTATTCTCCTTTTAATATACATCTGAATTAAATTTATTAGTATATTTTAAGAATTTCAGCACGAGGGAACTAATAGCGAATTGGTATTTTTATGTATTTTACAATTTTGGGGGGGCATGGTTTTGGTGCCAGGGTAATGCTAGCCTTATAGAATGACCTGAGATGTATTTACTCTTCTTCTATTTCACGCAAGTATTTATGTAGAATTGTTACTAATCTTATCAGCTGCATTTTTCATTTTAGGTCGTGTATTTTTCCCCTCTAGAAGTTTGACTTGGGTCCCTTTTGTATCATTCATTGCTCTTATCATGTTCAAGTCTTCCTCCAGCCCACCGAACTTGAAAAGCATACTTTTAATAGTTACTGCAATGTCCTTGTCTGCTAATTACCTACTTATCATCTGTTTCGTATCTAGGTCCGTTCTCACTGATTGGGTTTGCTCTTGGTAAAGGGTATCCTTTTCCTGACTCTTTGTATGTCTGGTAATTTTTTATTGAACACCAAATATTGTGAATTTTTATTTTCTATGTACTAGATTTTATTGTATTCTTTTAACCGCGTTTAATTTTATTCTAACAATGGATGCTGTTAACTAGATTCAATGTGATCTTTTTGAGGATTGCTTTTAAGCAGTGTTAGGATGGATGCAGAGCCGCCCTGAGTCTAGAACTAATCTTATGCCACTACTGAAACAACACTCTTCTGAGGACCCCACTTCATAGCTCGTGTATTACAAGGTCCTTCTAATCTACTGACAAAACTCTGAGCTGCTCAGGGTCCTATGTGAGCTCCAAGAACTGTTCTGTGTCATCCTTCCTGGTGCTTCTTTCCCCTGCCTTGGGTAGTTTCCTCACAGGAATGCACCAATCAGTCCTCAAAGGGACTCCCCTGCATGTCTCTGGAGCACTCTCTCTGTGAAGCTGCCTCCTCTTGTATTTTGCCCACAAATTCTAGTCTCCTTGGTCTCCATGAACTCTAGCTCTGTGTCCTGTTCTGCTTTATCAGGTTCACCCCTCCCTGTGCTATAATCTAGAAACTCTTTTTAAGGAGCAAGCTGGGCAACTGCAGAAATTACTTCATTTATTTTCCTTCTTTCAGGGATCCCTGACTCATGCCACCTCTAGAAGTTTGATTTGGGTCCCTTTGGTATCATCCATTTCAGACATCTAATGTTGGAAAACCACTGTTCGGTTTAGTTTGCTAATGGTTTAAGCAGAGAGGAAATGTATGGCTTCTGTTATTTTATCATGGCCAGAAGTGGAAGTCTTAACCCAGTTTTTAAACATCTAAACGCTATTATCCTTTAACACCTGTATCAGGTCTAATTTATTTCTTTAAAAAAATTTTTTTAATGTTTTATTTTTGAGAGAGAGAGCATGCGTGAGCAGGGTAGAGGCAGAGAGAGCAGGAGACACAGAATCTGAAGCAGGTTCTAGGCTCTGAGCTGTCAGCACAGAGCCTGACATGGGGCTCAAACTCGTAAACCCGAAGATCATGACCTGAGCCGAAGTCAGACACTTAACCAACTGAGCCACCCAGGCGCTCTTAGTCTAACTTACTTACTGTAACGCCTCCACAATAATCTATTTTAGTTTTCTTATTCCCCTTCTTAATTCATAGTCTTAATCATGTACAACTATTCACCATTTATTTAGTAGTTGATAATACATTAGATTGAGCTAAGTGAAATGGCAATTTTTATCGTTCAATAACCCATCTAGTACCAGCAATTACACACCGTTCAAATTTTTCATTAACTAGAGTGTAAGTGCACTACAGTGGAAGCAGCATTACTTTTTTCTTGAAAATTCCAAATTAGCCCATCAGCTGGTTTGTACCAGATACACAGAAGTGTTTTGAGCCTGGCTGACCAAAGCTTCTGTTTCTCAGCAGACTGTGTACAACAAGAATATTGTATAGACCCAGATATATGCTTTTTGATAACAATGGTGGTTAATTCCATAGTTTGATGAAAAATACTAAGGAATTTTCTTTTACTAGTTTTCAAGCACAGATCAAGCACCATTCTATTCTAACTTTGCACTTGCATTTACGTAAAAATAGGCCACATGGATCACAAAGGCAGCATCATGCCCTTCTTTAAGAAAGTTGCTTTATGCTGCCATAGGCATTTGTTTCAATGCAAACATTCAGAAGTTTAAGTATTCTGGGTGTAACTCAAATGCATTTGTGCTGTGATCTAATAAAGTAAAAGATGTGATGGAAAACAAAAAAGAGAATTTTATTGATTTGATAACAAAATTTCAGATAGTGAAAAATCCAGTCTACAAGCTTCTCTTGGGTTATCATTAACAGATAAAAGTCCTAAGTGGGGAGTTTAAGATCCTCCTGTGGGCTAATGACTTAGCCAATAACATGACAATATGGAAAGAATGAGATTCAGAAGCAAGGTGCTGTTAAGTGGTGACAGTTCTTTTTAAGAACCGAACAGCATATTTACAAAAGGTTTAAAAATAAAATAGTAAACTAAGGAGATCTAGACCTCAAGGCCAAAATTGGACACTCAACAAATACTCAGTGACTGCCTACTGTGTGCTGGGCATTGCAGTCAACATAGTCAATTGGGTAAGTCTCCACCTTGTATTCTTGCAGGATAGAGAGATTATAAGCAACTACACAAGCAAATATGTGGTCCACATCCACATAATGAGAGAAATGCTCTAAGTTGGGAAAAAAGAGAGAAAGAAGCAGGGTAAAGAGGTTAGAATGACATGGTGAGGGAGCTGGAGAGCAATCAGGAACGGTCTCTGAGGAAGTGACGTCTGAGCAGAGGCCTGAATGAAACAGGGACGTGAGGCAAGCGTGAATGTGGGGGAGACGGCACACAGAGGGCAGGGCAAGTGTAGAGCTCCCAAGGCCAGGGACCGCTCAGCAAGTCCGAGGACAGCAAGGACCAAGGTGTGGCTGGACAATTGGACAGAGGGGATACACGTGAGGAGAGGGGGAGGGACGCAGGTCTTAAAGGAGCTGGTGTATTTCAGTGATTGAGGTTCTGGGATTTTGTTTGAAGTGTGATGGGAAGCCCAGAGGGTTCGGAGCAGGATAAAGACAGGATTTAGTTTATATGTTAAGAGTCTCCAGCCAACCTTTGTGCTGATCCTGCTTCAGATACTTCTCCCACTGTACACAGGCAAAGGTACCACCAGTGCCCTGATGAAGAAGAGTCTCTCTTCTGGGGTCCCTTAGAAGAAATGAGTGACGAGAAACAGAGAAACAGCCTAAGATCTGCTCCCCTACGTTTATGAGCCTCCCACAGAGCTGCCACGCGCTCTAGTAGTTAGCAGCGGCTCGAGCCAGCAAACAGTGAGCTCCAGGAGTCCCAGTGAGCGCTGAAAGGCGGCAGACAGACTAACCTTCTGTATCCGTCGCACTGTTGATAACGTTCGACAGCTTGGTTTTCAAGCTCGTGTACGTCACCGAGTTTCTCACGTCACTCTCGTACCGCCCGGTGCCCAGAGACACGATGCACTCCAAGGGCACGTCTGGCCAAAGACATTTACACTCGTGCATGGCCAGCGCGGAGGGGTTATTCAGAAGCAAGCCTCCGTCCTGCAAAACGGAAGTCAAGAAAATACAGTGCAGAACTCTGAAAAGTGAAATTCCATTTTACAAATATGAAAACAAAAATTGTATTTTCAACAGTTTGAAATTTACTCACAAGCAGAGTAATAAACTGAACGAATTATTTAAACACAAGAAGTTCCCTTAAGGTATTTACTTTCTATACTACTGCTTCAAAAAAGGTAATGGGAAAACTCACTGGCCTTATTACACTTTCCCTTCCTTTTATGAAAGTTCTTTTAACTTCTTCGATTGCTTTGCATATTTTTCTCAAACTACTAAAATGAACAGAATTACCTTTTAAAGATTATCCTTATTTAGTAGTTACTATAGATTCTACATAAAACGTAAAAATCATGGTCCTACCAAACGATTAAAACTAGCGTTTTGTTCACAAGTCAAATATAACCAAATTAATTAAACTAATTTCACTGAAACCGTGTTGACAATACAATTTCAAAGTATCATGTTCATTAAAATGCACATGTCCTCTAAACAAAGTAGGCAAACCCTGTACTGCGAAGCATTTATCAATCGTAACTATCATTTTAAAGAATTCAGAAGGAAAGAAGGGTAAAACATGCCGACAGAATACTGCAAAACTGTTGTAGAATAAAAGTATATGGCCAGCCTTACCTCACTGGCATAAACCTCTCTTGGTATTAGTGTATCCATTCGATTTTGAAAAACTATAAACTGTTAGGAAGTTACTCCTAATAAGCCCAAATCCCCCTTCCTGTAGCTGTCGTCCATTAATTCCAGATAGTGTATTTTAGAGCCACACAGATTTGGTCATCTTCTAAGCCTACAGTTCATCACTCATGAGGTATCTGCACCCCCTTGCCTTTGTGACCTGGGACATGTTAACTCTCTCAGAAACACTCTCCGGCCCCCTTCTTTGCTCACCTAATTCCCATTTATTCTTCAAAACATGGGCCAAGAGTAATTTATCCAGCAAGAACCTAAGTGAAATAATCCTAACATATTGAGTTGAAAATAGTCCATCTCTACTGGAAGATAAGAGATTGTCTAATTCTGTACTAGAACACTGAAAAAGAATTTTGAAAAAATAGGTTTGCTGCAAGAATACGAAGAGAAGATACAACCTTAACTTGGCATGCCCTAATGCAGTACACATTTGAAATATAGGCACCAAGATTGTAGTAACACAAATATTTTGGGGTAAAGATCTATAAAGAATTAATTTTTTTTCTTGTGACAGATGTGTATTTTCAAAATTCCTTTTTAGTGTACCACAGAAAAATTATGGCAAACTCAGATCTTTAGTAAATGAGCCACTTTGCATGGCTAACTTTTCCTTAGAGCACAGTGTGTGTGCAGGTGTGTGTATTTAATACAATCCTTTCTGCAACAAGCCACGTGCTTTTCAAAAAAATATACTAATGGTGTCTTAATTTTCTCTTGAGGATTCAGAACTATGGGGGAAAACACAGATCAGAAATACTGATACTTCTAATTCCAATCGCAGCTCCTGCACCTCCTAGCTGTTTAGCAGAGGCATCACGACTTTTAAAAATAAGGTATGACTAGGAGCACGTGGGTGGCTCAGTCGGCTAAGCATCTGACTTCAGCACAGGTCTCGATCTCACAGCTGGTGGGTTCAAGCCCTGAGTCGGGCTCTGAGCTGTCAGCACAGAGCCCAAAACCTGCTTCGGATTCTGTGTCTCCCTCTCTCTCTGCCCCTCTCCCACTCGTACTCTGTCTCTCTGTCCTTCAAAAATAAACATTAAAAAATTTTTAAAAAATAAGGTGTGACTTGCTAATTTCTAAAATTTTATGATTAGGTACTACACTGAGTATAGATAAGACATACAATTTTAAATGGGCTCAACGGCAACTTATTTTAGTACCAGCCCTAGAACTTTAAGAAGTGTCTGCTGAAAGCTTTTCCCCCCAGTAACTTGCAAGTTTCTGATAAAGGTAAAAAGCAGCACACACGGCGATCCAAGCTCTAGTGAGGTAATAACTTGACTTTCTTTCTACAAAATGTTGACTCAAAGGATCAGAGCCTTCTGCCAAGTGGTTTCCCTTCCTTGTGGAAAACCACCTACCCCACCTCCACCACTGCCTACGCTAGTGCTCTCCGGCTTCACGGTCCCATTAAAAACATGCAGCGTTTTGCCTTGGTAATGAAGTAACCAGTGTTACTAAAATTTCTCGTGGAACACCTTACCTTTTTTTGAATTTATGTTCAGTTATCTTAGGGGGAGGGGAGCATTTATTTCGTAAAGCACAAATAACGACAATTCTTCATTTTAAGTGTTACCAGACCAACTTTTCAAAAACACGTATCTCAAGTAACACTCTGCATCCGTGAGATGACACTGGAAGCCAGCAGTGCAGAAATGTCTCAAAGGTAACTGGCTCTTTAGTTAGGGACCAGCCGCTGTGAGGCTAATGGTCCTTTATTATAGCCCACGTCACCCCTGCCACGTCATCACAGCTTGATGATTCTTCTGGGTACCAGGGATACATGGGGCTGTGCGGGTTCTCAGAAAACCTGCTGTCACCTGTGTTCGCTGCCTGTTTCAGTCTCTGTTTTAGCACAGGTTGTTTGCTGCCACTCCCGATCTGATCTCTGCCTTCCCCGAGGTGCTCATCCCCATCACTCTCTAACTTCATCTCTTCTAAGAATGTTTTAGGTTTCCACACGTGTGACTTTCATGAGAGAAGGCTATTCTTCCAAAAGACAGCTCCAGTCATCAGGGGCCCATTTATTCACAGGCCTACCACATTTCAGCTCTTTGGCTGTTTTCACAATGTCCCTTTGTGGCCGAGAGAGGCTTGAGTTTGGATTGTCGCTGAAACCTACAGATGGCAACAAGTTGGCCTGTGGACAGCCAAGGTCTGGGATCCAAAACAGAGGAGGGGGGCTGGGCAGCTCAGCTGGTTGAGCATCCGACTCTTGATTTTGGCTCAGGTCATGATCCCAGGGTCATGACATTGAACCCCGTATCAGGCCCTGTGCTGAGCGTGGAGCCTACTTAAGATTCTTTCTCTCCCTTTGCCCTTCCCCTGTTCATGCTCTCTCCCTCTCTTAAAGAACTGAAAAAAATAATTAGCTATCTTTATAGATCTGTTGAAAGTTTGTAAAAACCTACTAGGATTCTTTGAGTGTAGGTAGTAATAATTATTTCCTAAAGGTTTCTCAACTATAAATTTTAATTTAATCTTTTCAACTTTCACCTTTTTCAATTAATAGGACATTAGAATAAAACCTACCACATAAAAGAGGTACTTCTTTATTTCTAACTTAGCAAGAAAGTTACCTCTTTTAAAACTTTTATTTTAAATTCTATAGTTATACTCTGGATAACTTCTAATCATCTCAGTATTTTAGATGGACTTCTTCACTATTATAATAGCCTATAAAGAAGGGTCAGAAAAGACAAAAAGGTGAGAAAAGATAAGAAGGGGCAAGAGAGGCAGAGCAAAAATTGATAAGAGCAAAAATTGGTAAGAGCAAAATCAATTCCAAATTAAAAGGTTGCCAGGTTTCCAATGGTTTTAATAGCCATGCTTTAAAGTAAATTCCCATTCCTTGAATGTACTTATTTTCCACCAAATATATGCAGAAGTTAAGATTCTTTGGTGTTCACTCTAGTTCATGGAGAGGATACCGCCCCTTGAGCCCTGCTGTACTTAGCCACTCCTGTCAAATGCCTCTTCGATCAGGAAGTCATCAGGCCGATGTTACAACTATTGAGTATCTGGTATTTGCCAGGCCCATGGCCAGACGCTCAGGTAAAACAGACTTAAAAAGTGAACTGACTGAGGGGATGCCTACGTGGCTTGGTCGGTTGAGTGTCTGACTCTGGCTCAGGTCATGATCTCACAGTCCACGGGTTGGAGCCCCGACTCGGGCTCTGTGCTGACAGCTCAGAGCCTGGAGCCTGCTTCAGATTCTGTGTCTCCCTCTCTCTCTCTCTCTGCCCCTCTCTTGCTTGTGCTCTCTCTCTCTCAAAAACAAATATTTTTAAAGTATTTAAAAAAAAAGTGAACTGACTAAATAATTTGCTACTTATCTCTCAAAGGTACACACAGGATTGGGTTTCAACAGCAGTATATCATACATGTACTCAACAGCCTAAAATTTAGATACGTTTAATTTCTTTTAATGTACATTTAATCATTTCAAATCATACAGACTACCTTTCAGGAAATTACCACTGTGCAATGTGAATGTCTCCTAATCAACTCATCCCAACTTATTATTTTTTGATTTTAAAAAAATTTTTGTTTCTTATTGTGGTAAAATACCCTTTTAATCCTTTTTAATGTTACAGTTCAGTGGCATTAATTACATTCAGAATGTTTTATGACTATCACCACTATCTTTTTCCAAAATGTTTTTATATCACTCTAAAGGGAAACTCTAAAACCAGTAAGCTATCATTACTTCCCTCCCAATCCCATTTCTATCCTAACTGACTACTCATTCTTCAACGTCTTTGTAAAGCTGACCCTGACAGAATAAACCACTTCTTCTACACTACTTCTTAACCCTACATATGTTCATTATTGAACTTATCATGCTATTATTTAACTGTGCTTATATTCTCCTAATGTGAGCTGTTTGAGGGTAGGGCCCAGGAAACACAAGGGATAGGCTGGCACTTACTAAAACCTTCAGGGTTTTCACGATTAGCACCATTTCTGGCAGAGTAAGTAGTCACAACATTTGTGACCAGTTATACTGAAAATTAATAGTTGTGGCCTGGCACAGGCACGATCTGCCAGGTGCCAGGCAGTTCTTTCTGCTGAAAACACTATTTACCAGGAACATTTATTTGAAGTATCATAATCCCCTTTAGGTTAATGTATTCGGGGTTCATAACCTTTCAAAATGTAAATAAGGCCTAAGAGAAACAATATATGAAAATCTGTCATGAAAACCTTTAGTGCAAATGAATTTATCAGAGTCTTTCTCCAAAGGCAGAGAATAAATGATTCAATTCTGGACGTGGCGATGCGAAAAAGAAGAGAGAAGGGATATGAGTATGTCCAAACTCATCAAACTGTATACATCAAATATGTTCACTTTTTGGTATGTCAATTACACAGCAATAAAACGAGAGAGAGAGAAAGGATAATTTTATATAAAACGTACTATTTCAAGAGAGATATGATGCTACTTGGGCAGAAGAGAGAAATAATAAATTAGAAAACTACTCAAAAAGAATTCCTCTCACTATAATTTTCTAGGACATGTAATAAACCTTGTAAATACTACCATATTCTTTTCTTCATAGGCAAAGGTAAATGAAATCTTTCATCTACCTACTCACACCTCTTAATTATAGCACTACTTTCAATCTCCGCTCAAACAGAATATTAATCTATAATTTATACTCTACATGGTTCCAAATGGATATGAAGTAACTTACATTAAGACGTATGTCAGACATGACAGTTAAAAGAGATTTTAAAGATGAGTCTGGAAATAACTCAATTATTCAAAGAGCTTAGGATAAGAGGATTATAATAAGTAAGTACCATATTTTAGTTTTAAACTTCGTAACAATTTCTGAAGAACTGGAAAGGAACTTCACTTGAATGTTTTGTTTAAACAATCAAGATCATTCACATCTTTGAATATTCTAATCAATCTTTCATGGCATCCTTTGAGTAGAAAAATATCCCATTTCTTCCTCATGTTTAGAAGAGAATATAAAGTAAAAAAAAAAATGTTGTTAACAATAGGGTTTGCTTTGAATCCAGATTTCATTTAAATATTACTAATTAGATGTGCAAATCTTCCTGGAGTCAAGTCACTACTTTACATAAAAGTGCATTCTCTGTACATGTGATTACATGCTTTACATAAATTTTGTGTAATAAGTCATTTTAATCTGTAGCTCAACCTAAATTCAAAGATTAGAGTCATCAATATAAAAATGGCTAACCATGAAAAGAACTATCACTAGTCTAAATGAAATGGAAAAAGAACCACTGAATTACTTTAGTTTGTTTTAATGTATTCTCTAGGACTAAATTAAACTTTAGAACTACTTCCTCTTAGAGAAAAACAATAAAAAGAAAATGAGATAACTTCTTTTGAAGTCTAGGAACATATGGTCCTGAAATGCAGTAACTTACCATTTGAGACTTCTACTAATATTTGGCATAACTATAATTTTGTAGCACAACAATCACCTTAAAGTTATGTTATAAACCTTAACCACTATGTTTTGAATACACTGTCTAAATTATTTCTCCGTTTATGACATGGTGAGAATAAGAATATGCAGAAATCACTGTTAGAACAGCAAGGTATGTATTAAAATAAGAATTTTATTTTGACCACTACGTCTTGAAACCAATGTCAGAAGGACTCTACAGCTAGCTCTTTCTGCCTTGAGTAGGTGGAAGAAAGAGGAGACAGGCGAGAAGGCGGAAGTGCCTTACATAATTCAATAATGACTGATTTGACAAAGAAATAGACTGAAGTGACTCCAAATACAAAAGGAATCCTATGTTAAATGCGTAACTACAAAAATTATGACATTACTTCTAGAAAGACACGGGGAAATGGGATAGCTGACCATACATTTTAAAATATGTATAAGGTACTATAAAAGTATAGGAGAAAATAAAACTGATAAAAGTGCTTCAGTTACTAGAACACTGAAACATGGAAAGTGAAATGACATAGTTGATATACAGTTCATATAGATGACGTATGCATGAGTCCTGAATGACATCTGAAAACTCTTATCAAAATACTTTTCTTCTCGACATCTACCTGAATGCCAAATAAACAGAGCACAAAAACATCACTGAATAGAGAGGAAAGTTCAGGTTAATAGCTCTATGGAATGAGACTGAATTTAAGTGGGATATCATCGAAAAAACTAAGCATATAGAAAACATGTATTTTGGTAGTATCAGCTCAAGAGTTTTCGCCACTTTTTCATCATTCAGTTTAAGTCAGGAGGAATTAAGATTTCCATAAAATGGGAAAAACTTGACAGGGAAAAATTTATGATAAATACATAAGTCTACATTACAGAAAAAGAATAAACCACCAGAAATAATAGTCAATGTTGCACATCATTCAGCCATAAACTTCAAAAGAGTCTAATTACAGGTAGCTTCCCAACCCTGTCGCTTGTCAGGTGTGATCGTGCTCCAGTTACTGGACGTTTCTTAAGACTCCAATATCTCATCTGTGAAAGAGGACTACCTACCCACCTCATAGGCAGTGGTAATTAGGTGAGACAGTGTGTGCCAAGGACTATGTAAGTCTAGCACACAGCCGACTTTTTATTTTATATAATCTCCTTCAAAATATGTCCACCCAAACTGTCAAACACATTGGGATCTGCGTTCCCAGGGACCATGTTTCATTTTCAATTATTTCATTTTATTATAATGGGATGTTTTATTTTTCATTTTTATTATATTTGGAAAGCCACACATTTTCTGATCAATACATGATAATTAGTTATGAATCACATCATATAAAATAAAAAAAAATCTTTCCTAAAATGTGTTCTCAAGCCAGAAGGCCTGTTAATTTAAGAAAAACAAACAACAAATAAAAACATTTTGTGTGGCACATCTTTTCCCACACATGAACATGAAGACCAGATAAGACATTTAGTAAGTGCTGATTCTATAATCACATGAACGTTTCAAAGGTAAGCCACAGTCAACTTACCTGGTGAAGGTCATTTCCCAGTGCGTACTCGGCAAAGTAGCCGGGCGCGGCAGACGAGGCTCTGATCGCCTGCCACATTTTGTACTGACAGCCTCCCAGATAGTGAGAGTTGATGCCAGGAAAGTGACCATAGTTCCTGAACACAAAAGCCTTTGGCGTTATCCCTCTGTTCACTATGGTACTTACTGCAGCAACCTAGTAAATTAAAAAGTGAACAATACCCATTGTAAAGAGCAGTACTGGGATCTGGAAAAACTTAAGTATTATTTAGTACGAACCACCTACAACTCTACCCATCAAGATAAACATAAATATGATGTTAAGCAAAGGGAACCAGATCTGTCTATGTTCTTTATGGGAAAATAGATACAAGGACTGAGTCAATTTTGAGAAATGCATATAAGACAGTAATAGCGAGGCCCTACAGCACAGGGGTTAGAGCCCTGGTTTTGTAAGACAGTAAGAAGGTATTTTCTGGCTACCTGACCTGATTAGCTATGTAAAAAGAAGACATAAATCACAAATCTCTGTACAATAACCAATATAGCAGTAGTAGCAATGAATGCAAACTACTTGAAGAAGAATAAATACACTATTTTCATAGTATTTACAAACTAGTCTTTGCTTCTGTTCTCTCGAAGGCATTATGACTTTAGTAACTGAAACTAACACTATACAAACTCTCAGGGCTTTCTTATCCTACTTAATAACTGGCATCTGGGCAACTTCTTATTAAAATTACTAACATGGACATCTTGGGTCTTGGATCTTATTAGTACCAGTTGAATTTATATAAAATGTCTTGTATTCATTAATGACCTGTAATATAAACTGAAGAAGAAAGTGAAAGGTATTGAGAATGCCAAAGTTATCAGGGTTCTGTGCCAAATCCTGCCAGGGTCCTGGTCGCTTTACTATTTCATAAACCAACTGTGATCCCCCTGATCCTGTAAGTGATCTGAGTGTGTTCTAGGCCGCTGTGGGTAAGAGTCGTCATACACCAAAATCCAGGGGTCTGTCTGTGAATTGGTACACAGACTGGCTGAATTAAGAATCATGTGGAAAACATGATAAACCCACTTATCACAAGTGAATTACTTTTTGAGGTGGCTGAAGTTCTCTTATGCCTACTCTTTTATTTAAAGTTGGCAAGTCCTCGACTTAGAAACAAGCAAAAAACTCTGCAGACATAGAGGGGAACAAATGACAGGTGCAGGGCACACCCTGGGACCTTCTCCAAAAGAGCTGTGTGCATCTCATTCACATGGCCTCCGACCCCCTGCTGCTGATTCACCTCCCGCTTCAGTCTCCTTCTGCACAATGTGCTTGAATCCTGAGGCTCCAGTCTTCTGGAACCTGCAGTTCCTACGTGTCTCCATGCCTCCTCCCGCACATGTCCTTCCCTTTGCCAGCAACACTCCTACTCACCAGCCTTCCCATTAAGACCTCAAACCTCATATCCTCAGAATAGCCTTCCTCATGTCCCTGTAAATACATGCTTCCACAGAACTGTTTTTGTGCTCCATAGCATTTATTTCAGGAAAACTCTATGTCATTTGTGTGATTACCGGATTAATGCCTACTTTGCTCTACGGGACTATACACTCCATGTCTGCATTTACTCAGTAAGGTCTCCAAAGTGCCCAGCGCAGTGTTGACACATTGGCTTCTAATTAATATCTAAAGAACGAATGGGGGGCACCTGAGTGGCTCAGTCGTTAAGCGTCTGACTCTTGGTTTCAGCTCTGGTTATGATCTCAAGTTTCATGGATCAAGACCTGAGACAGACAGAGCCTGCTTGGGATTCTCTCTCTCCCTCTCTCTCTCTGGCCCTCCCCTACACTCTCTCTCCCCCTCTCAAAATTAAAAAAAAAAGGGGGTGGGATGAATGAAATTTAAATAAGCAAGAGAAAGAAGGGGAGCTGTATTTGATTTTTCATGGTTACAGCTTATTATCCAAAGAATAAATACAAGCTGCAAGGGATTCTGAAGGACATAAATCCTATTCCTTCTTCAAATAACAAGTATTATTAAAGAACACAGAACTCAACCAATACTCAGTTCATTGGATTTCAAACAAAACAAAAAGAGCAGCCACACTGAGACATATCCTAGTGGCATTAATATTTCTAAAATTTAGCTTCCATTTGTATGTTAACCTAACATACATCTATAGGCACATAAAATCTCTTTTAAAAATCTTAGAGGAGGAAATGCCAGACTTTTTCTTAAATCACTAAGATTTGATTAACCTCATGATAAAATAATTCTTCCTTATTTTTAGTCTTAGTCTTTCATGTTCTTAAACTTCTGTTGTACTCTTACTGGTCACAGAAGATGCCTAATGGGGTGCCTGGGTGGCTCAGTCAGTTAAACACCCAACTTCGGCTCAGGTCATGATCTCACGGTCCCTGGGTTCAAGCCCTGCATCGGGCTCCATGCTAAGAGCCCAGAGGCTAGAGCCTGGTTCAGATTCTGTGTCTCCCTCTCTCCCTGTTCCTCCCTTGCTCTGTCTCTCTCTCTAAAATAAATAAAAATTAAAAAAAATTTTAGAAGTTAAATGAACACACCCTGTATCTTCACAGAATGGCACAAAATGTAAACAATCTATATAATCTATTAAAAGATGTTCCAAGAAATGTCTCCCTTCATAAATAAAGGGTCTTCGGAATAAGTGCTTTCACGTGACCTTCAATTCCAAATTGGTGTTACATTTAAGACTCTAAACTTACCTTAGGACATGTAGGATTTCTTGCTGTTTCAATCATTAGTGAGGATCCCATTCTGTCCCTTTATAAAAAGGAAAATTAAATTATATCAAAATGATTTTATCTCCTAACATCATGGGACACACAATATGAAAATACTGTTTGTTCAGGGCTTTGTCAAAGGACTAGGAGCAACAGAAAAGAAATATAAAAATAAGAAATATAATAAATAAGGTACCTCTAGTTGCCTTATAGTACAATTAAAGCACATGAAACAATGTATAGACACTTGTTAAGCTGATTTGAACTCCCAGTATCTACAGTTCGGGGAGGAGTGTGGATCAGCCAGGCCGCAAGAGGTGTGGCTTGAGAAAGGACGCAGGAGACGACAAGGAAACATACCCAAGACAGGACATGGCAGGGGTAAAGGCACGGAGGTAGGATGAACTTGTTATTTTCAGGGTCCTCCTGACAGGATAAAGGAGCTATGCTCAGATAAAACTGCCTAAGTATATAGAGTAGTTACAGACCCAATCAGGACATTTAGCCTTTAAACCTGCTTTATTACAGAGCCAATGTCATTCCTAAAAAATGCTTTTTAAGTCATCTGAGCTGGCATGTGAATTACTGCAACATTATTGATAATGTCCTCAGGCAGCCATTTCCACAATTCCATTATAAGGGAGTTTTATTTCAGCAGATATTTTTTCCTGGCTTAAAAATGTTTTTTCCCCTCTATTGGATATAAAGACTATGTTTTTTGCCAGCTTGCCTCAAAAAGAAAAAAACCCATGTTTCTCATGACATTTTTCAAACATATTCATGATTCTCAAATAGAGTATTAGTGAGTTTCACTTACAGGTAGTATGCACAAATTAGGTGGTGATCTACTCTGTACAATCGCTTTATAAATATCGAGGTAAAATACTTTCTAAAGCAGACAAGATCTTTGCCTTTCTGAACCCGATCTATATGTTTCATTTGCGTGAAGACCAATGCAACTGAATTCTTCTAATGATCTTTATCTTTTCATAGAAATCCTGCTGTAAAATTGGGATAGAGATCCTGGGAACATGCTGCTTTTATAGTTTAAGCAAAGTTCACATTTGTTTTTCTTGAACCTGATTTTATAAACAGAGGTAAATGCTTCAGTGAAGTTATGAATATAAATTCAAAGAGAAAGTCAGGAACACTAATTGTTTATTTCAGAGAGATGTGAAAATACAAAAAGGAAAAAGGTCAACATTCCTAGATTCTACTGGTATAATTGAGGTGTCCCTAAAATAACACAAAAAGATCACTGAAAAAAAAAACAAGCAGAAATGTGCTCTCAATAAATAAGAGAAACAAAAGACAAAAAAAATAAGCCAGAGAGTAAATGTATAAGTACAAAAACGGCCCCCCAATGAACAGCACTTCCCGGTGTCCATATCCTTGTATACAGTCCCTTCCCACAGACCTGAGGTTTCAGTGGCTGGGGTCAAGGGGACATCAGCAAACATGTCATTAAAGTGAGGCTTGATAAGTATTCCTGCACTGGGCTTGCCCTCTTGAAACTCAGACCACCCTAGTGGGATGAAGTTCAGAACGAGAGTGACCGTGAGGTGAGGGAGACCAGCGCCTGCACCATCTCAGCTGTGCTGTGAGTGGGAGGGAGTTCAGACAAGAACAGAAGAAATGACCACACCACAGAATCACATTGTTTTAAACCACTATATTTTGGGGCGCCTGGATGGCTCAGTTGGTTAGGCATTCGACTTCGGCTCAGGTCATGATCTCACTGTGAGTTCGAGCTCTGTGTCCAGCTCTGTGCTGACAGCTCAGAGCCCGGAGCCTGCTTCAGATTCTGTGCCTCCTTCTCTCCCTCTCCTTTGCTCGTGCTCTGTCTTTCTCTCTTTCAAAAATGAACATTAAAAAATTAAAAAAAAAAAA
>NC_043701.1:59701515-59829871 GCF_006229205.1 Suricata suricatta | reverse complement strand
TTTTAAGAAATACTGTGGATTTAAAGAGAGGTAAGAGAAGAGAAGATGGCTTATTAAAGAGATACATTATGAAATCAAAGTGAGGGGACATGAAGAATTAGAGATAATGCTGGACAAATATATTTAACAATGACTTCCATTATCATATAAAAAGAAATAAACATGCCCATATATATACTCATGCAAGAAAAAAATATTTGAACAAAATAAAAATATTAAAAATAATCTGGGGGGGCGCCTGGGTGGCTCAGTCGGTTGAGTTTCCGACTTCGGCTCAGGTCAGATCTCACGTTCGTGGGTTCGAGCCCCGCGTCAGGCTCTGTGCTGACAGCTAGCTCAGAGCCTGGAGCCTGCTTCCGGTTCTGTGTCTCCTTCTCTCTCTGCCCCTCCCCCTCTCATGCTCTCTCTCTGTATTAAAAATAAATAAAACATTAAAAAAAATTAAAAAAAATAATCTGGGAATTATGAGCTACAATTTTTGTTTGCTTTTCTTTATACTTTTCTTTTTTTTCCTCCCAAGGTTTACATGTATAATTAGGAAGAAAACTATTTCTAAATGCTGTATTTATAAATTACTTCAGGACAAATGTAAAAATAAATGTACTCACCAGGTTGATTCTATCAGCCTAACATGGTACTAGGCTCTCGTATATAAACGAAATAAAAGATGCAGGTTCTTTTCCTCCCAAGGCCTCACACCTTCCTCCTTTCAACATAAACTTCCCATTCCGGCTGCTTTCTCAGGTTCCCCTCAACCGAGGCTTCCCAACTGCAGCATGAGTGACATCTCGGGCCGGACAAGTTTGTGCTGTAGGGACTGTCCTGTGCCCTGCAGGGTACTTAGCAGTGACTGCCCTCTTCTCACCAGATGCGAGTGGCAGTCCCCCAGCTGCGACAACCCAACAAGCCTCCGGACATTGACAAATGTCCTCAGGTGGTCAAATCGCCTCTGGTGGCAAACCGCACACTTAAACCTACCCTCATCCTAATTCCAGTATTCCCCAAATGTCTTCACTCCAATTTCCTCCCTGAATGACTAACACACCTCCTATTCTATAAAATCAAATACTTATTGGTCCCAAACCTCTTTTCAACATACCTCCCTCATTCTACCTAGATAGTTGAATGTTCTCGACTATTCCTTCAGATCTCTACTCAAATGTTACTTCTCCAGAAAGAAATCGTAGTCACACCGGTGGCTGCCAAAGGTGGTGGGTGGATGGGGTTGTCAAAATGGGTGAAGAGATTAAAAGGTACAAACATCCAGTTAGATAATAAGTAAATCTGAGGGATGTAAGGTACAGCATGGTGACATAGTTAATAATATTATATTGCATATTTGAAAGTTACTAAGAGAACTGATCTTCAATGTTCTCAGCACACAGAGAAATCGTTAACTATGTGCGGTGATGGACGTTAACAAGACTTACTATGATCATTTTGCAAATATACAGATATCAAATCACTGTTGTACACTTGACACTAATTTAATATCTCAGTAAATTTTTTTAATTGGAAGAAAAGAAGTCAGAGTCATGATCACTCTTTACAATAGCATTGTTACTTTTTTTTTTTTCCTTCCAAGACTTTATTTAAATTCAAGTTAGTTAACATACACTGTAGCATTGGTTTTAGGAGTAGAATTTAGTGATTCATCACTTACATATAAACACACCCAGTGCTCAGCACAAGGGCCCTCCTTAATGCCCATCACCCACCCAGTCCACCCCCCCTCCAGGAACCCTGTTTGTTCTTTGTATTTAAGAATCTTCTGGTTTGCCTCCTTCTGTTTTTATCTTTCTTTTCCTTTTCTTCCCCTAGGTTCATCTGTTTTGTTTCTTAAATTCCTCATGAGTGAGATCACATGGCATTTGTCTTTGACTTATTTTCTTTAGTATAATACATTCTAGTTCCATCCACAACATTGCAAATGGCAAGATTTCTTTTTGATGGCTGAGTGATATTTATTATGTATATATGTGTGTGTATATATATTTATATACATATGCACATATATATATTTACACACACATATATATGACATCTTTTTTTTTTTAATTTTTTTATAGAGAAAGGGCATGACCAGCAGATGGGGCAACGGAGAGAGAGAATCCTAAGCAGGCTCCACACTGAGCGTGGCTCAAACCTACAATCCTGGGATCATGGCCTGAGCCAAAACCAAGAGTTAGACGCTCTACTGACTTAGCCACCCAGGCGCCCCTATGCCATATCTTCTTTGTCCGTTCATCAGTTGATGGACATTCGGGCTCTTTCCATAATCTGGCTTTTGTTGACAGTACAAAATAGCACTGTTACTCTTGATCATATTGCTTTATTTTTTTTCATAACACCCATTAGTACTCAAAAATACATTTTTTCCCCCTATTTGTTCTTTTTCCTACCCTGGAATGCAAGTACCATGAAGACTTGGATTTTGCTTACTGAGTGACTCCAGGATCCAAATCACTGTGTAGAACATGGAAGGCACTCAAAATGCTAGCTGAATCAATAAATGATAACCATCCTTCCTAAATGCTGTGAACTTAATGGTAGAAGACGACTAGCTTCTTCCTGCTCCTCGGTGAAATTCCTTACTCATTCAACTGCCACTTTCCTTACTTCTCATTACTTGGAGCCAATTCTATGAACCAGAATGATTATCTCCAACTCATTACTGCTTTATCATATGAATAATGTTCACTTTCTTGAATTTCCCTTCTGTAAGAAACATCCAAAAGATCTTCTAAGACTTTTCTCTCCTTCGTCAATTCCACCTTCATTTGCCAAATTAGCACTTCCATAGTGCTGTGTGAAGCCTTATATACAGTCAACACGTGCAAAAGTCTTTCTCAATACCAACCACCGCCTTCCCGTTCCCTGCAATTCTGTCCCAATCATCCATAGGGTCTACAATTAAGATTGATCTTGACCTCTTTCAACTCTATCCAAATCCCTTTTTCTTCAAAGTTTCCTTACATATTCTTCTTCCTCCTGCTTCCCACCTGCTGCCACCATCTGAAGTTGTTATTTTATTGTCCTCTGACTAGATTATTAAATAGTCTCTTCTCTCATCATCCACTCTCTCATTCACATTGGCATCAAAATTAAAAGAATCTGGCTGGCACCCAGAACATTAGAATTTAACAAAAAGGTGAGGGTGGTACTTGGACATACAAAACAGTAACTGGCAAGGCAGGAAGACTGGAGAGCAACAGAGAGGCAAAGTAAGCTAGGAATGACAGGCTGGGCATGTACTAGGAGTTTAAGAGGTAGGGGCAGAGATGGCAGGAAACTAGAACCCATGCTAGAAAATTTGGGGGGAAAGGTGAACACTGAAGAATCTAACCAATAAGCAGTGAGGAAAATAAGAGCAAGAAGCATGGACGAACTGCCAGCGGAACGAATGGAGTTTGATGGTGGAAAGCTCTCCTTCTGCGCTGAGAGTGCTTAGGCAGCTCTGGGAGCACCAGAACTGGCATCTCCAAGTACAGGTGTAGGACTCAGGAAGTTACTGATGCAGACTCCTTTTATAACCATCACTTTATTAAGTGCCTAATCGACTGATAAGCATGGGTAAGGTAAATATAATGAAAGAAAATGGACATTATAAAACACTGTCAAAATTTTAACAGAATCATGGCTGGTAAATTGTCCTGAACTACCAAAAAGGTCTGAAAAGACCAAACTGAAATACTGGATCAAATTAAAATAAAAGCAAATCCAGGTATATACTAAAGAAGTTCTTAGATCGATAAAGTAACAAATTAAGAAAAACTAATGTTTTATTTCAAAAATCTGGTTTTATAATGATGTAGTTACTACAATTAAACAAATCAGTTTAAAAAAATCCCTATGGCTGAATTAGATCAGCAGATTTAAAACATAATTTCTGTAGGGCACCTGGTGGCTAAGTTAGTTAAACGTCCACTCTTGATTTCAACTCAGGTCACGATCTTGCAGTTCGTGGGTTCAAGTCCTGTATTGGGCTCTGTGCTGTCAGCACGAGCCTGCTTGGGGTTCTCTCTCTCCCTCTCTCTCTGCCCCTCCTTAGCTTACACACATGCCTCTCCCTCTTTCTCAAAAAAAAAAAAACAAAACAAAACAAAACAAAAAAAAGTAAAAAAAAATTCTTCTAGCCTCACCTTGTCCCTCCACCATCAATCGTAAGAATTCGGATTCCTCTTCCTTTCACTGGATCCACGTAGCCAATTAAGGCCAAAATTTCTCTAACTGCAGCCTGCAGAGTTTCATCCTTAACCTGTCTCAATCGTAATAAATATGGAATAACTTTTTCCTGTATTGAGAGAAAAGATATTTTATTGCTTTTGTCAAATCAAGATTGAAAATGTTTGAGTATTTTTAACCAACACATATACATCATCACATATAATCACAGTGTCAGTGGTTGTTAATTTCTCAGTAAACTTAAATGATGACTTTTTAACAGATTATTGTCAATTAATATTCAAAATATACTTCTTCTAACATCTAGGTTAAAAATTAACCTCAATCCAAATATTTTATTTAAAACATACAATGCTAATTAGAAAAAACATAATGTGCTTAACATGAATTTATATAGTATTAATTATTACCACAAAAGGTTAACATTATAATTACATAAAATATTTTCTCCAAATCCTAAATAAGATGAAACTACTTCATAGCAATTATTGGAAATTAAACTTGTATCAAAAGAAAAACATAAACCATCTTGTGTACACGGAATATAAGGGTAATTCACAGTGAAATATAAACAAATGTCAGTTAATAAATCAAACTAAGGTAGAAGACAAGAGCTGCTAGTCTACTATGATAAATTCAAATTCAAATTCATTACAATATATAAATAATTCATTTAAACAAAACTAGGACTTCAGGATTCCAAGTGTTCTGTTGATCAGAGGCAAGAGCTTAGACTGTAGGGTTCTATACTGAGTTTACCAAAGGTTTCTAGGTTCTGTACAGAGAAAGATCTCACGTGGTCAGCAACCCAGGTTTCAGGGAAAAGTTGAGTAGCAGCTACACTTGTGATATGTAACCTACAGTAAATTTTTAAAAAATCCCAATGTTTCACTCATTTTATTTCATTTTTATGATAAATCAAATCTGAACTACTATTGTTCTAAATCCTTTTTCGGTTGTTTTTTTGCCCTGACTAATGTTGAACTTACAGGCCCCACTTGAAGAATCTGAACAATGGTGGAGCATGGGAATGTAAATTTCCATTTCTGGTTAGGGTAGAACAAGTTTCTTTCCAAGAACAACTAGATGAGTTTAATGAAAGATAAAAATATCTGCTTAGAAGCTGCAAACGCAACGAAGGCAAGGGAGGCTAAGAATCTGGAGAAGAGATAATGATTCAAAGGGGCACATGTACCCGCAATGTTTATAGCAGTGCTGTCGTCAATAGCCAAATTGCGGCAAGGGTTCAAAGGTCCATTGACTGACAAACGGATAAAGAAGATGTGGTATGTGTGTGTGTGTATACATACATATACATACATATATATATATATAATGGAATACTACTTGGAGAGCAGAAAGAATGAAATCTTGCCATTTGCAACAACATGGATGGAACAAGACTGTATTATGTTAAGCAAAATAAGTCAGGCAGAAAAAAAAGGTATCATATGATTTCTTCACGCATATGTGGAACTTAAGAAACACAACAGATGAACACAGGGAAAGGGAAGGAGAAATAAAATAAAAACAGCAAAGGAGGCAAATCATTAGAGACTCTTAAATACAGAGAACAAATTGGGGGTTTCTGGAGGGGAGGTGAGTAGGGCAATGGGCTTAAGGGTGAAGGTCATTAAGGGGGAACTTGCTGGGGTTGAGCACTGGGTGTTTTATCTAAGTGATGAATCACAGGGTTCTACTCCTGAATACTACATTGTATGGTAACTAACCAGAATTTAAATAAATAAATTTTTAAACAGTGAGCTCACAGACTATAGCTTTTCTTCTCTCAAGGCAATTTGATCATTGGGGAAAGAAACAAAAGACTGAAAAACTGGGACTGGTTCAGACAGAGGGCCATAAATGGGGAACAGAGAAACTAGCTGAGTTAAAAGGTAACTCAAAGAGTGGGAAAATACATTTACAAAAAAGATACATGCAACTATTATATGTAACATATATGCGACATATGTATGTAACATATATGCAATATATGTTAGACATATTGTATGTAATATATACATACATATAAAAACTTCTATCCATAATATATAAAGAAATTCTCCAAATCATAAGAAAAAGCTGGTCAACCCAATGGAAAATGAATAAGACCTGGAACACACACTTCACAAAGGAAGTATACAAATGGCCAATAAACACTGCCGACTAACTTCATAGTTACCAAAGAAATGCAATCTAAAGCCACAATTTAATATCATTAAACATCTAACGAAATGGCTAAAATAAAATTAAAAAAAAATCAAAATGCTGGAAAAGAAGTAGAACAACCAGAAGGCTGCTACAATTTTGGCAAAAGTATAACGTGATATGAATACTTCGCAAAGCCACTTGGCAGTATCTGCTAAAGATGAAAAGAGGCATACTTCATGACCAGGAATACTAACTCCTCTTGGGTATGCACTCCCAAAGAATAAAGACCTATATATTCCTAAATACTCCCAGACTGGAAACGATCCAGATGTCCATCAGCAGTAACATGGATAAATACACTGTACTATATCCCTACCACAGACTACACCACAGTGGAGATGTTTCACAACCATACCCAGCGTAGGAGGTTCTCACAAACAATGTCAGGTGAAAAATACCTAAAAAGTACATGCTGTATCCTTCCATTTGTACAACATGCAAAAAACGGCACCACTTAGCTATACTGCTAAAAATCAGGAACACTGGGCCATCTTTCTGGAGCCAGTGACTGGAAGGGGGCACACAGGTGCTCAGGGAGTGCTGCAACCATTGTTTCTTACACTGGGTGAGGGTTATATGGATGTTTTCAATTTTTTTTTTTAGTCTTTATTTTTGAGAGAGAAAGAGAGAGAGAGAGAGTGAGCGCACACAGGTACAAGCAGGAGAGGGAGATGCAGAATCTGAAGCAGACAGCAGGCTCAGCTGTCATCACAGAGCCCGACGTGGGGCTCAAACCCATGAACCGCGAGATCATGACCCAAGCCAAAAACCAATCACGATAGTTTATATACTGTTCAAGAGCAAGCAAAACTAATCTAGTCTGAACGACTCTGGGGAGGTTGTGACTGAAGGGGGAACAAGGGAGGCTTCTCAAGCGCCGGTAAATTCTGTTCTTCATCTGGGTGTCAGTTACGTGCATGCGTTTAGTTTGTGAAATATTCACTGAACTTTATACGAATAACCACATGTGTATTACACTTCAGTAAAACAGTTTTTAAAAGTTCTTTAAAGTTACAATTCTGTTTCAGAGCTCTGCTTTCATTTTATCCCTGAAATGTTCATTGGACTTAAAAGCATATTTGGAAGATTTGTCTTTTAGATAAGATATTAAATATCTATGAAAGATAATCCCCAGTTTTATTAATGAAATTCTAAAGTCTAGCTTATATATATCATATGTATGAATTATACAGTATAAAACTATAGAAGGCCAATTTATTTAAAGACTTACATAATTCTTCAGCAAGTTGGTTGTCAAAAATGGAATAAATATGAACTAAGTTAATTTAAGCTTTCTGAATGGCAAGTTAGCCCATCTCTAATCAAACATTAACATTATCTATATATTATACATTTTTAAATTGTTCATTAGATATTACAAATCATCTCAGTACAGATTTAAAGAGACTCAATCACATCATTCATATTTTATAATATTTCTCTGGAAACAGTGTGTTTAAATGGGTCTAATTTAGCTTCACTATTTTGTATTTGAAAAAACCAAGGCCAAGAAAATCTCATTGTTTTATGAAAATAATTACCAATTCAATTATCATTAGGATCATTAAAATTTTTAAACCTGCAAATACAAAAAGTTCATGAAATAAAAATCAGCAATGGTTTTACTTGTAAATTACATCTCTTGTCTTAAAAGAGTAGACATATGGTATAAACACCTACATTGCATTTTAGAAAAATTTAATGACTATTTGGCAACTAATAGGCAATTCAATGAATGCACTGAGTTTTATCTTCTATTTTAAAATGTTTCATCTCAAAGTATAGATTGTAGTACCAACAGCATAACTTATCATCACAGAATAAGAGAGAGTATTTAGCATAATACACATCACAGAATAATTATGGCAATTACTCACTCTATAGCACATCATGTGTATGATACAAATCACAAAGTATTTAAATTAAAAAAATGAAAGACTCTGCCTTCTCCCTCTTAGAAAGCATATTAGTATTCTTATTCCAAGACAAAACCATATTCAATAAATTAGAATTACCTTGACAGCCACTCCTTTTCCTTCAGGAAATTCTAGAAGATGAAAAGTCAGTTCTTCAACCCTGTTAATGCAGAGCTTTGGGTCAGCTGTTCTTCTCAATGCCTGGACCAATGCCCGGGTTCTGTTATCGATACTCACTCTTGCAATGATCTATAACAACATATTAAAATGTATGTAAGTAGAGTACGAAACTGCTTTAGTAATACCAACAAACGATTGACGTTTCTTAGGTCCCATAGGGAAATGAAACTTAGGAATCGGACCAAAATGGATACTTCAAGCTACACTGCTAACAACTTGCCTTTTCTCGCTGAAGAGATAACCGCTTTTTCTCCTCTGCATTTTTGTCTTTGCTGGCAGGTTGCTCGACTTTAACAGTCTCTTCCTGTTCTTCTGGCTGACTCTTTGAATCGTACTTCAGTTTGGGGACAAGTCCACCAATATAACCACCTACCAGAGCCTGTACACCTTCAGTGGGACGAGAAAGAAAGCTGGCAATACTCTGTTTGGTAGAAGCTGGAAGAGCTTCAGGTGTCCCGCTGGGACTTGCGGGTTTGTCCTCAGAACGTAAGGAAGATTCTGACTCTAGCTTACCCACCAGGAAGCCAAGATCCGAAGAGCTAGATTTCTCTTCTTCAACCTTTGTATCTTCCAGTTCCGATTTGTCCTGGAAATGTTTATTTTCTTTTTTTTGAGGCATTGTTTCCTCGCGTTTAAAGTAGGAGTTAATATGACTTGATAAAAAGTAGAATGACTCTCCAAATTTTGTGGTTATACTACGTGTGTAATGAAAAAGGCTTTGTTTACCTGTATCTTCAGCAAGAACAGGACGTTGCTTTTCTGAAAGAGAAGTATTTTCTGCTGATTTGTCGCTATACTTCTTCAAAGATTTGATGGCTTGCTTAAGGTTTTTCTGTTTTAACCAGCCACTATCCGATACTTTTCTTAAGGTTCGAGAACTTGGCTTCAATTGAGCTAAACGTGAGATCATTTCATTCTGAGTGCCAAAAACAGCCTTTGAAACAGAGTTCAAAGTACTTTTAATGCGGGACATACGAATGTTCACTTTTGTTAGTCCCTTGGGGGCAGAAGTGCTAAGTTTCAAAAGTCCAATACGTAAACCATGGTGGCTCAGTGAGGAACAGTGCTTGCCCCAAGGATGTGCTTCACCGTGGGTCCATTTACACCTTACTCTGCTTGTATGAAACCCTCTTTGTGGACCGAAGTGGCTTACCCTCCAGTAACGTTCAGGTGAGCACAACAGATGCAGCTGCTTCCCACAAAGTCTTCTCGCATTACTAAGGAGGTAAATATAATATACATCTACAGTCAAATTAATAGACATAACTTAAAAATCATTTCTTTTCTATAGGTTACGATTTTCACTTCATTCCCGAATGTTTCACTTAAGAAATGCCGTAATTCATAGTCTTACCTGAAATGGCAAGAAAACAAAAATTAGGATTCAAGGTAAAATGGAAACTGCGCATAAGATAAAAAACATTTCTACTTAAACTAAGCGCAGCAGCCTGGCTCAAAAGCAGACAGACAGAATAACGTATTTCTGTGACAGATAACACAGATTTGGCTTTTAAGCTAACAGAAAACAATTCATTTGTCAGTGCAGAAATCAGAGAAAAAAGAAAGTGAATGGTAGGATGTGTGATGAGAACTAATTTAGGGAAACTATCCAATAGATAAGTTTTCCTACAACACATAACTGAATAGCAGTTTAGATACCATGCTGTTTTTCTTCCTTATTGTCAAAGTCTTGACTGGTTTATGGCACACTAGAAGTTGAGTTCTTTTAAAGAGTCGTCTTCTACTACCTCGTTCATTGCAAACTTTTACAGAATATTTAATCTACGCCAGACGTGGTGATAGATGCCGAGACCACAAAGACAGCCAGGGTAAGAGAGAACTCTCAGTCTAGAGCTAGACAGCCATGTAGAAAACACTTCATTCTCTAGTTACAAGTGCTTATTAAATCAAAGAATTTCGACTAGAAGAAGCTATGTGCCACATCTAACGGACAAGGGGCTCATAACCACAATATAAAAAGAATGCAACAAATAAGAAAGGAAAGATTAATAGAAAAATAGACAAAGAACACAAACAGGCCAGTCACAGAAGAATAAATACAAAGAGTGAAATTACAAAAATGTCCTTTACCACATCAAAGAAAAATGCCAATTAAAACAGATTACGTTTTTCTCTTAATTAGTAAAATGTAAATGGTTGATAATATCCAGCATTGATGATGGGCTGAAGAAACGGGACACACAGGGCTAGTTGACAGTATCTAATGAAATTTTAAATCCTATCTATCGCAATTTTAAAGGCACATTTTTTATCAGCATTTTCAATATTAAAAATCTATTAAGAATCTTACAAAAATATTGCATAAGAGTGCAAACATATGTAAACACTTTCCCTAATGCACTGCTTGAAATAATAAAACAATGCAAAACAACTCTAAAGGTCTTCTAACAAGGGATGGCGAAATAAATTAAGTCACATACACACAACAGAATGGGTACCAGATAACACGATGCTGCAGTGAAAGGAAACCAGGTGATGTGCATACCCTCCATATGGACTACAGTGATATGTAGGAGGCCGATATGTAGATACTATGTAATGAAAGTCCTTGTGAATAAAAAGCCATGTTTGAAATCAATAATGGACTCCTCCTACTCAACAACAAAAAAATCAAATAAGCCAATTAAAAAATGGGCAAAGACCCTGAAAAGACATTTCTCTAAAGACCATATATAAATGGTCAACAAGCACAGGAAAAGATGCTCAACATCACTGATCATCAGAAAAATGTAAATCAAAACCAATGAGGTATCACTTCAGAGTCATTCGGATGGCTAGGATTAAAAACAAACAGAAAATAACAAGTGTTGACAGAGATGTGGAGAAGTTAGAATCCTTGAGCGCGGTTGGTGGGACTGTAAAATGGAGCAGCTGCTATGAAAAACAGTACTCTGGTTCCTCAAAATATTAAAAATAGAAGAACCCTCTGATCCAGCAATCCTACTTCTGAGTATTTACCCAAAGGAATGGAAAGCAGGGTCTCAAACATGTATTTGCACACCTGTGTTCATAGCAACACACAACAGCAGAGGTGGAAACAACTTAAACGTCCATGGACAGATAAAGAGATGGTCAAAAGGTGGTATTTATATACAATGGAATATTATTCGGCCTTTAAAAAGAAGGACATCCTATCACATGCTATAATAGTATTTGAAGTAAAATAAGCCATCACAAAAGGACAAATAGTGTATGATTCCACTTACATAAAGTCTCTAGAGTTATTCAAATTCATAGATATAGAAGGCAGAATGGTGGTCCCTGGGGGTTGGGGCAATGGAGTAAAAGGGGTTGTTTCATGGGTACAGAGTTTCGGTTCTGCAAGATGAAAAAGTACTGAAGATCTATTTTGCAACAGTGTGAATACACTCAATGCCACTGGACCATGTACTTAAAAATGGTTAAGATGGTAGATTTTATAATAGTTTTTATTATAACATAAAAAACCCCAATAGTGTTAAATCCATAATTGAGAATTACAAGCCTGGATCTTCTTCAGTCACATTGCCTTGAAAGGTACACAGACCCCACACAAATGAAAACTAGTCAGAGTGAGTGAACCCCAAAGGGCCTCAGCAGAGTCAACGAAAACTATCAAGAAAGGGCACTTCGACAACTCAGGGCTATTTTACTTGACAGGATCAGGAGAACTGAGCTGGCATTTTACTGGAGATCAGAATTAAGGAAAAAAGCAAATTATTAAGAGTATCTGAGAAGAAAAGCATTCAAGGCAAATGAAAAAGCAACTAAGACTTTGGAGATAGTCATAAGTTCTGTCTACTCAAGAATAGCTAGAAGAACCAGGTGGCTGAAGCAAAAAAACAAACAACAAAAAAACAGGAAAAATGGTGGGAAAATGGGCACAAGAGTCAAGCAGAAGACATAGCTCCAAGCTTAGACTACTGTAAAGGGGTCTGCATTGTTTCTTTCCAATACTATAACTCTCATGAATTATGAATACACCTTAACAAGGCACCAAAATACAGTATATAAAGCCAAAAAAAAAAGTGAAACAATTACAGGAAGAATAGACAATTTCATGGTCATAATATTTTAATACACCTCTCTAGAAACTACAAACATCAAGCAAAAATTTAAAAACATAGAAAATTGTCAACAAAATCAACAAGCTTTATTTAACTGCTCCCAAACCACAACCCTCGTAAATGCAAATCAAAGTTTTGAGAATAAATTCAGCTAGAACAAAAGTTAGACTACAGACAGGTAAAGAAGAATTTCAAGTGGGTGGTGACATTACTTACTAAGAGAGAGGAAGACTTGCGTACTTATTTATAGGGTAGAAGAAATTCAGTGAGGAATAAACAGAATAGAAAAGTTTAGATCAACCTCTAGGGAACGGAATTGCATTTTAACTAGAGGAAATAAGGGACTTGCTAGGTGGAGGCTCTGCTGAGGACAGAAAGAATGAATCTACACAGGAGTTCCCTTAGTTATTGCAATAATGCAGGCATAGAGTGACAAGGATTGAATTAAGGTAATGGCCCTGTACTGGACCAGGGGTTGCTGGAGAAAGGACTTGGTAGCAGGGAAGAATGGGGTCAGGAGAAGATGTCAAGACGACGCAAGTGTTTTTATTCAGAGACACAGGGAGAATACCATTAGTGAATATGACACAACTGGGAAGGGGGCCAATTTAATGTGAGAGGAAAATCTCGTGGATTTACAGGATGAAGTAACAGTGGAACATTCAAATGAAGAGGTACCAGAGGAACACAGGCTGGAGTTCCCAGCAAAGTGACAGCTAAAAATGTAAGACTGGATTTACCAAAAAAGGGTTTATAGTAATAATACTTGGGGATTTGGGAAATCACAGAACCTGATTAAATCTCCTCTTCCTTGAAAACTGGTTATTTGCATATATATACACTACATTTTCATTAATGTTTCAGGATATTCATGAACCTACTAAAGAATTCCCTGGATTTGAAATTTTATAACTTGGGGCGCCTGGGTGGCTCAGTCACTTAAATGACTTTGAGTTCAGCCCTGCATGGGGCTCTGTGCTGACAGCTCTGAGCCTGGAGAGTCTGTCTCTCCCTCTCTCTCTTTCTCTGTCCCTCCCTTGCTCATGCTCTGTCTCTGCCTCTCTCAAAAATAAGTAAACATTAAAAAAAAAACCTGCAAGTCTAAAACTCTTAGTAGTTTCTCTAGTGAGAAGAACAGGGGTAGAGCCTCGACTGCGAGAAAGTCTTCCTTGGAAACAAAAAAAGCAGGAGAAAAGATACCCTGAAAAAAATCAGGGTAACGGAAACCAATACCATCAAGGCATAAAAAGAACAGGATAATGCACAAAGTAAAATATAAAACACAGAAGTGAAAGATTCTAAACTAAGACTTGGCAGGAAGGTGTCCAGGGCTAAGAATTCTAACCCTGACCTTTTTACAAATACGTGTTCCACAAGAGAGGCAGTGTGTACCCTGTAGCACAATTCCTTTGTCATTACAGAGCAAAACAACAACTCAGGACAAGCTGTACTTTTACCAACTTTGCATGTGAAGCAGATAAATACATAGTTAACTGATCTTTTCCCTCCGCACTACTATAAAAAGACACTCAAGATTTTAATAGAGATCTAAGGCAGAGATAGAAAAAAAAAAAGCAAGATTAACACTGACAAAAAGTTTGATTAATAAAAAGTATGAAATAAGAACATGTTGTTAGGTTGAAAGACAAACAAATCACCCATTTTAACAAAACAATAATGGACTTGCAACAACAGCCTGGTAAAAGGCATAAACTCTCGCTCACAGTTCAATATACTTTTTTTAACTGTCGGATTTAAAAATTCTCAATTTTCCACTGTTTCCCCAATACAATGAAGCATACTCTTGTCAGTCTGAAATCTCAGCAACTGGGACTATAGAACGAAAACACAGGAGTTTAAATAAGATCCTTTCTGGGCATTTCTCCTAGGTTTTTCCTATAAGGCACCACTTTTCTTTAAAGTATCATTAGCCGTAGAAACCAAGTTCCTCCCAGCGTAATGACAGAAATGACAATGACGAAGAGCGCTGCAACAATGAGTCATCCATCCAGTTTCATCTTTTAAAAAGCACACACCTGAACGTGCCGAAGCAACAGCAGTGGAGGGAGGAAGTTAAATGCGGGTGGGATTAGAAAGAAATTGCTGGTAAATAAAAATGATCACGCAGGAGAACGAGCCGGTGCATGGACAGTCGAGAATGGTGCAGAATAAGGAAACCACTTTGACAGTCCCCAGCAAACTGCTGGACAGCCCTACAGTCCGGGGGCAGCCTAACACCCTCGGGGTCCCTAGGCTAAGAGTGACGGGGGTGGGACAGGAAGTGCGGGGCGGGACCAGGGAAACCAAAACAGTCTGCGGGTCCCGGCCGGCAAAACCCGAGGGGGCAGCAGGGCGGGCACCGCGCACCAATCAGCCCCACGTCCGCGGCTCCTTCCGGTGCCTGGCCGCCTTTTGGAACCTTAGTCTTGGGAACTCGAAGCCGGGGGTCTCCCCGCCCTCTCACTCTGCAAGTGCCCTCCGAGGACAGGAGAAGGGCCGGACAAGTGCCCCGGGGCGACCAAGCTGCCCTCTACCCTACCATGTCGTCCCGCCTCCGTCCCCCAGCCGCCACTTACCGAAATGCAGGCCGCGACTACTTGGGCGGCAGTGGCGACGCGCCTCTTCCCGGCGAGGACTTCCCGGCGAGGACGTCCACTCCGGCCGGCCGTCATCAGCTGAGCTTCCAACCCAAACAGAAGAGCAGCGGCCGGGGCGCCACCCCCACAGCTCCGTCCCGCCCCAGCGGAAGTGACGCACGCGCCGGCTGCGTCTACCCGCCCGCCCGGGAGGAGCCCTTTCGCAGGGCTCGGGCGTCAGTCTCCCTGTCAGTCGCGGTTCTCCTCCCCGAGACATGCGCAATAGTGCAGGAGTGAGCGCGGGGCGGCACACGTGCGTGCGTGCACGCCCTTGCGCGCGCTGGAGGGGGCGGAGCTGGGTGCTGGCCTCCGGGGATGTTGTTTGGTGCTGTGTGCTTGTCTGCGGCGGGGTGAAGCCTCCATCTCCACTTCCCTGGGGGTCCTGTCCGCGCTGTCCAATCCGCGGAGCTGGGGGCTGCGTTACCAGCTGCCGGGAGGGTAGTGAGCGGCGTGGGCCGCGATGCTTTCCCCTCCTAGTCGCCCTTCCTGGGCAAGGCCACCGCTTTAAGTATTGGAGAGCGCTTCCACTTAATATTATCGGATTGGAAGTTAGCCTGTGATATTAGCATATGAGTCCCACAAAGGGTCCCACACTTCACACTGCTATTTTTCGAATTCTGACATTGTATGCATGCATACCACTTGAGTGAGCCATCTGCAGCCCGTAGGGCAAATACGGACCACTGGCTGTTTTTGTACATCTATGAGCTTTTAAAATAACTTTTACATTTTTCGATGGTTAAAAAAAAATAAAAACATTTTGGAACACATGGCAACAACATGAAATTCAATTTTAAGTGTAGGTATAAAAAAGTGTTATGAGAACACGGTCATGCTTGTTCCCTTATATGTCAGGCAGCTTTCATGCTACAGCAGTGAGTGTGGGTAGTTAAAACAATTTCCTTTATTCTCTTGAACTGATCTTGCAATTAAATTGAGGTTAGGAAACAGAAAAGTAGGCTGTACTGGACTGCAACCTCAAAATGTTACGAAGACTTAGGATCTTCGCTTCAGGCTCACCATGTTTCAGCATGCTGTAAAGTTATTGTAAGATCTTTAAGGAAGGAATTGTTTGAGCTGTCAGCCGTAGTGAGTGTTTTATATATATATATAAAACAGATGGCTGGGTTGCCTACTTCACGATAGTGGTAAAACCCCTGAACATATAATCTGGACTATTATTTAGTTACACGATAGTTGAGACAAATTATGCATGCGACAGATTAGAGGTGTTTGTGTAAGAACATGAACCAAACAGAGGCCTGACAGGCTTTAAGTTTCCCCTCTAAGCTAGAAGGCCTAAGGTCAGTCTCTCTGGAACCAGTAGGCGGTTAAAGAGACCACTTTGCAGTATCCAATCAGGAAAGCCCAGCTACCTCACCCCACATTCCTAAGGGTAAGGCCTGCAGATGGGAACTTTAGATAGGACCCTGTTACCTAGTGTTAAAGTTAACCTGATAGTCACCAAACAGGACCCTGAACTCGCTCTGTAATTGGTTAATTTCAAAGGTACTCTAAATGTTGTAATTGGGTCCTGCCAAACGTAACGAACACCCTGGACAATGTGTATGGTTAGAGTTACTGCCAATGCTGTCATACAATAATGATTGGATGTCACAATTTCTTGTAACGCCCCCTTCCTAAACCCCATAAAAACCCTACTCAGCCCTTGTTCGGGGCTCTCAGCACGGATACACTGCGTTGGTGAAGGCTGTGAGACCGAACTTAGGCCCGGCGAGCCTAAGCCGTAATAATAAATGCCCTTTGCTTTTACATGCGTGCCTCGGTGTCCCTGGCGGTTTCTGGTTTTGAGGTGATATTGAAATCTTGGGCATTTCATTTGGAAGTAACTTTAGTTATGGAACGATGTTTCTCCTCATTGTTAAAAAATATTATTCTTACACTTGTTAAAACTATAAGAAGGACTTTATTCAGTTCTGTTGCTGTAGGTATAAAGACTATTGCAACAGAGGAGAGAGATTGGACTGAACTATGAATATAACAAAAATAGCTTAAGATGTTTAGCCAAGGTGCCAAGTGAGAGGGATCAGTGGATAGAAAATCACTAAGAGAAGACATCAAGGTTAGGGGTGGTTCTTGCTAAACTGATTTCAAAGGATTCTACTGAAGGCAGACCAGTGAGATCATAGATCAAAGGTGAGGGGTGAGAAATTTGATCAGATATAAAGGCTGGGCGATTCTCTCCAAACTGACTTAGGATTCTGACTAAAATTGGACTTCACAGGCCAAAGAGGGGCCCAGGTAGGAAGCCTAGATGAGAGGAGGGCTCACAGACACTTAATAAAGTTTGGCCAATCAGACAGGCTCAGTCACCATCTATTCTCCCCTTGTTATCCTTTCCTCCCCAATTTAGTCAGACTTCATGATTTCAGATTTTCCTCCCATGTCAGAAATTTTCAAATAACTCTCAAGTCCTCCTTATCCTTTGCCCTTCCCTTCCCTCGTCTATCCCCCATAGCTTTAACAGTCATGAATGAAGTCTGATGATTTCTACTGTCAAATCTTTCTATTCTTTCCATTGCTCTGCATCGTCATTTCCATGGCATTGGTTTAGACTTTCGTCCTTGGGACACAATCTAATCTAAACTGGCTTTCCAGCCTATAACTGGCCTCCAACTCAGACCCATTCTCTTCCCGGCAGCCAAAATAATCTTTCTAAAGTGCAAGTCCAATCGTGTTTTCCTCGATCAAAACGTTTTTGTTGGCACTTCATCTCCATAGAAAAAAATGCATACATAACATGATAGGCGTTGACACTTGCCAACCTTCCAGCCTTAATTTCACCATAGGACCCTTGCTCCTTACCCTCCAGCCATACCTAGAGTTCTCCAAATACGTGTGCCTTTTTGTACTTCAGCCTTTGTTTATGCCTCCTTCAAAAAAAAGCCTACAAAACCAAAACAACCTAAACATACTATTACCATGTGCTCCTTGGCAAATCCAAAAAGAGTTGAAAGCTTATGTCCACACAAAAACCTACACACAGAGGCTTATCACAGTTTTATCTATAATTATCAAAACCTGGAAACAACCAAGATGTCCTTCAGCAGATGAATGAACAAGTAAACTGTGATGCATCCAAACAATGGAATTTTAATCAGCGATAAAAAGAAGTGAGCTTCAAGCCATAGAAAGGTGTGGAGGAAACTTAAATGATTCTGACAAAGTGAAAGAAGCCAACCTGGAAAGGCTATATACTCTCTGATTCCAACCATATGACATTTTGGAAACGGTAAAACTATGGAGACTGCAAAAAGACCAGTGGTTGCTAGGGGTTGGGATGGGCAGGAAGCGGTGAGCAGGCAGAGCGCAGAGGATTTTTAAAGCAATGAAAATGCTCTGTATGATACTATGATGATAGCTACATGTTATTGCACATTTTTCCAAGCCCATAGAATGTACGACACCAAGTATGAACCCTAAACTATGGACTTGGGGTTATTGCAATGTGTCAATGTAGGCTCATTGATGTAACAAGTGCCCCCACCGTAGTGGATGTTGATCATGGGGCAGACCGGACATATGTGGGGTCAGAAGGCACATGGGAAATCTCCGTATCCTCCTCTCAATTTTTCTCTGACCCTAAAGCTTCTCTAAAAAACTTAACTCTTTAAAAATCTGAAAAGAGGCAAGCCTGGGTGGCTTAGTTGATTAAGCATCCAACATTAGCTCAGGTCATGATCTCATGGTTCACGGGTTAGAGCCCCACATCAGCCTCTGTGCTGACAGCTCAGAGCCTGGAACCTGCTTCTGCTTCTGTATCTCCTTCTCTCTCTGCCCCTCCCCTACTAATGCTCTGTTTCTCTCTGTCTCAATAATAAATAAACATTAAAAAAATTTTTAATAAAAAATTAAATTTAAAAAAAATCTAAAAAGAAACACCAGAAAAGCCTTCTCTTACTACTTCATAGAGTAAACCATTTCTTCCATTTGTGCTTGCTTCTCCTAGTGACCTGGCTGCAAACAGTCTTGTAATTTATTCATTTATATGTCTATGAGTTTCCTATTAGCAGGGAGTATAACCTATCTATATTTGTGTCTTCTGGATCTAGCATAAATTCCCAGCAAATAGTAGACCCTCTAAAATTCTGTATTATTGAATTGTTGTTTACTTTTATTCAGGTTACTAGTTAATAGGTTTAAAAGTTCCTGATTTTTGTGATGTTGGAAAAAGTTTTAAGAGAAAAGAGAATTTCAGTTACTTTCAAACAAGAAATTCAGTGGCATGCAAAAATAGGAAATATTTTTAATATTAGACTAATACAATTTAATAACCTTCAGGAAAACATCCTACTTGGAATAACATTAAATACAGTACTTGTTCAACCCCTTATTCTTCTGCTGCCAGATAAAATAGACATCCACATTGCTCCCGTATCATTTGCTGCCTGTTCTCAATCCATTTACAAAGTTTACCAATTACCTATTTTAGATCTTCCTTTCTGTGAATCCATAATCAACCCTTTCTACTAACTAAGGTCTGGCTCATAATAGCTATTCAAAGAACTTCTAGTCTCCTTTTTTAAAATTTTTTTAAATGTTTATTTATTTTTGAGAGAGAGAGAGAGAGAGAGAGAGAGACAGAGTGAAAGAGGGGGAGGAACAGAGAGAGAGAGGGAGTCATAGAATCCGAAGCAGGCTCCAGGCTCTGAGCTGTCAGCACAGAGCCTGACGCAGGGCTGGACCTCACAGACCACAAGATCATGACCTGTGCTGAAGTTGAACGCTCAACCAACTGAGCCACCCAGATGTCCCTCTAGTTCCCTTATTGTTAAACAAAACTTATTGCCGTAGCCTAAATAAATTTAGACATAATGTGAGATATTTCTCCAAATCACCTGCGTGAGGGAGATAATTCTAGAAGAATAGTTACTGTAATAGGCAAAATAATGGCCTCCTAAAAAACACTCTTGCCCTTGAAGCTATGAATATGTTATGTTATATGGCAAAAGGGACTTAGCGGAGGTAATTAGGATACAGATTTCAAGAAAGGGAAATTATCCTGCACTGTCTGGGTGGGTCCAACCTTGTTGCATTGTCCCTAAAAGTGGAGAACTTTCTCAGGCGGGAAGTAGTAGATATGTGGCAGAAGAGAAGTCAGAGAGATTCACGGGTGGTCGGAGGGGCAGGAAGAAATGGGGACAACACCGCGAGGAACACAGATGGCCTTAAGGAGCTAAGAGAGATTCCTGGCTTATAGCCTACAAGCAGAGGCCTTCAGCACCATAGCTGCAAGGAACTGAATTGTGCCAACAACCTAAATTACCTTTAAAAACATTTTCTCCCTCAGAGCCACCAGATAAAAGCCTAGACTGACTGACATCTTGGTTTTAACCTCAGGAGACCTGGAGCAAACAGCCGACCCTATACCTGGACTTCTTGTGACATAATAAATTTGAGTTGTTTTAAGTCACAAAATGTGTAATATTTTGTGTCAACAGCAATAGAAAATGTACACAATTGCCTTTCTATAGTTGGAAGACACGAAAGCAAGGACTTTATTTGTTTCGGTCTTTAGCCTCTACGCCTGCGATGTAGTAGGTTCTCAGTAATACTTCATGTGTTCATCTCAAATGAATTGGATATGTTGATTCAACAGTTATTTACTAGGCCTGGCACCAAGCTATTTGGTAAAAATTGGAGAACCTTCATGGCACTCATGGAATAATTTTGGGCAATTATACTACTCACATGGAAAGAACACTAATAGGGATATGCACTTCATATTATAAGAGCAAAGAGCAGAGATACCCAGCCCAGTCTTTAAGGTTAGGAAAGACTTACTTGGGAAGAAGACTTCTGAGCTGAGTCTTGAAAGATGAAGTTGTTAGCAAGGCAGATGGTAGTAGGGGAGGTGGTAAGGTGTGGAGATACGGGAAAGAGCTTTACAGAGAGAATAAACATTGTGATCAAAGGTGCTGAAATAAGAAAGAACACAGCTATTGAGTGCTTGCCAGGATGCATGAAAGAAACTATCATCCATTCCATGTTGCTAGTCCTGGAAATGGGATGTAAGGGTTGGGTGAGAGCTGAGCCTGAGCTTGGCCTTGATCTTCTAGGTAATCAGAATCATCATCAGATTTTAAGGCAAAAGGGCAGTGTGGTCAAATTTAAGTTTTGAGTAGATTCCTTTTGGCATCATGAGAAGGCAAGATGTGAAGAAGATGAGAAGCAGGAAGGTCTTGTATTGTGTTCCTATTTAATCTATTAATAAAATCATTCTTTCTTCACCCTCCAACTTGCCTTTAAAAGTTTGCCTATCTATCTATAGTCCAGATCTCTCTATCAAGCTTGAACCAATTTTTCCAACTTCCTGCGGGGACATCTCCAAAGTAGCTAAACCAGTTGTATAAGGTGATTTTCTGGGTGAAGAAAGAATAGCATTATTAAAGATTTTTTTAATGTTTATTCATTTTTGAAAGATAAAGAGACAGAGCATGAGCAGGGGAGGTTCAGAGAGAGGGAGACACAGAATCCCAAGCAGGTTCCAGGCTCTGAGCTCTGTCAGCACACAGCCCGATGCAGGACTTGAACCATGAATTGCTAGATCATGACCTGAAGTCGACAGCTTAACTGACTGAGCCACCCAGGCACCCAAGAATAGCATTATTAATAGACAAGTTGTATCCCAGGTTTTAGCATGAGAGTAATAATACAAAATTAAAATCTTAAAGACACACATGATTACATTTTCTTTAACTTGCTTTTGAATATAAGTTACATTTTACTGAATACTTTTGTAGGTTATTCCTTCCCTTAATACTCATTGTAGGATATTGGGTTTTATTGTCAATATTTTGTAGCCAAGGGTCAGTCTTTGGGTTGCTTAACTTCAGAGTTAATACAGGGTTGGAGTCCTAGCCTTACCATTCACTGGTTGTGAGACCGCAGGCAAATAACCTGTGCTAGCCTCCCTTTTCTCACGAGTATAAATTCTCAGAATTTTGGTTCAGTCACGTGGGGCATTATGATCTATGGCCAGGGGCTGCGGCACTTTGACTGGACAGCACGTTCAGCCTCCCTCAGACCCCTCAACAGCACCCTCGGGTGTTGGATCTTTCCAGAGGACAGCAGATCCCACAGAAGCACAGAATTTGTCTTAGAGAAAAGATTTTCTCTGAAACCAAAGAACACGGGGAAGAAAAGCGAAAAGACTGGGCAATGCACCAAGCACAGGAACACTGGTTGGAAGGATGGATGAATCAGTACCCAGACGCTAGACAGCAAGTAGCTCTTTTCTTTCAGTAGTTTTTTATAGTCTCTGAGAGTTCAGGGGTTTGTTAGGGACCAACACTGTCTGGGAAGTTTAGCTTGTGGCAAGCAAGGACTCTGAAGTCCCGCAGACACAGATCCCTCCGGTTCTAGCTTGGCCACTCACCTGAGCAAATTACCTAACTTTTAAGGCTCAATTCCAACATTTTCAAAGCACATTCTTCTGTTCACAAGAACCTTTCCAAGGGTGCTTGAGTCTGGTTTGAGAAAGAATGTTTATTTTTAAAGGGCAGCAATACTTGCATGTATCATATCATAAAATCCTTAAAAGTATGGATTTCAGAGACCTATCAACCAGAGCTATTATTCTGTATCTCATGACCTCTTTATTTTTAAATTTTTATTTATTTATTTTGAGAGATAGAACCTCAAGCAGGCTCCATGCCGTCAGCACAGAGCCTGATGCAGGGCTGGAACTCATGAACCGTGAAATCATGACTTGAGCCCAAATCAAAAGTTGGACGCTTAACTGACATCCACCCAGGAGCCCCTCATGACCTCTTTAAATCTTACTTTTCTCATCCTCCAAAAAAGTGAGTAAAACAATACTGATCTTATAGGGTTTTACAGAGGCATAAATGACCTAATACATGTGAAATGTATATTTAAAAATATTGTGCACTTTTTACAACCGGATCCTTGTGGCAATCTTTGAATATGTGTTGGTCAATAAAAGAGATGTGGTCCCAGCCCTCATGAACTGAGCAGTTCAGTAATATGCACACAGAGAGTCGACGCAGTAAATTGTGTTGTTATTATCAGCAAGTATATAGATACCAATTTTAGAGCTGAAAAGAAGTGCATAGGATTCTAGGGACGTTATCTGAAGTAAGAGGCTAGCCTGAACCAATGTAGTAGAATACCTAATTCCATTCAATAAAAATGACATTTATGAGCACTATTTGAAAAAAAGAGGACTAGATGCAGTTCTTGCCTTCAAATGTTTTTAGAGTTAAGGAAGAGGCAGATCTCTAAGTTTACGGTAAAACTTGGAAGGATGAAGTATGTTTTATAACAAAAGAACCAACAAAGTGATGTGAGAATTCAGAGGAGGCAGTGATTGATTCCAAAAAGGGGTTAGGGATAGGATTGCCAGGTTTAGCAAAACAAACTTATGCCAAAAAAATGATTTGTTGTCTCTCTGAAATGCAAATTTAACTAGAAATTTTGTATTTTTGAAAATGGGTTGAAAGCCAAAGGTTTAGGTGATGGGAGGGGAGATAAAGCTGTAAATGTTATAAAAAGCTAAATCACAAACAACCTTGACTGACCTAGGAATTTGCTCTTTTTGATGATGATGACTTATAGTGGGATATAATTCTGGTGAAATAGAAATTTTTTAAGTTTACTTATTTATTTTGAGAGAGAGAGAGAGCGAGAAGGTGCAGAGAAAGGGAAAGAAAAAGAATCCCAAGCAGACTCCATGCTGTCAGCACAGAGCCTGATGCAGATCTTGAACTCACAAACCCTGAGATGACCTGAGCCATGGCCTGAGTCCAAATCAAGAGTCAAGTCAAATGCTTAACCTACTGGGCCATCCAGGTGATCCTTGGTGAAATTGAAATTCAACCTTTCATTCCATTTTTGAATTCTAGGTTGTAGATGTGATACCGCTGTAATGGCAGAAAATACCATAGCGAGGGCCAAGTAGGGGGCTGCTCTGGAAGGAGATCCTGGTCATTGGAGAAGAATGGGACCTTAAAAGAAGCTGGAAGTGACTTCAGAGGAATTAGTTAAAAAGAAACAGACACATTTTAAATTAATTCAGATTAAATAAACAATTAATCAGGGCACCTGGAACACCTTGAGAAGAAGAGGGAAAGACCTGTCTAAAGGAAATGAGAAATGAGTTCTCTTGAGGAAAATTAGCAAATGCTTCGACATGTGAGTCAGAGTCCAGAGTAGGCAAAGCAGGCCCATCTACAACTGAAATATTCCGAAACTATGATGCACCTTACAAATTCCCAAAGATCAGGAAGTGAAATCACAATGTGTGAGTCAAGAGAACATCTATCCCAGCGAGGAAACCCAAATGCAAAAGCTTCCTTATTTTTTTCGCCAAGCACGTACAAAGCCAGGAATTTGGCAGCATGGGAGAAGGAGGTGCTTTACTGACTAATATGCCAACCACTGTAATTCAGATTAATGATCAGTTCATTAGACGGTAGGGGGAAAATTTCCTAAACTGAAGTAAAAGAGTCCCAAAAATATGATGTGAGATACAGGAAGACATGGGGAGGGGGGTGGGCATTACTACACCAGCAATGTTCTATAACACTGATTACCTGATGGAAACCATATCAAGATATTGGTGTTTCTTTCCTCTTTCTCCTCTTTTGGCACTGCATAAATAATTTTAATTTCATGATGTATTTGCTATGTGAATAGAAGGAGAAATGAAGACAAGTAAAACCTGACTCTAACGTCTTTGAGAAATTCTATTTTGAATATTTGTTGAAAAGGCACATTTCATACCATTTTCTGTGTTTCAAAAAGCTGCTTCTCCAAATAACAACAATAAAAAAAGACTACCAGCATCATGACTGTATGGTCTATCTAGGTAATTATATTTATAGATTTTTTTAATCTGTACCAAAACTTCATGGTTTTGCTTTATGCCCAGTAGAAAGCTGAGAAATATGTATTCCAGATAATGCATCTTGAATCTAGAGAATTCTAGATACTTTGACTAGAGTGATTTCGTTAGTCTTATGATTCTTATATAGATATCTTAACGTCTTTTTTAAGCATAATGAATAAATAGCATTTATTACTGATAAGTAAATATGGTAAATATTGAGTCCCAATCAGACTTTAGAATTCCTTGGTATAGTTCTAATATCTAAGTTAAAAACTCTGGTTTAGGGAGATTGTGATTCTGTATAAACTCAACTAATTTCCATTAATTGCAAAATAACCTATTGTACAACTAGATATAAAGTCTGGTTGCCTCCACACTTCTCTTCCAGCCGAAAATATTGTGATGTGTAAAATGGCAAATTGCTTCAGAGTGGGCTTCCAGGCTTATTGCTACATATAGTCTTTGAATTTGTGTTTTCAAAAACCACTTTTATGATTTTCCAGGTATGAACTAATAATCTAATTTAGTAAATTTCCAGGAAACAAATTAACATACAAAAATCTGTTGTATTTCCATATACCAGTAATAAGCCATCAGAAAGGGAAATTAAGAAAACAGTCCCATTTTTGGGGGGAGGTGATTTTTTGCATCCAAAAAAAAAAAAAAAAAAGGCCCTAGGAATAAATTTAATCTAGAAGGTGAAAGACTTGTACACCAAAAACTATAAGAGATAGATGAAAGAAATTGAAGAAGATACAAATAAATGCAAAGGTATTCTGTGTCCATGGAATCAGAAGGATTAACATTGTTAAAATGTTCACCCTACCACAAGCAATCTATAGATTCAGTACCGTTGCTATCAAAATTACAATGCCATTTTTCACAGAAATAGAAAAAACAACCCCCAAATTTGCATAGAACTATAAAAAAAAGTGCAAATAGTCAAATCAACCTTGAAAAGGTCAGAGGCATCATTCTTCTTGACTTCAAATTATATTATGAAGCTGTAGTAATCAAAACAGTATGGTATTGGCATGAAATAGGTCAATGGAGTAGAATAGAGAGCCCGGAAATAGACCCAGGCATATATGGTCAGTTAATTTATGAGACAGGAGACAAGAATACATAATGGGGAAACAACAAACTTCAATAAATGGTGCTGAGAAAATTGGACAGACATATGCCAAAAAAAAAAAAAGAAAAGAAAAGAAAAGAAACTGGACCACTATCTAACACCATACACAAAAATTAACTCAAAATGAATTCAAGATTTGCATATAACACCTCAAACTGTTGAATTCCTAGAAGAAAAAACAGAGTATAAGCTTCTTGAGGTTGGTCTTGGTGATGATTTTTTTTTTGGATTCGATACCAAACCAAAAGCAACGAACAAAAGCAAAACTAAACAACGGAAGGACTTCAAACTAAAAAGCTTCTCCACAGCGAAGGAAGTCATCAATAAAATGGAAGGGCAACCTATGGAATGGGAGAAAATATTTGCAAATCATATATCTGATAAGAGATTAATACACAAAATATATAAGTAACTCATATAATTCAATAGCAAAATCTCAAATAATTGGATTAGAAAATGGGAGAGGAACTGAATAGACATTTTCCAAAGAAGATCTATAGATGGCAGACAGATACATGGAAAGGTGCTCAACTTCACTCATCATCAGGGAAATTAAAATCAAACCACAATGAGATATCACTTCACACTTGTTAGACTGGCTGTAATCAAAAAGACATGAAATAAGTGTTGGAGAAAGCTTGGAGAAAAGGGAACAGTTTTTATGGTTGGTGAGATTGTAAATTGGTACAGTCATTGTGGAAAACAGTGTATGGAAGTTCCTCTAAAAATTAAAAATGTAACTACCATATGACCCAGAAATTCCATTTCTGGATATTTACCCGAAGAAGACAGAAACACTAATTCTAAATGATGTATGTATCCATGTTTATTGCAGCATATTATTTACAATAGTCAAGGAACCTAAATGCCCATTGATGTACGAATGGATAAGGAAATTGTGGTATTTTCATGTACAGTGAAATCTTGCCATTTGCAACAACATGGATAGCCTCTGAGGGCATTAGGCTGAATGAAGTAAGACAGAGAAAGACAAAACAGTGTATAATCTCACTTATATATGGAATCTTAAAACAAAAACAAAACCAACCCTATCTCCACCCCCAAAATAGCCCCTAGATACAGAAAACAGATTGGTGGTTGCCAGAAATGGGGGGCAGGGGAACAGGTGAAATGAGTGAAGGGAATCAATAGGTACAAACTTCCAGTTGTAAAAGAAATAAAGTCATGGGGATGTAATGTACAGCGTGGCAAGTATACTTAATATAGTGTATTTATTGCATATTGGAAGTTGCTAAGATAGTAGACCTTAAAAGCACTCACTAGAAAATAAATTTATAACAAAAAAAAAAAAAAAAAAGAGAGAGAGAGAAGGAAAAAGTGAAAGCAACCCATTAGATCTTGGAAAAGGTAAATTTACAAGTGAATGGCTACCTCTGAAGAACAATTAAAAACAAAGTTGGAAGGGTGCCTGGGTGGCTCAGTCTGTGAAGCCGGAGGCTCAGGTCATGATCCCACTGTTTGTGGGTTCGAGCCCCCCATCGGGTTCTGTGCTGACAGCTAGCTCAGAGCCTGGAGCCTGCTTCAGATTCTGTATCTCCCTCTCTCTCTGACCCTCCCCTGCTCATGCTCTCTCTCTCTCTCTCTCAAAAATAAATAAAAAGCATTTTAAAAAATTAAAAAAAAACAAAGTTGGAATAATGTCAATTCTGAGGTCATCTCATTCTATTTGCAAAGAGGTTTAGGAGCCAGTAAACTCCGCCACAGATGAAGTAAAGTGTCGGTTTTCCAGCTGGGGTAGGAGGAGTCCCAAGGCTGCTGTTGGTTAGAATGAGCAGAAAGACTGAATCTCACAGAGAAAATTGGGTTGTGAAGGAGAACTAGATTCAATACAATTTTTTCATTCTGATTTTTTTCCTTCCTTAAGTAAAATATTCCCCAAGTGCTTAACTGAACATTCTCAAAGCACACACAAAAAAATTGAAGTTCTAAAATTAGGATATATAAGCTTAATGTTTAAAAAGAAGTTTATTTTAAAATCTTAAAGGATTAAACTTTTTTTTTCTTTTTTTCCTTCCTTCTTTCCTTCCTCCCTCCCTTCTTTCTTTCTTTCTTTCTTTCTTTCTTTCTTTCTTTCTTTCTTTCTTTCTTTCTTCCTTTTTTTCTTTCATTTTTTAGAGACAGAAGGTGAGAGAGCACATGCGTGAGAAGAGGAGGGGGCAGAGGGAGAGAGAATCTTAAGCAGGCTTCACACTCAGTGGGGAGCCTGAGGCTGGACAGGATCCCACCACCTTGGGATCATGACCTGAGCTGAAATTAAGAGTTGGACGTTTAAGCCACTGAGCTACCCAGGTGCCCCTAAAATTCTATAATTATAGCTCCTTTCTCTCCCAAAACTGTTCGAATAAGTCATTACCCTTGGTGATTATCCTAAGTTGGTTGTCAGAAGACAAAGTCAATCTGTCCGATGCAGGAGCAGCTCCGAAGTAGATACTTCTGGAGATGCCACCACCTTGCACACGCTTCCTCCTCCAAAGAAGGTGCCATCTGAGAAGACCATTGGTGGGTAATCCCTGCTCCTGGAAGGATATGGTCAGGGTCCCTTATCATTCTACAGTTGTTAAATTGCAACTATGAAATATCTTTAGGAAACTAACAAAAAGTAACAGAACCTGCAAATGCTAATAATGCTCAAACCTATTGCTACTCATATGTCATGAACCAAGACCTGAAGGGTCAGACTGATGCCTCGTTTGACCTCAAACACCCAGAGACTAGGCCCACCCGGATATCGGAAACAGCACCTGGGACTCAGACCTCTCCCAACTCTGAGCATCTGTGTTCTTGGTCCTTCTCTTTATCTCTGTCTATGAGTCCATGGGGGTGGCTCACTCTATGTTGCTCTCCCCGGAGGTGCAACATAACTTTCTTCCATGGCGGCATGGGATTTGAAACCAGAAGGGTCCAGACAAAACATCCCATCCCACCTCTCCATTTCACAGACAGAAAGGAGATGGAGGCCCAGGGCAGGCCATTCTGTCCCTCTTACTTTCCTTTTTGTGGAAGGTGACCCAGGGCAGCATTTCTGAGCAACTTTAGATGCCGAGCGGACTGACAAGCATCAAACAAGCATGTTGCAAGAAACCTATATTTTTAAAAAATTGAATATTCTCTGTCATTTATTTCTAGTATAGCTATAGTCTCAGAATCTTAGATGGTGGAGAGCCAGAGGTATGTCTTGGTAACAGGTCAGAAGGCTGGAGGCTTGGGGACATTTTCTCTGCTAGAGCTTTAAGTCTATACTTTCCTCTCCTGTTCAAGGGAACATGTAAGAACACACAGAAAGCTCATCATGCTACGTAGAACACAAATACATATCGAAAACTTCAAATTTCCAAAGTAGCATTCTCCGAAGGGCTTGGGAGAACGAGATTATATGTTGTCATAAGAAAAAAAACGTGCAGTTTTCTAGATCTACTGAGAGAGATCCTTTTGCTCCAAATGGCCCCTCTTAGTGATATAAGTCAAACCTACTCACTGTTCTGAAAGAAGAGATGGGTCGCGCTTTTGTGGCACCGCGAGGGCCTAGAACTTAGAAATCTTGATCCATAAAGATAGACCAAATGCATCTCTTTATATATTATTTTTAATCTGCAGAATTTTTTTCTAGGAGCCAAAGACTTCTCAGGGAGGAAGGTAAATGGAACACAAATATCTCTTTGAGGCTTAAAGCTTTAATTTTTAAATTTTTTTTAGTTTTTTAAATTTACTCAGAGAGTGCATTCACAAGCAAGGGAGGGACAGAGAGCGCTAGAGAGCATCCCAAGCAGTCCTGCACCGACAAGCCCAATGTGGGACTTGAACTCATGAACCTGTGAGATTATGACCTGAGCAGAGATCAAGAGTCAGATGTTTAACCTACTGAGCCACCCAGGCCCACCCCCAAGATTTAACGCTTTCATGTAAAACACGTTTGATGGATTGAGTGGTCCCAAAGAAACCAGCTTTGAAAAAAGGCCAATAGGGTCCCCTAGGAGGAAACTCATTGTCCAGGAAGGATTGTAATGAGTGATCTGGCTGGACTCCCGGAGCCTAGATATTCTCTGAAGAGGGTGAGTCAAGGCACGATTTAAGGCGGATACTGTGCCTCCTCCAGATACAGATCCCGTTTACTTTACTGTTTCTTTATTGACATGGGAAGATGATGCATGGATACAAACTCAAAGAGCTTGTGTCTAAAAGCCTAACGTGTTCAGCCACTGTAATTTTCGCTGTGTGACTCCCCGAAGGGGGGTAGACCAGAGAGTGAACCACCGCCATCTGGTGGCAGGGAAACTCTGCAGGAGCCGGGGCTGTAAACCGCGCACTAAGCAGGACTGCCAGGGCTCCTGTTTCCAAGGAAGGCGGACCCTTGGTTACCATGGTGATTCCTCAGCCTAGCAGAGCCCTGTCCTGGAGCTGTGCGATCTGGAGCTTTGTCACGCTGGATCTTGGCCAGCACAGCACACCTGCAGAGCATTGCACCTCTAAGTGCGTTCAGAAATTAGCAGTCGTCGAGATCAGCAGTGATGGGAACAGCTGGTGTCATGCTCTCTGGACAGATGGCGGCAGCAAGGCAAGCACCAAGAGGACTGACTAAATATAGGAGCTTAGCTGCTCTTGAGATTGTCTAAATGGCCTGGAGTGGGACTTCAGAATAAAATCTGTATTTCCAACAATGTGAGTATTTAGGGGTTCATCGTTATAGTTTGAACATTGAAAACAATATAATGTTTTGTAACCCTAAATTGGGAAGTGGGACATACTAGTTTTATTAAAACAAACAAACAAACAAACAAACAAACAAAACAAGTCCCAGGGCACCTGGGTGGTTCATCGGTTAAGTGTCCAACTTTGGCTCGGGTCATGATCTGATCTCATGGCTTGTGGGTTTGAACCCCACCTCGGCTCTGTACTGACAGTTCAGAGCCTGGAGCCTGCTTTGGATTCTGAGTCTTTTTCTCACTCTGCCTCTCCCCTGCTCATGCTCTCTCTCTCTCAAAAATAAATAAAAATATTTTTAAAAATAAATTTAAAAAAGCAAATATTTGCAAACTAGAGGACTTACTTTACCTACCATGATTAATAAATTACTTCTTATATAGATTTGAGCCGATTTTAGCCCAAGTGAACTCCAGGCGTGGATGCTGGCCGGCTGCTCCGGTCTGCTTTTCTAAGTACTGGGGCGCATGGCAGGGCGTACTTTTACTGCCCAGAGCTGGCTTCCTGCCCCATTCACTCCTACTTGGGTCTTTCCGGGTTTTCCTCTCCCTTGCACTGTGGGTACACAGTAGGGATGTGGCAGGACACATAAAACTTGGAAGTTTTTTTTTTAATGTTTATTTATTTTTGAAAGAGAGAGAGAATGCAAGCAGGGGAGGGGTAGAGAGATAGGGAGACACAGAATCTGAAGCAGGCGCCAGGCTCCGAGCTGTCAGCACAGAGCCGGACACAGGGCTCCAATCCATGAACTATGAGATCATGACCTGAGTCAAGGTCGGACACCCAACCAATTGAGCCACCCAGGTGCCCCAGGACTTGGAAGATCTCGAGTCAGGATGACAGAAGGAGGACTGTAGTGACACACATCCAGGTGCAGAACAGAGACAGAGGCTGTGCTAACACATGATGTGAAACGGTCTTAGATGTGAAATGGCCTGAATGCCTTGGACATGCTCGGCTCTGAATCGAGAAGGAAGACTTGCTTTCCTTCAGCCACCCCTGCAACCACACAGCTCCTTCTGGGGGAGAACCAGATAAGCCCCACGTGTCTGACAGCAGAGGGCAATTGATGATCAAGGAAAATGAAAGCAGGAATCCTGGAGGGAAAGTCTCCAGGTGAGGCAGTGGGGGAAAGATGGGCAAGACAATGGTATGAGAAAGTCCACCAGCGAGAGGGGTGGCAATGAAGTCAACCCAACAGTTGAGAACAAATGCACTTTCCCCTCTTGGAGAAAATGAAAGAAATTAAAGTTGCTACTCTTCAATCTCTCTAGGGATTAAAGAAGGTCACTGTCTAAACAAGGGCTTGTTTTACATTGTTTCCTGAACAGTCCATGAGTGCTAATCAGCTAGCAGTGAGGCCCTCCGCCCACATGTGCCCTGTCCCCCAAGAGCTGGGTGTTAATATCCTATCTCATTTGAGTACAGTAAGGGCTACAGAGAATTTTGATATCTTACTGGTCTGCAGTCTGATTTAGGGTAGGCCACACAGATTTCCTATGGCCTCTTTTCTTTATAAGTGAGGGGATCCTAAGGATACTGAGCCTGGTCTCAGTGTCAGACCTGAGTCTCAACTCACATTCAAGTCTAGGCCTGGGATGGGTGGAAACAGGCACTAGGAGGATCTGATTTGGGGGCAAAATGACACTTGTCTAAAATGTTTGAGCTCACACAACAGTTCTGGTTTGAGGTAGAAATTGAGGCAAGAAAGGGAACCTATTTTCCTGACTAGGAAAGGTTTTAGGCACCAGATCAATTTGTTTGCAGAGAAAAATATTCTCTTATCCTCTAGAGAAATACTCTTGACTTCTACTTTCTTTCAGATCTTGGAAATTTAACTGATATTTAAATTTCTTTTTCTACCTCTGACTGATCCTTGAGGTTATATCAGGAAAGGAGGACCAGTTGTAGCTGAACAACTTTTGTCCCACACGTGTGTGTGTGACTGATGTCTGATGCCCAAGTTCATGCTCTTTCTACAACACCAAGCTACCTCTGAAGGAAAAGCAACCAATTCCTGTGATACGATTGTTTAACGTTGTGTTCTGTGTTTTGTATTTAGCTTAAGTTACTCAGAAGTAGTGGAATGTTCTGGTAATAGACCTTTGATGGGAAGCTGGCCCAGCTTCCCACTAAAAAGGATAAATGGCCAGACCCTCTCCCTGCAGCCCTCTGGCAGCCAGGGCCCAGGTCAGGGACCCTGTAGTGTAATCAGACATTCGTGCCCAGTGCTTCGATGTGGGGGCCAGGGTTATAAACACCTACTGAAGCTAATCCAGGTGCCTATAAACCCTGCCTTTAAGATCACATCTCTCAGCCCATAATCAGGGCAGGAAATGTGCCAGAATGTTTTGTCGATGTGTGTGCAGAGACCACATTTGACTACCCCCCGAGTTAGGTATCTCCTACCTTCCAGTCTGTTGTCGCTCCATAAGAACGTGACTCTGCTGGAGTTTCTTCTTCAGAACATGAGCTTCCTTTCCAGGGATATGACCCTGAGGTAAACTCTAGCCCTTTGTTGCGCTACCCTAACACCTGGAAGGATGAGGCCCCATTTCACCATCCTTACGGGTGGTCCTCTGGATGATTGAATCAGGGCAGCCAGGTGGTTTGCTGCACGTGTGGATGCTCTGTTCCACCCACATGGTATCAGGAAGTGCCGTGTTAATGAGCTGCCCAGCTGACTCCCATGTGGGCTGAAGCTCAATGCTCTGACTTACTCTCTGGCTCCTTATCACTGGGCCCTTTCATTCATGAATGAGCACGAGGCTCATCACCTCCATCTGCCCGGATTTGGGTTCCATCCACCACCCAGAATTCCTCCTGCCTCTTTGCCCTTCACACAGGATTGAACCAGCCAGAATCTGTCACTTCCTCAGGGCCTGCCATTATACTGCCCAGCTATCCCCATGAGGCAGACCTCTTTGGTGGAGACCATCCATTCCCTCAGTCTCATCTTCTCCTGGCTCAGTCTTTCTCCCCAGTGCCCATAACTAAGCCAAAAATTAATTATGACATCCTTAAGTCCCCATTGAGCCATTGTCCATATGACTGAAGTCCATGAATCAGAAGAAACTCAGACATCTTTTAATACCTTAAAAGAAAACCCCTAGCCATAAACATTGAGGATGCGTGGAGCCTGAGCTCGGCAGCACAGCCCAAATTAAGAAATCAAGGTGCTTTTGATGTAGATGTCTGTTTTGCATTGGATTCCTCTTAAAACAAACAAACAAACGAACGAACAAACATCCTCTTAGGATGGCAAAAAAAAATTATTTGCTGCCTATTTTAAAAATAAAGCAACTCAAAGATCTTATTGCTTGCCCCAAATTGCATGTTGCTAATCTGAGGCTGAACTCTTTTGTCTTGCTCGTCCCAGGTGTCCAATTCAAGGACTGTGCCAGCTCCACTTTGTCTCTGCATAACACGATGACACAACAGTTTATTAGCAATTTGGAGCCAACCAGAAGGTGTTGTAGGTGCTACACTGCCCCAGGGCAATTAAGCTCTGTCTGCTCTCTGGTGTGATACCACCCATTCTTCTTGAATGGGCTTTCCTGCATAGCCAGCAGCAAGATGCATTCATCATCACCTCCTATAAGCTTTTGCATTCTTTTTAAAATTTACTAATAACAGGATAATTGCTGTAATTTCAAGTCTTCTCTTCTTGAAAAAGAGGCTGGCCTGTGCACCTAATTAAAACTGCTTTTCACACTTGGACCAAGGTGTCAGATTTTGATCAGCCAAATCCCTTAGGGGTTGGCCTCTCCTTGAAGAATTTATTGTTAAGGGTCTAGTGACGTTTTGAGTTAAAGGTGATTACTGAAATAACTCTTCATTCTAAGTAGAGCCCACGAAAGAGTGAAGAGCAAAGGGTTCCATTGTCACTGGCAAAACAGACAAAATCACTATCACTGGCAAAATAGACAAAATCACTATTTTTTTTAACCTAGCCTAACAAATGTGAAGTTTCTATGAAGTGTCAAGAGGTGCTCCGCAGGCTTGTAAACTCTGAAATCTTTAATGACTAATGGAATCTATTTGGGTTCTTTGAATAGGAAGAGTGAACCAGGTCACCACAGGATCCATTTTGACTTGAAAATCCAAAACCAATATAAGAGTAAAACCTTGGTTTGCAAACATAAGTCATTCCGGAAACATGTACTTATATATCAAAGCGAATTTCAAGAACCATTGGCTTAGTTGTGATCACGTGACATTCAGCACCACTACTAGTCATTCTGTGAGATCTGCTAAATCAAAATGTGCATCTTAACAAGATCTCCAGGTGTATCACAAGCACAATAACATTTGAGAGACATTGCCCTAGAAGACTCATTTTTTAAAAAACATTTTAAATGTTTATTTCGTTCTTTCTGATAGAGCATGAGTAAGTGAGGGGCACAGAGAGAGAGGGAGACAGAGAATCTGAAACAGGCTCCAGGCTCTGAGGTGTCAGCACAGAACCCGATGTGGGGCTCAAACCCACTAATTGTGAGATCATGACCTGAGCTGAAGTCAGAGGCTTAACTGACTGAGCCACTCAGGTGCACCTAAAAGACTCATTTTTAAAGCACTAAAGTGACAGGCACATGTGTTTATCGTAGCACAGTTTCTGCATGTCATTATATTTTAAGAAGATTCTTCCTGCACATTCTTACCAAGTCCTCCTTGACATATTAGTCAAATGCATTGTTAACCACATCCTGACTAAAATAACCTCTAGATGTTGAAATACTCAGATAATTATCATTTCAGAAAGCAACTGAACTTAACCTAGTGACCTATATTACATCTGATTCTTCATTAGCGTCTATCCTCTATTAGTACAACCTCCAATTCCTTTTCTCTGCTCTAAGAGAACACTATGTTCCTGCCATAAAGGAGTAGAATAAAGCAGAGAAGAAAAATTAAACCACAGTGTAAATAACCTTGAAAGAGGTAACTGACTTTTTTTTATACTGAAACTAGATCAGCACCCCAAGGCACAAGAGATGACTCACACAGAACAGTTGGAGATTGGAAGCTAAAAAGAAGATGATTGGAAAAATGTATGTTGAACATAATGTTTCCTCATTTTCAGTTGAGTGTCTTAATGCTCTGGAATGCTTGCAAAGCATTAAGTAACACAGTCACCTAAAAAGAGACAGGACTCTTGGAATATGGCGGAACCTCCAGTTGTAGTGGCCTGGGCGATGGTCAGTAGGGCGACAGAGCAGGACAGCGAAGGAAGAGGGATAGGGCATCTGTGTGGCCTCACTCAGGCTACCTTCCTGGCCTCAGTTTCTTTTCCTGTGAAATGATCTATTTGGATTCATTAGAGACTCTTTTAGGTCTATGCCAGCTATCATACTCTACCTTGGTATGGTACTCTACCTGGTACTCTACCCAGAAATCTTGTGCAAATGATGTTAAAAATGATTGGACAATCATTTTCTAAAGGATTCTTCCCAGCCACTCTTAAAAAATCTTGTATTTAATACATTCAACAAATGTTGAATTCATTTAATGTGTATGTGCAAGGCACTTTTCTGGGCACTGGGAAGCAACAAGAAGCTATCCAGGTAGGATCTGGTGAAATATATCTTTAGGAAAGTGGTCAACAAATCAGCATCTTTTAATTCTCATAGAATCATTTAACTAAGACTTTAAAAAGCCAGTCAGGGTGCCCTGTTCAATCTAAAGGTCCAAACTAAGTAATGGAGATACTGGAAGCAGTATATTCCAGCAGACAATACACCCATGATGCACAACTAAGCAATAAAAATATTTTAGGGGAAATTATATGCAAAGGATTCAAACAGGGCATTAGGTAGTCCTGTAGAATGTGCCTAGCACTGTGGCAGTCACATACAGCTTTCTCGAAGAGGAGACATCAGTGCTGAGAACTGAATGATAAGAGGCAGCCTGACCTGTGGAAGTAAGAAAAGCACACCAGGAAGAAGAACTCACAAATGCACAAGGACACAATGCACAAAGACCTGGGTAGGCTTGAGAAACAAAAGAAAATCCATGGTGTGGTATAAGTCAAGGTTAAGCATGTTAATGAAGGGCCAGAATAAATCTCTGCTTTCATTATGGTTTTTTTTTTTTCTTAATGCCTGTTCTCCATCTTTCTTGCTATACTTAAAGTATTTATCTTTTTATCAACTGTAGAGAACATTCTGTCAGGATAAATTCTACATTTATACATATTTGAAGATTATATGCATGGCTCTCAACCATCTAAGACTTTTGTATGCCAACTTTGGTTTCTTTATTTGAGATTATAGCTATACTAAAAATAAATGACAGAGGACATTTGCGGGGGAAAAAGTGAGTTTCTTGAACATGCTGTTTGATGCTCCTCAGTCACAGAAATGCTGCCCTGCATCACAGGGGGAAAAGTGAGAGTGATAGAATGACCTACCTGGGTCTCCATCTCCTTTCTGTCTGTGAAATGGAGAGGTGGGATAAAATGCTCTGTCTGGACCCTTCTAATTTCAAATCCCATGCCTCCATGGGAGAAAGTTATGTTGCACCTTGAGGGAGAGGGAGACAGAGTGAGCCACCCACATGGACTCACAGACAGAGATAAAAAAAGGACCAAGAACACAGATGCTCAGAGTTGGGAGAGGTCTGAGTCCCAGGTGCTGTCTCCGGTATCTGGGTGGGCTTAGCCTCTGGGTGTTGGGTTCAAACAGGGTATCATGCCTGATACTTCAGGGTCTTGGTTAATGACTTATGAATATAAACAGGTTTGGGAACTAGCAGTTGCAGATTCTGTTACCACTTTCCTAAGGATATTTCATAGTCACTATTTAACAACCAACCATAGAATGACCAGCGCGCCCCCCCCCCCACATCATTCCAGGAGCAGAGATTACCCACCAACAGACTTCTTAGATGGCATCTTCAATGGGGGGGAAGAGTGGGCAAGATGATGGCATTTCCAACAGCATCTACTTTGGAGCCACTCCTGCACAGGACAGATTGACTCCTGAAAGCTGACTTAGGATAATCTTCAAGGTTAATGCCTTACTTTAACAGTTTATTTGGGGACAAAGAGCTACATTTAAAGAAGAATTTTAACTTCCTAGAACTTTAAAATATATTTTTAGTTAAGCACAGAGGTTGATTCCGAAAATATTTTAGATATCATAGGGAAGAAGATGTAACCTGAAGCCATAGATTGTTAATGGAGCTCCCAGAAATTACCTCAAGTTCCCCATCATACAATGTGGTGTGTGGGTATGAGGGTTTGGAAAGAGATTGTGGTTGTCACCCTTGTCTACTCCCCAAGTAGCCTTGCAGCCTACGGTGATTTTATAAACTCTCTGAATTGTGGTAGCTTCGTCTGTTAACAAAGACTATTGTTTGCAGTTTTCTGGACTAGGTGATTTCTAAGTTCTCATATGAAGGTTCATGAAAATCTGGGCACTAAGGAAAGCAGAGTGGTAAATGCTGTAAATACAATATACACACGTTTTAATACTTTGAAATCCCCACATCGTCAGTGTGAACACTTAATATGTGGGCTGGCCCTAGTTCCAAATTATAACTGGATTTAGTTTTGTCTGCACTGTTGGTCACACCTAACTCACCTCCCAGTTAGTCCATCGGCAGACAAGCAACCTCTAAATATAGGATGGTTTCTATGGGAACGTCCTTTATCCTACACATTTTGGAACATGTTTTATCTGTAAAATAAGGCCTGCCAGATCAATCTAGGCATATAAACTAGATTTTGTACTTTTGAATTAATTTTATTTAAGGAGAGATGTTTAAAATGGGTTGAAAGATTGGTTCTATGTGAAAATTTTCCAGTGGAGTTGAGTTGGTATACTTTCGCTTTTGATAGTAAGAGTTGGAAATATCATCTTCAATAAGGGTTGTTTTCTTGTGTTTTGTTTTCCCTGAAATAATTAAGCATATGGCTCTATTGCCTTTAGATTCTGTTGTCTTGTATCTCTGTGGCCACAAGCTTTGCTGGATGGAGCAGGTGGGGACAACATTCACTTTCCCAAAGTAAATGAGAATGTTATCCATTACCAAAGTGCAGGCCAACATGAACATGGCATATGGATGATATTTTATCCTTTTGAATTTCTATAGCTTAACAGTAACATGACTTGGGGTTGTGTTTGCCTATAACTAAAAGACATGTTGGTCTTCACATCTTTACCGGACCTAAACCCAATGCTTCCTTAAAATTATGCTTTGAGGACTTAACATGGCTGGAGATGACTATGAAGTTAGGAAGTGAGGTTGAGGTAAGAAAAGGACTTTTGAGAAAAATGAAATGAGCCCTTTTGTGGAAGTTAGAGGGCAAGAGGTCTGAGCTTCAAAAGAACCATATGTCTAAATGCAGTTAATGAGGGGAAGGAGTCTTTGAAAATTGAAATACAAAGCTATATTTTGAGCATATTGTTGAGAATATGAAAGTCTCAGGGAAAGTACTCCATGAAGTCATTGTGTAAAACATATAAGAATGATAACAAGGAGCATTTGAAAAAAAAAGAAAACTCTAAGTTTTTCAGGCTACTAAGAAAAATTTCTGCAAAAACATCACTAATATTAAAAATGAAAGTCTTTACTTATAGGAATACATTTTTTTAAATCTGTTTAACCACGAGCTGTAGAGACAGACATCCGTTTGTGGCCCAGGGTTTATCTGGGTTCTCCATCTTGACTGTTCCAGACTTTAGAAGCTGTCAGTCTAAAGTGCGTTCATCATCTACCATCTATCCCAAGATTCCTCTTGACTGTTGCTGTTAGTGGAGTCTTCATTCGAGCAAACAGTTCTTACTGTAGATGTGGATTACCAGGACATGACCAAGATGGCCTGAGTCTTCCACCAGAAGCAAATCATAAGAGGAAAAGAACAAGTAAGTAGTCTGGGTTGTTATCTGCATAGAAAACAAGCCAAGAAATATCTAGAAATTATAAGCCGTTGAAGGATCATATTGGGGACGGGCAGTGTCATAAAGTCATGAGGAGGAGGAAAAAAGGCAATGAGACATAATCCCTGTGCACTTAAATATTTGTGGGTCAGTTCTGAGAAGTAGCTACAAATGAATGGGATCTCGTATTTATGAAGTATTTTTGTGTACATTACAGAGGGAAAAGTGACATTGGCACTTTGACGACCAATTCTATGTCAGGGACTCTGTTGGGTCCTTTATAGACACAAACTAACTTCCTTCTTACAATATAGATCTTCTCATTCCCATATTTACAGCTGAAGAGACAACTTTAGGGTTAAGTGTTTGTCCCATGATTAGGTAGCTAGTAAGTGGTAGTTCACTCTGTTTCCAAATGTCATACTACCTTGAGATCTGTGTTCATTTAGGCTGTGGAACTGATAAATAATTTATATTTTCACAGCTTTAAAATGATTTCAAACTTGAATCTTGTCTTCTTAGACCTGAGGACTGCCAAAATTTGAAACGTATATTGGCATACTTGTTCAAAAATAATATAAAACTATCCTGTTTCACACACAAAGCATGTAAGCATTGTATATTTTAAATATATGCACTTTGTTAAAATGCATATTTTAGCACATAAAGCTTAGGTTGTTATGCAGGTTCTAATTATGTTTTTGAGTTACAATAAACTTTATTTGATAGCATTAAGCTTGCCAGGTCCAGTATAATGTTTCAGAAACAAAATACTTATTCCCTACAAGGAGATTCTAGAGTAGCACATTCACTGTAGAATAGCTTCTCACTCTGCTACAAAGGTTCAAACACTTCTTCTGGCCAGATGAGCAGGAGATATATGAGGAAAAAGAGCACAGATCTTTCTGGACAGGGAAGTCTAACCCATTGATGCCTGGATCCAATCAAAGGTTTGAAAAGCTTTTTATTTATTTTTATTTTTTAATGTTTTTCCCAGAAGACACTTGGCAGACCCAAAATGAGTTTTTAAAAATATTTTACTGAGATATTCATTAAATACTTACCGATGCCAAAACAATTTAATGTAACCTAACTGTATATCTGCCTAGGTGTAGGATAAGGAAAAAGAGGTAAATGTCTTTTTGTTTCTGTTGTTTTATGTTGAGAATCATAACTTTTATATGCTTTTTTTGCTGTACTTATAAAGCTGTCTCAAGCACACTAACTCATTTAGTTTTCCAGTCACCTTTTAACACAGGCCGTATGACCTTTCCCATCTTACAGCCAGAGCCCCGTGGAGCTGGGTGACTCCTGTACACACCACAGTGACTCAGTAGCAGAGTTGGCACTTATCTGCAGGGTGGCAGATAGCGATGCCGTTGCTCCTTCTTGCACAACCATCCCTGAAAAACTTAAATAAAGACTAAACAGAACTCACCCACCCGCCCCAACTTTTCACGAGGAAAAGATTCAAGGTTAGCAAGAAGGAGAGAGTGCAGGGAGTAGGTACAGGAGAGAGTGCTCCCTGCTCAAAAGCAGTTTGTAGAAAATATTTTATAAATTATTTGTCTGTTTTTTAAAGTTGGGTCTTCGCCCAACATGGGACTCGAACTCATGACCCCAAGGACAAGGGTTTATGCTTTACTGACTGAGCCAGCCAGGTGCCCCTAATAGAAATATTATAAAATGTTGTCTAATGCCTCTTTTTATAATAATTGCATACAATTTATAAGATCTTCCTTACATTATCTCAAACTGGATCCTAAAGATAGGAGAAATGGCCCTTGTAGATCTGATATGAGCATGGGCTGCATATATACTGACTCTACCTTTATTTAAATTTTTGTTATTTTATTCCTCATGAATTTTTTGCATCAACTTTGATTTTTTTGTTAATTGCATTAAAATATTATTTACTATGATTACTGAGTTTTGGGCCCTTCCTTAAATTTTATGTCAGAGGCTAACATGTCTCATCGTAATCCCAGCCCTGGTATGTGAGCTTAGTCATATCTGTGAATAGGACAGTTGTGTGTACAATGGAAATTTTATATTCAAGCAAACTCATTTTTGTGCTTTAGCTTCACTGTGTCTCTTCAGCATATTTGGGTAGGTAAGTAGAGTCTGTGACTTCACTTTGGGTACACAGCTTGAGGTTTGTAAATAATTGGCTGGGATTGCAAAACTCAAGACTTTTAAAGCACAGTTGCTGTGTAGTTTTAATATATCCAATGTAACTTTGGAAAACTTTTGATTTAGGAGTTTATGGTGTTCGAAGCATTTTGTGGTGAGACATGGAGCCCAGCAATACGACCACCCAGCCAAACACAGACCCAGGCCGCTGCGAGGGGCAATGCAGGGTGATTCTGATAACACTCTACAGCGTGGTTTTGCTCGGAGGCACTACTGGAGCAGTATTGATGTCATGTATGATGTTCAGAAGGAAAAGCCGATCAATGATTGCCACGATTGTTCTCAATATCATAGTGCTGCACTCAATCATCCTGGTCAGCCTTCCATTCCGCCTCAGCTATTATATCCTAGATGTCTGGGTGTTTGGAACCTTTTTCTGCCGATTGGTTGGTGGCATAATATATGGTCATATGTACATCACTTTTGTTTTCTATGTGGCCATTGTCATACTCCGATTGCTCATCTATTTTAAGAAACTCCAAATGCAACAGTTACAAAAGTACCATGCAGTAGTTTTAAGCATTATTATTTGGACCATGGGTGGCCTCATATTTTTGCCAGTATTATTTTTACAATATGGCGTAGATCCAAGTTACTCAGAAGAACGACGATGCTTTGAGTTCTACAAAGATCTCAACCGCGGGAAATTCATTACCTTGAACTACTCTATGATTGTCATTATGATCACAACGGTTATGATCCTCTTCCTGATACAGATGGGTGTCATTGTCCAACTGGTTAAAGCTCTCTGGCCTGACATGTGGGCCCATCAAGACTACAGAGCTCAAATCAAGAGCTTCTTCTTCCTCCTGGTAATAGTGGTCTGTTTTATACCCCACCATGTATTCCGGGTACACTTTATTCAAAATTACTCAGAGACCAACAGTTCTGAGTTAGTTCTTTATAATGAAGTTTTTATTGCTTTAACTACTGTCTGTTGCCTGCATATGGTGTGCTTTGTAGGTGGAGTTATCCATTAAGTACCCCTCATCAGTTGCTTTGTAATCAGTTTTTTATCATTGTGACAAAATAGTTTCAAATGAATGAGTGCCCACTATGTCAAAAGTTTTCAATTCTCTGCTCTTGTCACCAAAATTGTTTTTCCATGAAAAGGTAAAGATTAGTTGTCTCCCCTCTTCTCAGAGAATGATGATCTGTTCTCCATTAACTATAGAATATTTTCAATTTCCATAGCTGTACACAAATTGACCCCAAATGTCCTTTCCAGACTCGACCCCTACCCCTTTTTCATGCAAGACCTCTGCTAAGCACAAATATTGCCTTTCCCTATGAAATGATCCAGGTTGCTCTCTTTGCATTTGCTCTTGCTGGGCTTTGATATTAGAATGTTCCTTCCCTCTGTCTCCAAACAATCAATAAAAATAACCAAGACAACCAACTTAGATTGAGATAAGTGGAATCCAAGTTCGTTGTCTTGGTTATTTTTATTGTGTTAACTGATAATTACCTGACATAGAAATTGACATGCTCTGGGGTGTCTGAATGACTCAATAGGTTGAGTGTCTGACTTTGGCTCAGGTCGTGATCTCGGTTCGTGAATTCGAGCCATGCATCAGGCTCTGTGCTCAGAGCTCAGAGCCTGGAGCCTACTTTGGATTCTGTCTCCCTCTCTCTCTGTCCCTCCCCCACTCATGTTCTGTCTCTTTCTCTCTCTCAAAAAAAAAACCATTAAAAAATTTAAAAAATATATAAATTGACATGCCTTTATGATTTGCTTATAAAAATGCTACCTTTGATATTAAATTTAGTGACACAAATAACCAAATCCTTACTGGCTAACAAGGAAGCATACTTCATACAAAAAAAGTTTGGAATAATTACTCATAGTTACTCAAAACTTTTTAGTAACTATGGAATCATGAATGAAGTATTTATAATCTCTGAGCCCCAGTGTCCTATGTTATAGGGTTTTAGTAAAGCTGAAACAAGATAGCAACATGTGTTAAAGAGTGGCCTAGTGGGGCGCCTGGGTGGCTCAGTCGGTTAAGCCTCCAACTTCGGCTCAGGTCAGATCTCACATTCATGGGTTCGAGCCGCGCATCAGGCTCTGTGCTGACAGCTAGCTCAGAGCCTGGAGCCTGCTTCCGGTTCTGTGTCTCCTTCTCTCTCTGCCCCTCCCCCTCTCATGCTCGCTCTCTCTCTCTCTCTCTCTCTCTCTCTGTATCAAAAATAAAAATAAAACATTAAAAAAATTAAAAAAAAAAAAAGAGCAGCCTAGTGCCTGACATGCGATACTCAGGATAATATTACTTATTTCCTAATCCAGTGACAACATTTTGCAAATAATTTAAAAATAGACCTAAAATGTTGATTCATATAAAAAGAAATTTAGATGCTTAGATGTCATTGGTCAATGTTAATCTCCTACTTTGTGTCATTATTAAGTCAGTAACTAAATGAATGCTTAGTCCTTTTTGTGCCTAAAAGAACTTGTCATTATTATTCTATAATTATTAATAATACTTTTAAATACTATAGGAGAACCATTTTATAATCTTGCTGTCAAAGAACAAGATAAATAGCAGTGCACTTACATTATATGCTGTCAGCGAAGGAAACAATCAGCAAAACTAAAAGGCAACTGACTGAATGGGAGAAGATATTTGCAAATGACATATCAGATAAAGGGTTAGTATCTAAAATCTATAAAGAACTTACCACACTCAACACCCAAAAAACAATCCAGTGAAGAAATCACAAAAGACATGAATACTTTTCCAAAGAAGACATCCAGATGGCTAACAGACACATGAAAAGATACTCAACATCACTCATCATCAGGGAAATATAAATCAAAGCCACAATGAGATACCACCTCACACTGGTCCGAATGGCTAACATTAACAACTCAGGCAACTACAGATGTTGATGAGGATGAGGAAAAAGAGGAACCCTTTTGTCCTGCTGATGGGAACACAGACTGGTACAGCCACTCTGGAAAACAGTATGGAGATTCCTCAAAAAGTTAAAAATAGAACTACCCTATAACCTAGCAATTGCACTACTACATATCTATCCAAGGGATACAGGTGTGGTGTGTTGAAGGGGCACATGCACTGCAATGTTTATAGCAGTGCTATAAACAATAGCCAAAGTATGGAAAGAGCACAAATGTCCATCAACTGATGAATGGATAAAAAAGATGTGGTATATACATAAAATGGAATATTACTTGGCAATCAAAAATAGTGAAATCTTGCCATTTGCAACAATGTGGATGAAACTAGACTGTATTAAGCCAAGCAAAATAGTCAGAGAAAGACAAATATCATATTATTTCACTCATGTGTGGAATTTAAGAAACACAGAAATTGAACCTAGGGAAGGGAATAAAAAATAAGATAAAAACAGAGAGTGAGACAGACCGTAAGAGACTCTTAAATACAGAGAACAAACTAAAGGTTGCTGGCGAGGTGTTCAGCGGACTAAATAGGTGATGGGCATTAAGGCAGGCACTGCTGGGAGGCATTTCTGAAATAAGGCAGGTTTGCAAGGCCTCCCACCATGAGATGGTGACCGGCATCTACCCCCACTCAACCCCCACTCAATTTCTGCTTGAGCACTGACCCCCAGGCACCTGACTGATATCAGGAGTGACTTGCCTTCTTATGCTAAAAATATGTGAATTGTACCTTATGAAAAAACTTGTTATAGGAGTTTCTTCTTTTGTGATTATAGGAGCAAATATTACCTTTCCTGAGAAAACCTGTTTTTCTTCTCCTCGGAAAAAACAGGCCACTGACCCCTGCTCACAAAAGACCTAACTCTTGCCTTTGCTGTGCTAAAAACATTGCTTTGTATTTGAATGCTAAAGATCCCTTCCTTCCCCTTGTGATAAGCATCTAGTCACCTACGTCAATCACTATTGATAAAGGTTATGCATGAGTCTTCTACTAATCTATGTTCTGGGAAATTTTTCCATACCAAAGAATTTGTCATCAGAAATCATTGTCTAAAGCAATTGCCACTTCTGTTTTGTACCCCATACATTTTTTTCAATAAATAAAGCTGACTCTCGGGAAGGCTAGCGTAGCCTGCCTGGTGATCAGAAAGAAGCCAAGGCTCTCCTGTTCCCTTTTGCTGACACGGTCCATCCTTCAGGGACCCCTGGACCTGCTGGAGCTGGACTTTGGCAGGGCACTTGTTGGGACAAGAACAGGGTGTTATATGTAAGTGATGAATCACGAAATTATATTACTGAAATCATTATTACACTATAGTTAACCAACTTGGATTTAAAATAAAAAATATATTCAATCAATTTTGGGAGACCTGTGTGACTCAGTCAGTTGAGTGTCCAATGCTGGGAGCCGCATCGGCCTTGCTGGATGACACGGTCACAGTAAGGAAATGGTAGACGTTGCATGGCTCCTGCCACAGGTGATGGAAGCTGGCATCTCCTTCTGCTACTGATTGCTCATGTAAAATTAAGGCTGTTGCTATTGATTAGGCCTCACAATGTTCCAAATCAGACTGATATTCCCCAGATACCTCATGGGAAGAAGCATATTCCCATGTCTATAAAGAGGAAGTTAAACAAAGCACTGCAGATATTTGTCGAAAAGTTCTATTGAGCTTCACAAACTTAAGACATGAAAAATAAAGGGGGTTAAAGAACACAAAAATAATGTTTACCCTTGCCCGGAGAAAAAGCCTAATTTAGGAATAAGAAACAAACAAGAGCCAGGCATAAATTACTGGGCATACATATGCTAATTTGGTGCCCATTGTGAGGATGGGTAAGAGTAGTTACAACTTAAACTCATATGCAAAGGCCAGCTCATCTAGGGCACCTATGGCCTTTACATCTTCAACATCAAAGAACAAGGTTGACAAAAGGTTTATTTAACTAACCATCAAGAATACATTCTTCCTCTTGTGAGCCAAATAGAATGTCTCCTAGCCCTGTTGGTGACTGAATCTTAGCGTTATTGTTATAAACCAATGTGTTTGCTATCTGCTTCTCACTGAAAACATCCTGTCTTCGTAGTTGTAAGATTTACTACCGATTCAAACAAATGTGTATGTTATCTGCTTTTCACTGAGAATATCCTGTTATCCTATGATGTGTAAGTTACCTCATTGTAATTAGAATAGTTCTGAAGAAATGCCTCTGTAAAACCTGTTTCTGCACCCTTTTCAAAGCATCTTTATCACTGAGAATTATTTGTAAAAATTCCACTATTTGATGTCGTAAGTCTATAAATAAAGGCTCAAAACCTGGTGAGATAGAGATAGAAGAAGATGATGATGCCAGGAAGATGATGCCAAGAAAGAAAGAAACTGCATGAATCTCTCTTTCTCATCTGCTGCTACCCCGTCAGGGAGTCCTGGACCAGCCAGAGCGGGCCTCCGGTAGTCCAGCTCTTGATTTCAACTCACATAATGATCCCAAAGGTGTGGGATCAAGCCCCATGTTGGGTTCTGTACTGAGCATGGAACTTGTTTAAGATTCTCTCTCTCTCTCACTCTGCCCATTTCACCCACTCATGCACTCTCTTTCTCTCTAAAATAAAAAAAAAATATATATGTAGTCACTTTTTAAAGGGGATATGGTATGTCCTAAGTAATTTCAAGACGACTGTGATTGTGTGACTTTAGGATACAGTCAGTATTCAAGTTACCACTTTGTTGGGTTCTATGGATTCCTTTTAATATTGTGAACAGCAGAGCTAAGAAGGCCTCTAACGATCCCTGGTTAATATTATTGCCCCTGTGTCATCTCTCCTTTTATGGACTATTCACTTCTTAGGCATTAAAGAGGGCAGAGAAATAAGATATCACTTCCAATGTTATGTTACAAAAAGACTATGGCTTCCATCCTGGGTGCTCTTTCTATCTTTCTTGCTGTCTCTTCACCAACTAGATGCCCTCTGAGGGCCACTGGGATGAAGATGCACCCAGCTAGCAGTTTTCACCATCTGTCCTTGGTCTGGGTGGCCCCCTCGATTTCAGCCCATTTAATAAAAGTCATAGTTTGGTCCCCTACTTTCATTTTGACCATGGACTCATAGGTGCCAAGAAGAAGTGAGCCTTGTCCCCCTCAATCTGAATCTATTCCTGCTAGCTCTATAAGATCTTTTCCACAGGGTTCTTTTACATATTGGCTGAGTTTCTGAGACGTTCCCCAGTTGGGACATTTACTTTTCCAATGTCCTTTCTACTTGTGCATTGATCCCTTGCTAAGGAGGTCCTGGGCTTCCCGCCTTTTGGTGGTGGGACCTCCTCCATCCTTTCATAGTCCTTTCCCTTTAAAACAGTGGCAAGGAGGCTGACTTTTTCCTCACCTTTTTCTCAGCTCCCCTTTTGGCAGTGTCATCCCTGTTCATGTAGACTGTTAGCAACCTCGATCAACTGCATGACATTCATTCTACGAAAACCCTCAAGCTTTTGGAGCTTCCTTCTGATATCAGGAGTGGCTTGGGCCACAAAAGAGGGGTTGCATCTGTTGGCTTTCTTGTGCTTCAGAATCAGACGGGGTGTAAATGCAGTAAGCCTCGAATAGCCTCTAATAATATTCCCTGGGGGATTCCCCTTGCTGCTGAGTAATTGAGAGTACATTGGTCATATTTATGGGTGTCTTAGCCCCTGCTTAAATCTTCCGGAGGAGAGCCTCTTGTTACCAGCAGATGTAGACTTGTCCTTCTTCTGTAGTTAAGTCCCACATAGGATGTTCTTTAGGTGCGGGAGTACTAGCCCAGGTGCCAGGATCAACAACACTGGCTGGTGCATGTTCCTCAAGGTATTGCCAAGCTCCTCTCATAATTCTCTGTCTGCAGCTATTGGTAGTCTTCCCAAGTCGGTGGGTCTGAAAGAGGACTCCATTAGGTATCATTGCCTGTGGTTTTTCAGAATATGATGGTGTGTTAGGTTTCCAATTGAGGAGATCAGTAGTGGAGAAAGGCTGGTAATACATCATGGAGCAGCCTGGCTGGAGGGTTCCATTTTCATTACGTCTCTCAGGTTTCCCTCGATCTGGCATCCCAGCCAGCATACCAGTTTCTCATAGTGGCATCTGGAGAGCACCTGCACCTGGCCGAGGGCACAATCTGGCTGCTGGTCTGGAGGAGAGAGGATCTGTCAAGTCTGGAGGTGGTGGAGTATCAGGAGCCAGGGAGGGGATGTGTAAAAGGGAGGAGGGGGGGCAGGTGCTGATGGTCTCAGGGGAGCATATGGCTATGGCAAAATTGGTTCTTCCTCCAGATCACCAGCGGGAATTTGTGGAGGTCGGGACCTTGGTACCCTAGTCTGTCCCTATTCTTTGCAGGTAAATTGCACCCAACGGGGGTGGTTTTGGGCAATCTCTAACCAGGAGTCAATACACAGGAACTGGTCAGAGTAACCTGGGTCTCTGGTAATAACATGCCAGACATGGCAGATCATTGGAACATCTAAGGTTCTTAAGGGCCATCCTACCTCAAAAGTGGGCCATTCCAACTCACATAGGGGTCATCTTAATTCCATAGTCTCCTGAAAACCTCCTTCTCAAAGTTGTTAATCATAGTTTCAAGAACTGTGGGTTTGCTCTGTCCTAACCCCATAATGTTCCCATGAGGCGGTGTCACAAAGACAGACAAAGGGGTAGGAGTGCCCTTCTAATGAGGAGACCAGTCAGATGCCTGTCTGGTCATGTCCCAAAGGAACTTAGGTGAAGCTTAGCTGTAGCAGTCCCAGCTTTGTGACTTATGATTGGAAACTATTCCAACGTCACCATGGACTGTATGCCATTCACCACGGAAATCACAGACAGGCACACTCAGACTCTGTAGGCTTTTGGAGACTTTAAGGCTGCCCACCCATGGAGCCACAGAATCGAACTTGGCAGGCAAGCCAAACCGAGTTGCACATTCACACTCACATACACATTAGAGGTTATTATTATATTCTCTTCCACAGAATTTCTATGAATGAGATCCACTGGGATCTCCGGAGAGTAATCAGCTCCCCTTTCCACCACTATGTGTGGGCAGGATAGATTTAGGGCCCAGGTCTTACCAGTTTCCAACATCACTTCCAGGTCCTCTTTTGCCAAGTCTCCTTGAGTCCAGAGGGAATTGTGGATCAGGGTCGGCCCAAGGCAACCGAGCTGGAGACTGCCTAAATTCAGGCTGGGAATGCCTTCTCCTTTGTGATTCAATTCCTCATTCTGTCACCACCTCACTGTTTTCCTAAACTGGTAGCAACAATGGGCCAGCATGGTTGGATTTCCTGATCAGGGAACCAAATCTTACAGAATCTGGTTTGGGTCACTGGTGGAAGAACCAAGCAGCACTCAGAGATCTTGGAAGGGAGGAGGTTTATTTTATACTGGTGGGCTCAGAGGAGATCATTCTGCAGAAGTCTGAGCCCAGAGGATTAGCAGAGGGAACAATTTATAGCCAGTTACTTCTGCATTCCTCATTAATCAGGGAATGGTATTTCCTATTCGTCCTGTTGGCCATCTTACAGCAGATTTTCCCTATCAAGTCCATCTAGAGGGAGGAGTGAGGATGAGGCATTTATTCTCTGTCCCTTCCTTGTTTTGTCTTCACAGTTCTAGTATGGCCTGCATGCCTTCTAGGCTACAGCTCCTGCGGAGTGGCCCCACTGTCCTTGGGTTCCATTAAGGTTTTTTTCTTTCCCTTTGTTTCTTTGGGCCTGGATGTCGTCTGCTTTCATCAGTATCCCTTATTGGCTTCCTCATTTCTGCTCACATCTCTGGAAGCAGTACATTCATTAATGCCTCTCCAGTTTGTCCATGTGAGTTACATTCTGTTTCCTGGAATAAAAATGGCTGATATCCCATGAAAATTCAAATCCATTCCTTAGGGCAGAGTGGAAATGGAAGCCCCCATTCTCTCCAGGGTCTTGGGTTACCCCAACTCAAATGTCTCTTGCTTTTCTCAGGAAAGAAAAGATTTCATGAATATCAACAGATTCAAATAAATAATGAAGGTGGAGAGCAGAGGCAGAGATGTTGACAGTAATATCATCGGGGTACTAGATCAGTAGGTAAACATGGCCATGTGTGCATCCACAAAGAGGACTCACACATCTTCCCCACTTCCCTGTGAGCAAGGCCAGAGACTGCAGCTTCAGCTTCAGTCGGGACAACTTCATGCCAGAGCAATGAAGAGTCTAGCAAGGGGTTCTGACATGACTCCACTACCCTCCTATGAAAAGTCCTTCCAACTTGTTCTGGACTTTGGAGAGAATTGAAAAAAAAAATCCACAAATAATTGGAAGTACACACGTGTCTTGAAACTGGATTTTGAGTTTCTATTCCACATGATTTTTCCATTGGGCAATTTCGGGTCAAAATATTAAGTAGATTACAGGAGAAAACATGGTACCCCCTTAAGAAGAAATGATGCAGGACCTATGTATACCATGTCACAAGATCAATATCATACACCTGTAGCAGGGCGAAGATTTTTTTTTAACTTTGATGCATTTTCTTTAGAGCAGTAGTCTCCATTCAATTTAACAGTGATAGAAATTTTTGTGGAAAGGTACTTTTTCAGGGTTTAGGTAGATTAATGGAATAAGGTGTCCACACAGGAGTGCTAATTGAGATATTTTAGATTTCTGTTTCTGCATAACAACATATAATAATTATTGAATGTGCACCATAAGCCAAAGACTGTTCTGGGCCTTATGTATACTTTAAATCATTGTGGGGCGCCTGGGTGGCTCAGTGGTTTAAGCGACTGACTTCGGCTCAGGTCATGATTACTGATTGCACAGAGCAAGGTTGATCCTGCTGTTACCCAAGGACTTTTGCCTTATTGTTCCCTCGGGATTCACTAATTACATGGATCATAATAATCCTGACTTAACGGTCAAATAATGATTGGACTCATTAGTCTTCTCCTTCCACTTTGTCATCTTAAAATCCCTGAACTCATGATCTTCCCTCCCGTTCTGATAGCTCTTTTTACATCCCTCATTATTTACTCACTGAAATCTGAAACTTTAGTTTTCTGTGGTTTGTCCTCCTTGTTCACCCTTGCAAAGTGCTACTTCCCAAGTTCTGTGGATACTAACCCCCAAATATCTCACAAATCTTTTTTGCCCCTTATCTGTGATCTCTGCCTTCACTTAGGTCCTTAGCCCAGCCCTCCTGTTCTTGTTTTGTTTTTTAAAGTTTTATTTATTTATTTTTTATTTTAATGTTTTATTTATTTTTGAGCCAGAGAGAGACAAAGGATGAGCAGGGGAGGGGAAGAGAGACACACACAGAATCAGAAGCAGGCTCCAGGCTCTGAGCTGTCAGCACAGAGGCTTAACCGAATGAGCCACCCAGGCGCTCCTGCCGAGCCCTCCTGGATTGCTGCAATAGGCTTCTATCTTATCTCTGGTTTCACTTCCCCATCTACATTCATTCCAATTGTCACACCTATGTCACATTAGTTATTTTAATTATTATTTTAGAATTGCAACTTTTTACATCATCCATCTGTTGTAAATCTTCCCATTTTGTTTATTTTTTAAAATTAGTTTTTAATGTTTATGCATTTTTGAGAGAGAGAGAGAGACAGACAGAGACAGAGAGAGCTGGGGAGGCCAGAGAGAGAGGGAGACAGAATCTGAAGCAGGCTCCAGGCTCTGAACTGTCAGCCCAGAGCCTGAAGTGGGGCTTGAACTCATGAACCATGAGATTATGAACTGAGTTGAAGTTGGACACCTAACTGACTGAGCCATCCAGGTGCCTCCAAATCTTCCCATTTTAAATTTTGAGAAGCTCATACTGTTTTCCTAGAAGTCTACATGCATTAGCATGCTGTGGGATCTTCTGTACCTTTCCAGAATCATCATGATCCCACATGGATCCTTTATTTCATGTTGAGCATCACATTCACAGAGCCATAAATCAGGCTCTTTGATCCCTCTATCACTTTGCACATCCTGTTTTCTTGGCCTTAAAGTCATCTTTCTCCCTTATCTCCTCTTCATCCCCAACCACTTCTTTCCATGGTCCATGTTTAGCTCTTCCTTACCTTCTGCCCCTGTCTCCCGTTCCTTATGGAGAGTGGGAGAGTAATTAATCACTCCTATTTGTCTTTCGAAAAGGCTCAAGACCAGAATTTCAGGATGTCCCTTCCTTATCTCCAGGCTGTTATGAACCTCCTCTTCAACCAATTTTCCAGTTATCCTATGTATCTCCTAATCATAACACCCTTGCTTTGGCATGCTAAGACAGGAGCAGACAGTAGGATCATGGAAGAAATGAAATTATATTTCTCTCTGCATCTTCAGGCTCTAGAACAACACTTTGCTGTTCAACAAATTTTTGCCAGTGAGAAATGAGTGAGAAAATAAGTTGACCAATTTCCTAACATTTTCTCCTTCAGACAAAAGAGAAAAGGTAAAAACCAGAACTCCTATCTGAACCAAGGACAGCTGACCATTGTCTATGATAGTTGTGTTTTCATTGAGTTCACAAATGTAAATTAGAAGTAAAGACATTTTTGATAAACTAATATATATTACATACATAGTTCTATATTATGTATTATGTGATATGTAGCATCTATTATGTAATTGTCTTATATATAATTAGTAATATAAGATACCATATGTCCAACAGTATGGAATAAAGAAGACTGGAACTTGAGAAGGCAAAGTACTTAACAGATCAGAAATACATAGACTTCTTTCTACCAAAGTCTGAAGTAATTTTACCTGAATGGCAACTGCCAATGAGATACGTTACTTCTATCTGAGACCATTTATATGGGCATAAACCGGATGTTTATGTTTTAATCTTTTTTCACTTTTTCTTGCATTTTATGTGAATTTTTCAAGAACTGGGATTCTACATTTGTCACCAATGTGAGGTTGCTCCTTGGTGAGTCAGAAACTGCACCAGGTTGAGTTGGTGCACACAAAAATTTTTACTTGCCGCAAATAAGGAGATCGCAGGGAATGACTTCCAAAGCCGTGACTCCAAGAGCAAGGGAGAATGGATTCCTTTCATTTAGGGTTCGGATGAATATTTGGATAGGGAAGCCTTGTCATCCCATGCAGCGGTGGGCCTAAGGTTGCACACCCCCCTTAAGGAAACATGTCTTTTTATATGTTATGTAAATGAGGTTCCAGCTGGTTGTCCCTCATTCTAGAGGTTGCTTCACCATCTGCGCAGGCCTGAGTCAGGAGTTCAGCTCAAACTTGTCAGGGTGGTCTGGGCAGGCTGGAGGGCTGGGGAGGGCAGTCCCTATGCCTCCAGGTGGTTTTGCTTTCCTTTTGCCTGTCTTCAGAGCTAAGCTGGAAAGAAGAGCTTGAGGACAAAAGTGGGACAAAAGTCAGTGAGTACAATAAAGGTCAGGTCTTAGGGGCTGGTGATGGACTGAGCAGATAAACATATAGCTTATGGCTATAGATTTTATTTATTATTTGTTTAATACTTATTTAATAATTACTTGAGAGAGAGACAGAAAGAGAGAGAGAGAGAGAGAGAGAGAGAGAGAGAGAGAGAGAGAGAGAGAGGGAGAGAATGCAAGCAGGGGAGGGGCAAAGATAGAGGGAGACAGAGGATCTGAAGCGGAAGTGGGGTTGAAACCCACAAACCCCAAGATCATGACCTGAGCTGAAGTCCCACGCTTAACCAAGTGAGCCCCTGGGTATAGATTTTTAAATGATAACATTTTTGGGTTGCAGGGAACCTCTAAGATACTTGCAGTAGAAATAATTTGCCTATAGACAGCAGAAAAGTCAGTAAAAGCATAAGATATTTGAATAAATGTATAAAATAGAGTAAAGCAGGAGACAGAAACTTACTGTAACATTTCTCTGGTCCTGCTGGAAGGAGTGTGCCTTTCTCCTCTGAGGTCCTTTCCCATATCTACAGAGGCTACCATTTTTCCACCTTTGCTCTCCTGACTTTTTTTTTTTATTTTTTTTAATGATTTTTTATTCATTTTTGAGAGACAGAGATAGTGTGAGCAGGGGAGGGTCAGAGAGAGAGGGAGACACAGAATCTGAAGCAGGCTCCAGGTTCTGAGCTAGCTGTCAGCACAGAGCCCGACTAGAGGCTTGAACTCATGAACTGTGAGATCATGACCTGAGCTGAAGCCGGCCGCTTAACCGACTGAGCTACCCAGGCGCCCCTCTCCTGACTTTTAAAAATAAGCATTTAAATACAGAGTAGCAAACCTCTTCCCACCTTACTGAAAAGGAAGTTAAACCAGCCCGCCACCACCACATTCTTTTTGGCAACCATCCTCTTCTCATCCTTAAGTTTCTGGAAAGAGCTGTTGATTATCTTTGCCTCCACTTTCTGAGTTGTCATTCCCTCAAGTGACTTTCCGCAGACCACTCCACTGAAAACACTCTCACAACATCCACACTGCCTTCTTTGTTGCTCAGGGCACATGAGCAACATTTCATTTGACCATTTTTTAATTTGACCACTCTGTAGCATTTGGCGATATTGACAGTTGTTGCCTTTACGTTTTCTCTTTCTTTGATTTTTATGACATTATCTGCTTGTGGTTCTTCTACCGTTTTGGCTATTCCTTCTCAGTTCCCTTCATTAGCTTCACATCTTCTGTTCCCAAACCTTGATGTTCCTAGTGTACCCTCTTGGGGCTTCGCTTTTTCAAATGACACACTTTCCTGGGGGGGGGGGAGAGCATCTCCTCTACTCTTATGTCCTTAATATGCCAATCATCTGCAAATCTGTATCTCCTGCCCAGATATTTTGAGAATATCTTGATTTCATATTCAGGAGTCTTCAATGTGTTACACATATTCCCTGAGGTGAGTAAAAATAACCTGTGAGGTTAAAGGAAGAAAAAGAGCTTGCTTCAGATCCCCTGTCTCCCTCTCTCTCTCTGTCTCTCTCTCTCTCCCTCTCTCAAAAATAAATACAAATTTTAAAAAATGGAAGAAAGGGGCACTTGGGTGGCTCAGTCAGTTGAGCATCCGACATTGGCTCAGGTCATGATCTCCTATTTCTTGGTTTCGAGCCTCGCTTCAGATTCTGTTTCTCCCTCTCTCTCTGCCTCTCCCCCATTCGCTCTGTCTCTGTCTCCCAAAAATAAATAAAAAATTTAAAAATGGAAAAAAAGTAGATTTTTTCCTAATTGTGTTTACTTTCTAATCTAAAAAATGAGGATATTATTTTTTGTTAATATGTACGTATTCATCAGCAGCAGCGTCCTCGGTGCCTTCTTTGTCCTCTTGCTCTGAGTTGCAGAGAACCTGCTTTGTCTCTAGGTCTTCAACCACCCATACACCTGCAAAGGCAGCAGGAAGCTCAAGTTCTGATGAGTGTTTCTTGCAGGGAGCTGGTCCCGCATAGGCACATCCAGCTACCTGTGGCCATTGATTTTCTTCTCACTTTTCACCCTTCACTCCTGAGCTCCAGCAAAATCAGGAGGTACAAATCCTGAATACAATGGTTATTCCTGAATGATGCTGACAGGCTTGTACATCCACTCCAAAACAACTCACGGACCTGTAGTTGCATGAGTTACTTAGCATATTCCATAGCGTTGGCCAAGAGTCACTGTGGTGTTCCAAATAGCTCGAGAAATAAGGCTGTCATCAATCCAAACCATTCTATACAGGTCGTACTACATCCAAACTGTGAATTTTATTAACATAATAATAAAAGAATCACGATTTTAACATAGTAGAATCTTTGCAATGCTTTTTGTGGCTTTTTTTCAGAGGCAGAGTACCTACCTATGAAAATATTTTTCCCACATAGACTTTTACTGGCTATCTCCTGGGAAAGCTTATTTTTATTTTGCAAAGAGTTTCAAATTTGAGGACATGTATTTGTCAGTATTTTGCCATCTAACAGATATATTTTAAAACATAATCAACATTTTCTGTGTGTTCAAGATTAGAGTAATATTTTAAAACAGTGAGAAAATTACTACTTTATGAAGACACTCATGGTAAGGAGATAAAACTGTATGAAAACTGGTATTTAGACATGTTTCTACATTTAACATGATTTTATTGGCAAAAGTGGCCAAGCATTTATTCATACTTGGATTCTGGCAAGTTGTGAATGAATTGCAATGATAAATTGGCTTTGAAAGCAAGAGTCTGGCAAAAATCAGTGGACACATTCTGTAAAAACTGGCTATTTGGAATTTGCAATGGAATTTTGTATACTTTCTAGCCATTTGCTACCTGTTGCTACACATTATTTAGGCCAGTAAAATTGGCAAAAATTTGTAATAATTTCCAAGAGAGCTAGTTGTTAACATTTACCAGCACGGCACTGATGATGGCTCAGATGTCACAAGGTACTTCTGCCACTCTCCCACACCTGCCTTTCTTTCCTCTTGTCTGATTTATTAAGAATCATGGCTTTAAGTGAATGTAGCAAGAGATGTCACGATGTGTGGAAAATAATATTGCAACTGCCCTAAAAATCTGACCGGGACTGCAGAGGGACAGTCAGCTGTTGTGGTTTGTTGCAATTCTGAGTCTGTGAGCACAGAGGAAGATCGGATTTTCAAAGCCTCATCCTGATTAATTTCAGGCAAGCAGATTTGCTCTGATTTAAAGACTACACAGAATGAGTTTCCCAGTCCAGATCTATCAATCTTGCAGTTTCCAATAGATTATAGTAATAATAGGTTCTTTCAACATGAGGTTTTAATATTATAAGTTTTCATGATTTTCAGAGGCTTCATTTTGTCAATGGGAAAAGAGAATATATGCTTCAGTATTATTATTCAGATGATATTTAAAATTGGAATTCAGGGGCACCTGGGTGGCTCAGCCAGTTGAGCATCCGACTTCAGCTCAGGTCATGATCTCACGGTTCATGGGTTTGAACCCCGCATCCGGTTCTGTGCTTACAGCTCAGAGTCTGAAGCCTGCTTTGGATTCTGTGTCTTCATCTCTCTCTCTCTGCCTCCCCCTAACCCACTTACTCTCTTGCTTTCTCTCTCTTCCTCTCTCAAAAATAAATATTAAAAAATTTTTTAAATTGGAATTCAGAATTTGGAATCTTTGATCTAAGAAAAATAGGTAAACAAATAAAAAGTTGCATAAAGTTCTCCTAGAAAGACTAGTCAGATTCTATCTCTGGATAAATTGATGAATTAAAGTAAATCCCTAAGCCATTTATTTTCTTTATAGTCTATCTAATTGCAGACTACTTTATAGTCTACCTGGGCCAGATTGTTTGAATTTTAAAATATGGGTTTAGTATATCCTCATTAAAGAGTTCATGAATGTGTCAAGAATATCTGCTATTTTCAAAAGCACTAATTTGCTAACAAATTCTGAGTGTTTATGTATAAGTAGTGGCCCTAGATACCAGAGAGAAACTCGAGAGTGTAAAGTAAAAATAATTCTGCAACCCAGTTCTTCTCTGGCTTATCATATATATTTAGGGATTCAGAGAATCTATGGATGAAATGGGTTGTAATAAAACTATGATCCGAGAGAAACAAAGGGAACACTATATATATTGCTGAGTGAGAGGGGAAAAAAAGACAAGTTAGTAAGTATAGGAGAGAACGCTTTTATTGAATCTGAAAATGACAATGTCAAATATACACAAGGAGAAAAATGAACTATTAGATCCCTTCCGGAGTAGTACCTCTCAAAGGCTATTTGGCATTTACAACTTCCCCTCTCCTATAATAAATATAAATGCATTTTATTATAAGTAACATTTTCAGAGTAACTGTCACTTATCATTTTATTTTAAGTAACATTTGTCCTTGAAGTCTGTTCTGGAAAGACCCAAAGCAAAGGCTCACCAGGTGTATGTTTCAAAGTTTCGACATTCAAGCTTTTTGCAGTTAGTGGGAATGATGTTTCAAAACCGGATTTCACCTATTGCCTTGCATGTCTTGACTGTTGGTAAATGTGCTCATTTAAGAATAGATTGAAACTTCTTGTATCAATGATGTTTTCTCTAAATAGCAAAAGTGTTATGTGAAGCGTTTGCTTGAATTATTGAAGCTGGGCGGCTGCTCCCAGAGCCTTCTCCCTGGAGGACGCCTACCCCAGGCCTCCCTGAAGACCCCCAGGGCGGAGGAGACGTTCCCACCTCCGCGGAGAACAATCAAAGTCTCGCTGCCCCACTCCACTGTTATTAGAGCTTAGTCCCCAAAAACCTCCTAGGACCCACTGCCAGGCGTGAAACCAGGCTGCCCGGCTCTGAACAAAGAGCGGTGCTGCGGGCAGGCACTTGCTGCGGAGCCGCCACTTCCCACAGCTGCCTTGTGGCACCTGTTAAATTCTTTCTGTAGGTGCTGGCACAATGGTGTATTATTGGGTTAGCAAAGACTTTTATTAACAAAAGACTTCCAGCTGATGCAGTCATACTTGGGATGCATGAAGCAACTAAAAGGTTAAGGGATACAATGGGCCTGTGTAGACAGGATCCTCATTCTCAGAGTGAACCAAACAGATGAGCAGAATGACTTACAGAATGATTTCTTAATAGGATTTCCCCTATTAAGGATACATACGAAGGGTATATATTATCCCTTCATTTCACCATCTGGCATTTGAAAAGGACTGTCACATATTTCTAATAACTGCTATTTCACCAGACTCAGGATGTCATGTCGGTAAGTGAACCCTTGATTGTTCATTGGTCCAACCCGTTATTTGGCATTAAAAAGAGGTCCCTAAAGAGGAAAGTCTGTGACACCTGTGTTGTTGTCAACAGGAGCCCAAAGGAAAACTTAGGTTCCCCAAAGGTTTACCATATGGCTTTCTGGGCAGAAAGCACAAAGGCTTGTGAGATGCTCTCCACAAATCAGGTGGCTAACAGCTTAATATCAAGAAACAGCTAAGCATATTGGAAAGACAAATGGTGAGTGTGGTAGGGCTGATAGGAGGTGTGTTCCTCAGAATCAAGATGAACACTAGTCAGGAATATTGACAGTTATTTCTCTTGCAAACCACAGAAATAAAAAGGTCACAAGAAAGATGCCACCTCAGTAGAACAGAGTGACCCCTGTGCAACTTGCGAAGACCAGGGAATTTACCTGATGTTATGCACACAACTTCTACTCCAGCTATAGATATTACTAGAGAATTCTTCCCCAGTAAATATGGACACAAAAAATTCCCAGATCAAGCCAGTCACTCACCCTATCTATCCAAATAGAGCCAGTCTCACTCTGGCAAATGGTGAAGAGAGAGAACTTCATTATGGGGGCAATGGGGAAAAAAAGTAAGACCTCTGGAGGTGTAGTGGCTAAGGATGGCCCAGAAACATTATCTCTAAAAATTATTTACTGTAGAAAACTAAGAAAACTTGAGGAAAGTTTGAATTTTCTTTTTATTTGAAAGTAGTCATTTATTAACTGACCAGGTTTCAAAAGTAATCATGGTCAATACCTTAGTTCATCCTTCTAATAAGCCTATTGATCTGGCTGTCCCTGTTGCTAGCACCTCCACCTTCTATAAAATGGGTGGTCTTCTTCTTCATTCCCTCTTGTGGAGAAAATAACTTGAAGGGCCATAAAAAGTCGTTTGCTTCTTTGAAATGTTTTCCAACAGTACAGATCTTGCAAATCGTATCCTCCATGCAAGTGAGGCCATATTCAAAAGAGATGGAGCGATCAATGTGTTATCTGTCAGAACGATTGGCTTCTTGTTGATGTTGCCCTAACCATGCTTGTAGATCAATTCATTCACTGACTTCAGGTGTGGGTACCCCCATACTATTTATGGTTCCACAATCCTTAGCATAACAGAAGCCTTGTTGAGCTTAATGAAGCTGTCATTGAAGATCTGGAAAAGGCAAAGAAGCCCCAACACCTTTTGAACCGTTAGGCTCACTCCGTTGATACCTCTGATCCTGATGACAAATGCCAAGTTGGATTCCACAGGTATGTAGAACTTGCCAGCTTTTCTTGCCTTCATAACCATTCAAATCTCAGTTCTGTACATCTGCCTATATTCCTGTGGTAATGCAAAGCTTTGTCATAGATAAGCTTCTCCCATGTCTTTTGAAGCATCTTTTGGGCAAACTTCTTTCTCAGACGCTTGGTCTTCAACTCTACAAAATTCCTTTGGTTTTTCTTAAGGGTTTCTGGCACAGGGGGAATCTTCTTTTTCTTCTCTTTTGCACCCACCATGGTTCCAGCCAGAGAAGAGTTGATTTTTAAGCGAAGTTAAAAATTATAAAATCACAGGGGAGGAGTGAGATGAAAAGTCAGATTAATTTCCAGCCACCATGGTTGAGCAAACTAGTGCAGAGGGATGACCAGTGTAGGTCTACACATGTGGAAATACTGAATAAAATAAAACTGTTTAAAACATTTTCAACAATTTTTCATTTAGCTGAACACCAAGAGAAGAAATATTTAGGAAAGAAAAGCAAAATGGGAAATTGAAATCGTAGAGGTTAGCATGCCTGAAACAGGAAGGACTCACTGGAGTGCTAGAACAGAGAACAAACCTCAACAGGTCGGGCTGGGATTCTGAGATCCACATCCCATCTGTTCACACACTATGGGGCTCAGTGTCCAGGATTCAACTTCCATGTTTAAAGTGAGTTGCAACTACCTACAGGAAATAAAGACGGGCTGTCCCATTTCTGAAATGGGACTATAAACATACCCCTCCCCCATCTGACTTAGTGACAGAGGCAAGGATGCTTGCCATCCATAGTAATTCTATGTGGATGAGAAATCACTGATGAGAAATTCAGGTCCCAGAATTGTGCTATACATAGATGTGGATTCAGATTTTCAGCTTAGTAAAATGGGAAATATAAGAAATTAACACACAATTTATCCGGTATGCTAAATATTGTTGAGGCCAAGCAAAGGCACACAGGACAGCACTGTGAGCTATACTTCCATAGTCCTGACACAGGGGCTCACTGGAAAAGTGATCCCTCCTAAATATGAGCTCATAGGCAAATGTTACAGCACCAAAAGGAAAAAGATCATCAAGGATGGTCAGCAGACATAGCAAATTGTATTCTAAGAAAATGAGAAAATAGAGCAAGTTGGAAAAGATGTTCAGTATAAAGGATATAACTTGTTTGGCAAAAGAAGGGAGAATACGTTTTAAGAAAAAGTTACTTTAAAAATATTCCTTATATAAAGTCTGCAAATGCAATTCTACACAATGAAATAGAAGACACAAACATCCAAATGATAAGACACACATGTCAAGGTTATAAAAGACAAAGAAAGACGGTCCAGAGGAACTGTCCCAGATTAAAGGAGACCAAGGACACCTGACAGTTAAATGCAGTCACTACAGGACTCTGGGTTGGATCCTGGATCAAAGAAAGATGCAGGAAGCTGGGGAACTCATAAGGAGAGGAAAAAAATCTTGTGAGGCAAGGTGGGTTTGCAAGGCCTTCCACAGTCAGATGGAGACCAGCATCTACCTCCACTCAACCCCCTCTCAATTTCTGCTTGAGCACCAACCCCCAAGGCACCTGACTGACTGATACCAGGAGTGATTTGCCTTCTTATGCTAAAAATATGTGAATTGTACCTTGTGAAAAACTTGTTATAGGAGTTTCTTCTTTTGTGATTATAGGAACAAATGTTACATTTCCTGAGAAAACCTGTTTTTCTTCCCCTCAGAAAACAGGCTATTGACCCCTGCTCACAAAGACCTAACTCTTTGCTATGCTAAAAACTTTGCCTTGTATTTGAACGCTAAAGATTCCTTCCTATCCCATATGATAAACATCTAGTCACTTATTGATAAAGGTTATGCATGAGTCTTCTACCAATCTATGTTCTGGGAAATGTTTACATAACAAAGAATTTGTTATCAGAAATTATTGTCTAAGGCACTTGCCACTTCTGTTTTGTACCCCATACATTTTTTCAATAAACAAAGCTGACTCTCGGGAAGGCTAGCGTAGCCTGCCTGGTGATCAGAAAAGAAAGAAAGCCGAGGCTCTCCCACTCTCTTTTGCCAACACCATTCATCCTTCAGGGAGCCCTGGACCTGCTGGAGTTGTACTCCGGCAGAAAGAACATTCGTGGGAAAGCTGAAAAGATTTGTATGAGGTCTATATAAGTAGGGAAGTATTGTATTAATGTTAGTTTCCTGGCTTCAATGATAATAGTACTATGATCCTGAAAGATGCCGACCTTGGGATAAGCTTAGGGAAGGGTGTATGGGAGCTCTGTGTGATAATCAACGTCTAAAATTATTTCTAAGTAACCGAAGAAGGAGAAGGCAAAGAAAGAGGAGGAAGAGAAGAGCCAGGAAAGGTGCAGACGTTGGAGACGGGCTGAGGCTGGGCTTCAGAGAGTCTTCCACTCCAATCTGAGGAGCATAAATTTTATGCTGTAAATCTGGTCCCACGGTGGGGTGGAGCCCGGGTTAGCTGCGATCAAACCTGCAGGAGGTAAGCTTACCTGCAGCAGAAGGCGCTGCCCGGGACTGGGCGGGCAGGCGCAGTGCCACCGGGGCAGGGGTCATACCGCGGGAAGCGCAGGAATCCGGCGGTTCCAAAGCGAGCGCACCTAGCCGCCCAGCGCCTGCGCGCAGTCCCGGGAGCCACGAGACACCGCCCCCACGGGGGAGGGCCAGGCTCGGGGCGCCGAGGGGGCGGCGCAGACGTTGGCCCCGCCTCCTGTGGGGCGGTCCCGCAGTCCTCTTCGGCGTCTGCTGCTGGAGCAGCGCCGCCTGAGAGCTCCCCGGAGCTGGGCACCTGATCTGCGCCCAGGTACCCGGACTTGCCGGATCTGTGCTCACAAAGGCCACGGGCCCCGTCCAGGGGGCTGGACTGGAGTCCCCAGGACTGTTCTTCCCCTTCTTATACACGTACCCGTGTAGCTGTAGAGGAGGTTCTGTTCTGTGTAAGGCTTGTTGGAGAATCCGGCACCGTTCGCTGGGATGTGGTTTCCTTGTGCCGGGCCACTCCTTTGTTTTGTGCTGGTTCTACTGTCACACACTGGGCGTCCCTAACACTACAGAATGGGGGGCTTTGGGGCCTCACTGGGTTCACGCCGCGGAAAGCTTATGTTCTGCCCAAGAACACCCTAGTGGTCCCGTCCTGAAACTTAAACCTCCCTGGAGAGGGATCCATGAGCCTGGTCATAGGCAATCAACACGTGTGCAAATGAAAATGGAGAGAATACTCCATAATACTAGGTGGAAACAGAGCTCTTTTAAGGAACTGTACCTCCTCCCATTCTTACCTTGCCTCAGGGTTACTGGGAGAGTAAGACAGTATGGCTGACGCACCCAGTTAGCGTGAGCCCAGCCTGAGGAAGCTTTTAGGGGCGTTGCTCCTCTCTCCCCAGAAAAGAGGAGTGTATAATCCAATACTGCCGAGAGAAAATGTGTGCAGTCCATTACGATGCCTCTTGAATTCATAAAGAGTAGCTTCACTTACATTTCCTCTTAAACATTTTCTATTTTTCTTCCCTTTTTTCTCGTGTGACAGTGGATAAATGGCGAGCAAAAAGCGAGAAGTCCAGCTACAGGTGAGTATGACATTATACCAAAGATCTTTACTCGGTGCGCTGGCACTTGAGGATCTGTTTACGGCGCCTTCCTTCTTGCAGGCAGTCGTTAATAGTCAAAGCCTGTGGGATGAGATGTTGCAGAACAGAGGCCTAACAGGTACTGGGGTTCCCGTTTTCCAGTCATTTGCAATTCCGCCAAGGGCACCAGAGGGCACCCCAACACGGAGTGTATCTCCCCACTAACTGTAAAAACCTGCTCATCTGTGCCCTCGCCCCTGTCCCAGCATTGGGATAAGTGGCTCTTCTAGATATTTCGACTCTGTTTTTTCATGAATATCCTCATCTTCCAGTGATCGATGTTTACCAAGCCTGGTGTGGACCGTGCAAAGCAATGCAACCTTTATTCAGAAAACTGAGAAATGAACTGAACGAAGATGAACTTCTGCATTTTGTTGTAGTAAGAATAGCCTTTCCACTAAACTGTTATTTTCTTGATACTCTCAAGGGTTTCAATATTGTTCTTAAGGATTGTCTTAATTTAAAAAACCTGTCAACTCTTCGAAATGCACAATATTTACTTGGCAGTTTTACTAGTATATTTAGTTCTACTGGATCTGAAATGATCCAAATGATCATAATTTTTATCCCATTCCTATAGTGTTGAAATTGTTCACCATGGGTGTGAACATTGGAAAAGTCTAAAAATGGATGTTTGTCTATTGACCTATTTCTTTTCACCTAAATGTGCGTTTGTTGTGTCTTTTATAATAAAAACTGCAAGTACTGTTTAATGGATAGCATTGGGAAGGCCTCCGGTCCCTTAATAACCCAGTTACCGATTATTCGATGGTAGTGATTTCCCCCTCACTTCGCACCCAAATGTGACAAAGGGTTAAAATATTCCAGCTTATTGGGCTTCAATTTATCCACATCAAGTTAGCAAACGCTTAGAGCTTTGTTTTCAGTATGGTGGCCCCTAGACACAAGTGGCTTTTGATCCCTTGAAATGTGGCTAGTGTGACTGAGGAACTGAATTTCTTTTATGTTTTATTTTTGATATTTGAGAGAGAGAGAGAGCTCTGAGCCATCAGCACAGAGCCCAATGCGGGACTCTAACTCATGAACTGAGCTGAAGTCAGAAGCTTAACCGACTGAGCCACCCAGGTGCCCAAGAATAATTGATTTTTAATTTAATTTAATAAAATGTATAGTCAAGGAGTACCACCCAGGCACCCCAGTTGGTTAAACATCTGACTCTTGATTTCAGCTCAGGTCATGATCTTGCAGTTCGTGGAATCAAGCCCCATGTCAGGCTCTGTGCTGACAGCATGGAATCTGCGTGGAAGTCTCTCTCTCTCTCTCTCTCTCTCTCTCTCTCTCTCCCCCCCCCCCCCCGTCCCTCTTGCTTGTGTGTGCATGTGCATACATCTCTTAAAATAAATTTTAAAAAACTTAAAAAATATATGTTTACATTATTTTCACCTGTTTCTTTTTAGTTTTTAAATGTGGTACCTAGAGAATTTAAAAATATATGTGTGACCCACATTCTTTTTCTATTGGACATAAATAAGTGCAAACGCACTAGAGCTAAGATGCAGAAGCAGATAACTGATTTCATATCTTTATTCATTACATTTAACATATATGGTCCCTGATACAAACAAGAAAATTCACCTCATTGCATGGTTTCATGTGTATAGTCTTTCTGTGACCTCCCCAACCCACACCTTGGGACGAGTTTGTTTACTGACCTTACCTTGATTCTCTATCCCCTTGTGTAGATTCATTATTTATAGGACTTCTTTTTCTTAAGTTACATATAAGCAGTCTACACCTTAGAAACTCACCTCTTACTCTTTTCACTCTTCAAGAGAGTAGGTGGCTATAATAATTTTTAAATCTTTTTGTCCAGAGGTTGACTTTGTCTTTTGAAATGAGAGTGTTACAGTTTTTGAAAGGGTGAGGAATCTGTAATAGCCTGCTTTCCTCTGAGCCACCTGAGTGGATCTGGAATATGACTTGAGACTTGATCCTTAGCAGGGAGGAGAAATGGAGTTTAGAGGACAGAGAATGGGACCTGATGGGAATTGCCACATACAGTAGCCAAGGGGTTGGTGTGAGAAGTTAAAAGACAATATCAGGGGGCTCCAGCAGCTGGCAAATGGGTCATGGAGAATCAAGGGTTGGAAAATTCTCGAGTCCTGGAAGTTGGCAGTAGAGAAGTTTGTCTGGAAGTGGTAGGAGTGTAAGTTCACAGGCTAGGAATCATGGGAAAATGCCAGTGTCTGAAAATAATTGGGGTCAGTGGGGAGATACCAACAACAAGGCAGGCCCTCTGCATACTTGTCAGGCTACCTGGAAGGGAACTTGGTCACAGGAAGGCAAGGCAAAAAGTCCTTAGACACTGAGAAGGTGTAACTTGATGCTGTGTTTCCAGGTGGTTTAGAGGCATTAAATTCCTCTTTGTAGAACCTGGGTGGAGACCAACTTGGGCCATATATGTGAGCTCGCCATGGCTATGGTGGTGGAGGGGTGAGTGTGGAAGGAGAATTAGATCACATAGTTTGTTGGGCTCTCATTTCAGCTCAGCTCAGAGCCGTGTGAGGCTCCTCCCAACCCCAGAGACTTTGACTGTGACCTCCCATCATCCCCCAGCCAGACAGAATTCCTCAACCTTCTCCACAAGCAATCTGTGCTATTACTGTAGCCATCCCACTGGGAAGTGCTAGAAAGTTCTTTCCAAAGTATGTTTAGATTACTATTCATAATATTAGCGTGTGTTGAATTTAAAAACAAAAAAATTTTGTACATCAACCCTGAGTGGTTTTTCTTCTGTTATGTTCAAGTGCACTCAACAAAATGACATTCATATAAATTAATGTTGTTTTCTTGCTATGACCTGCCTGTAAAGAATGATAAAAATTAATATAGTCTTGAAACCTCTATTGTGAGTGACCTTTAAGGCTGATTAACTATTGAAATCACCCTAGGCTAAATGGCCAGTATAATTTGTTGTTGTTGTTGTTGTTATGTGTCTTTTTAAAAGACTTGAAAACCAGGGATGCCTGGGTGGTGGCTCAGTCAGTTAAGTGTCTGACTTCGGCTCAGGTCATGACTTATGGTCAGTGAGTTTGGGCCGTGCATCAGGCTCTGTGCTGACCACTCAGAGCCTGGAGCCCACTTCAGATTCTGTGTCTCCCTCTCTCTCTGCCCCTCTCCCACTTGTACTTTGTCTCTGTGTCTCTGTCTCTCAAAAATAAATGTTAAAAATTGTTTAAAAGACTTGGCGACTTGTATTAACATTGTACCTATACATATAAAAATTCAGTAATAGTCTTTATTGTAGTTTTTTATGGTATTAAGTGCTTTAATTGTTAATACTTTATTATAATAGCAACATTGTAATGATGATACCTAGACTACATTTATTTATTTGTTTGTTTATTTAGTTAGGTAAGCTCTATACCCAGTGTGGGACTTGAACTCACAACCTTGAGATCAAGAGTCAGATGCTCTACCAAATGAGCCACCCAGGTGTCCTAGACTACTTTTAAATATAATTGTTAACTTCTGTCCTTTAATATTATAGATTAGTACCTTTCACCTCCTTCCTTTTCTTTTTCTAAACATTGGAAGCTTAAAAAAAAAGAGAAATGTAGACTGCAGGATTCTAAAAAAAAAAAAGATAACACAGTGCCTTTGGCTGACAGGGCTGAAAGACCCTCTCTTGGCCTCTTCCCAGTGGTTGAAGAACTTCCAGAAATCCCAGTTTGAAGACAATTGCTTTAGGTTGCAAAAACCATCTCTTAGAGAAGACCCTACCAAATGATCTCACTCTGACCATTGGCCCAAAGGGTACTATGTTAATATGCAGGAAAAAAAAATTTAATATGCAGTTGTTGATAATCAATTTACAACAACCTGAAATTTGTTGTTTTTCCCCAAGTTTTTATTTAAATTCAAGTTAGTTAACATACAGTATCATATTATTTTCAGGTATAGAACTTAGTGATTCATCACTTACATAAAACACCCAGTGCTCATCACAAGTGTCCTCCTTAATGCCCATCACCCATTTAGCCCATCCTCCCCACTCACCTCCCTTCTAGCAACCCTTAGTTTGTTCTCTATAGTTAAGAGTCTGTTTTCTGGTTTGCCTATCTCTCTCTCTCTCTCTCTCCTTTCCCCTATGTTCATCTGTTTTGTTTCTTAAATTCCACATATGAGTGAAATCATATGGTATTTGTCTTTCTCTTATTTCACTTAGCATAGTACCTTCTAGATCCATCCAGCTTGTTGCAAATGATGGGATTTCATTCTTCTTTTATGGCTGAGTATATTCATCAGTTCATAGTTGATAGACTCATTTGGGCTCTTTCCAGAACTTGGCTATTGTATCCCTCTGGATGCATATTTTTATATCCTTGGATAAAGACCTAGTGGTGCAATTTCTGCATCATAGGGTATTCCTGTTTTTAGCTTTTTGAGGAAATTCCATACTGTTTTCCATAGTGGCTGCACCAGTTTACATTCCCACCAACAGTGTTAAGAGGGTTCCCCTTTCTCCACATCCTTGCCAACACCTGATGTTTCCTGTGTTATTGATTTTAGCCATTCTGACAGGTGTGAGGTGGTATGTTATTGTGGTTTTGATTTGTATTGCCCTGGCGCTGAGTTGACGTTGAGCATCTTTTCATTTGTTTTTTAGCTATCTGTATATCTTCTTGGGAAAAATCTCTATTCATGTCTTCTGCCCATTTCTTAGCTGGATTATTTGTTTTGTGGAGTGTGGACTTTGATAAGTTCTTTATAGATTTTGGATACTAACCTTTATGAGGTATGTCGTTTGCAAATATCTTCTCCCATTTCATGGGTTGCCTTTTAGTTTTGTTGATTGTTTCCTCCACTGTGCAGAAGTTTATTATTATTATTATTATTATTATCTCCATGATGTCCCAATAGTTCATTTTTTTGTTTTGTTTCCCTTGCTCCCAGAAACGTATCTAGTAAGAAATTGCTATAGCTGATATCAAAGAGATTGTTGTCTGTGTTCTTCTCTAGGATTTTGATGGTTATCTTCTGGTTTGTCATACAACACCCATGCTTTCCTCCCTCCTTGCCTGCTCTTGCCCTTTGTCTCACATTTAGCTCTTTTATCCATTTTGAATTTATTTTTGTGTATCGTGTAAGAAAGTGGTCCATTTTCATTCTTCTGCATGTTGCTGTACAGTTTTTCCAATATCATTTGTTGAAGAGACTGTCTTTTTTCCCATTGGATATTCTTTCCTGTTTTGTCAAAGATTAGTTGACTGAACAGCTGTAGGTCCATTTCTGGGTTTTCTATTCTATTCCACTGATCTATGTGTCTGTTTTTATGCCAGGACCATACTGTCTTGATGACTAGAGCTTTGTAATATAATTTGAAATCCAGAATTGTGATGTCTCTAGTTTTTTTCTTTTTCAGAATTGCTTTGGCTATTCAGGATCTTTTGTGGTTCCATACAAATTTTAGGACTGTGTGTTCTAGCTCTTTGAAAAATGATGTTGGTATTTTGATAGTGATTGCATCAAATATGTAGATTGCGTTGGATAGTATATTTATTCTTCCACTCATGAGCATGGAATGACTTTCCATTTCTTTGGGTACCCTAAAATTTCTTTCATAAGTGTTTTATAGTTTTCACAGTATAGATCTTTCACCTCTTTGGTTAAGTTTATTCCTAGATATCTTATGGTTTTTGGCACAATTCCTTGTAAGTGGGATGGATTCCTTGATTTCCCTTTCTGCTGCTTCATTATTGATATATAGAAATGCAATTGATTTTGTATCCAGCACCTTTACTGAATTTGCATATCAGTTCTAGCCCTCTTGGTTAGAGTCCTTCAGGTTTTCTACATAGAGTATCATGTCATTCATGAAGAATGAAAGTTTGACTCTTTCTTGCTGATTTGGGTGTCTTTTAATTTTTTCTGTTGTCTGATTACTGAGGCTAGGACTTCTAGTACTATGTTAAATAACAGTGGTGAAAGTGGGCATCCCTGTACGCTCCATGATTGACACAGAAGGAGGAGGGTGACATGCAAAGAGGAAGATGAACCTCATAGATCTGATCAAACAGAATGAGCTAGGCCCATATGATGGTGCTGAAAGTTGCCCTCAAGGGAGGCAGTGCAATTCCATGTGGAGCAGGACAAGATTTCCAGCAGGAGGGAGCAAGACAGGATTCTTGAAGGAGGGGCATTTGACCTGGGTTGAAAGAGGAAGGGCAAGAGCAGGCAAGGAGGGAGGAAAGCATCGGTGTTGTTTGACAAACTAGAAGGAGGTGAGTTGAGCCATAGGCTGGGTAGTACAAAGGTGAACAGGGAGAAGTAAGGCCGAGGCTAAATGCTACATGGCCTGAATCACCAGGGTATGCAGTTTGAGCCTTAGAACAAATACAACATAGCCAGAAAATGCTGTAGGAAACAAAAATTTTACGTGATCTTCATTTTTTCAACATTGTGTATCTAATAACTTAGATATAGTCTCTTATTATTATATAAAATATTTTTTTTTCAGGCAGAAGCTGACAACATTATAACTTTGCAGCCATTTAGATATACATGTGAACCTGTTTTTCTCTTTAGTGTTGTAAGTATATTCATCATCTAAGATATATTATTGGATTCCAATTTACAGTTAAATAGCAAGTAGCATTGTAAAATTGCCATGGTACTATTATTTTCTGATTATAGTAATTGTAGATTTTTTTTTGCCTTATCTTTCTTTGTCTATTAATATATTTTGTAACTTGACCTCTAGGGGCATGTAACGGGTTGAAGTGGTTAGACTACCACACACTTAGTTTATAAGGAAAGAGAAGAATGGTATTTACGTTTCCTGAAGAAATAATCAGAAATTGGTATGATGAATGATTATTTACAGGAGTAAAAAGTGAGAAATTTCTTATATACGAGGTAGGAGAGAATTGGCTCTAAGTATTCATGTATACAAGGAAGTACCTATATGATCACTATTTTATAATATATGTTGCTTTTATCTCTGTATGTACAACTGTATAGAAGGAAGACAGGAAGAGTACCAAATTGTTAATAGCAGTTTTCTTTTTTCAAAAAAATTTTTAATGCTTTATTTGTTTTTGAGAGAGAGAGAGAGAGAGAGAGAGAGAGAGAGAGAGAGAGAGACTGTGAGTGAGGGAGGGGCAGAGAGAAAGGTAGACACAGAATCCGAAGCAGGGTCCAGGCTCTGAGCTGTCAGCACAGAGCCTGATGTGGGGCTCGAACCCACGAAACCTACAAACAGTGAGATCATGACCTGAGCCGAAGCCAGACACTTAACTGACTGAGACACTAAGGCACCCTGGTTAATAGCAGTTTTCTATGTATGGGGGAAGGATGCAATATTTGAGTTTTCTTTATACTTTTTAATCTTTTCTAAATATTCTTAATGAAATATAACTTTAATAATCAGGAAGAAAGAGTAAGGGTGTTTAAAAAATTTTTTTTAATGTTCTTTCTTTATTTTTTTGAGAGACAAAGAGAGACAGCTTGAACAGGGGAGGATCAGAGAGAGAGGGAGACACAGAATCTGAAGCAAGCTCCAGGCTCTGAGCTAGCTGTCAGCACAGAGCCTGATGCAGGGCTCGAACCCACAAACCGTGAGATCATGACCTGAGCCGAAGCCAGACACTTAACCGACTGAGCCACCCAGGCACTACAGTAAGGGTGTTTTCTAAAAAGAGAGTATACATAGTTAAGAGCTAAATTATATGGCATAGAGTATAGCTACTACAGAAGCAGAGAAGCGAGGACAGTAAGGAAAGGTTTCCTGGGGAGGGCTTGGACTGTTCCTTGGCTGTTGGATACCTTGATTATTATTTTTTGTATTAGAAATCACTATTAGACTCTTTTCTTGGATATGGGCGCCTGGATGGCTCAGTTGGTTAAGCATCCAACTCTTGATTTCCGCTCAGGTCATGATCTCACAGTTGGTGAGATTCAGCTCCATGTCAGGCTCTGCACTGATAGCAAGGAGCCTGTTTGGGATTCTCTCTCTCTCTCTCTCTCTCTCTCTCTCTCTCTCTCTGCTCCTCCCCTGCTCACTCCCTCTCTCTCAAATTAAATAAATAAACATAAAAAATTTCTTGAATATAACTTTTTGCTTCTACTAAATAATGCCCTTGTAACTCTTTCAAGGAATTGAATTACTGGGTTAATTGAATATTAAAAGTTGCCTTGTGGATCTTGCTCTTGGTTGGGCATGTAGGATTTGATGATTTAGGTGAGGGGTCAGTTGGCTTTTTCTGTAAAGGGCCAGACACTAAGTCTTTGTAGCTTTGTCAAAATATAGTCTCTGTGCCGCGTCACTGATTATTGACTCTGGGCCTAGACAAAGTTTTGGAAGCAGAGTGAGTAACACCCAGAAGTGGGCTTGGTGGGCTAAAATTAGGGACAGTGAGGAGACTAGTAGCAGTAGCAGTCAGGAACATGGAACTGAGGAAGAGAGACTGGGCAGGGGACTGAGCTGGAGCTCTGGGACCGCCATCATTGCCCTGCAATTTGTCAGGTCTGTTCAGTAGACTTATACCCACCCTCCTCGACTGGACCGTCCAGTCCACGTTCTCTTATCTAGCAATCAGTGCCAGGACTATGAGTCCACCCTTCTTGCCAATCCTGCAGTGTTCATCCTTCTAATGCTCGGAAGTTTCCTTTTCCTGACCCAGTTCTCCCAATTCTACCTCAACCTCACAGACCCTTTCATTGTGTGACATCTGAAATTGAGACAAGCAATCAGCACACTTCCTAAGATCTTTAGTCATGGATCTCAGCTTTCACTGCATTTCTTTGACTTACCTTACATCTGGCCCCTTACTGAGGACACATTTCTCTGCAGTCCAGGGTAGTGACAAGTGTCTCTTGAGGCCAGAAGTAGAATCGATATTCCCTTTACTTCTTACTTTGATAACTTTTATTAAAGGACTTTTCCTTGCTAATTTAGCTATTTGGCTAAACCTTCTCCCTCCTCCCCCACCTCACTCCTGTCATTTACTGGCCTTCAAACCAGTTCTGTTGATGACTGGTGAGTGTTTCAAAGGCTTCCTTTCAAACCCCTTGCCCTGCTGTCACCCCCAGGGACTTCAGCATCCACATTTCCAACCCACTTAATGTCCTGGTCTCTCAATTCCTGACCTCCTAAGGGCTAGTGAACTTTTTCCCAAAGCACCTCAATCAGTTGCTCCTGTAGTTATGCCTCAGATTTTGTTATTCATTTCACCACATCTATAATCCTTTATCTAAGAATCTCAATCTGTGACCACAAAACCACCATCAAGTCATCCCTTGTTTATATAAATACCCCACAATGGCTCTATTTATCAGTTTCAGCAGGAAGTGCTTTTTCAAGGGACATTAGAAAGGCCCCAGAATTGTTGGAAGATTCCTTTTAGTGGGAAATGGTAACTTGAGTGTATTTCTTTAAATGTTTCCTGACTGGATCCTTCTCATTGCCCTTTGAAGATGATTAAATATTTCCAATTAAAAAAATAACACTGTTTTTGGTGCCATGCCCCTCTCTGGCTGTCACCCATATCTTGTCTCATAGTTAAATTTCTCAGAAGAGTTTGCATGTTTATTTTTACTCCACCTTTTTTTTTTACATTCCATGAATTCCTCAACCCATTCAATCTGCCTTCTGTCTGATTATTCAAGCAAATTTACTGTTGCCAAGGAACCCACTTAGTAGCCTGTTGTTAAATATACAGACAAATGTATTGAATGTGGTGGCTATGCCCTCCTTTTTGAAACATTGGTGTATTTTGGCTTTGTTATTTGGTTTCCCTTTTGCCTACCTAGATGTTATTCCCCTCCATCTCCTTTGCAGGTTTACATTTCTTTTTAATGTTTATTGTTTTTGAGAGAGAGAGAGAGAGCACTAGTGGTGGGGAGGGTGCAACAGAGACAGAGGGAGACAGAGAATCTGAAGCAGGCTCTGCGCTGTCAGTGCAAAGCCAGATGTGGGGCTCGAACTCAAGAACCATGAGAACAGGACCTGAGCCAAAGTCATACACTCAGCTGATTGAGCCTTCCAGGTGCCCCGCAGGTTTGTGTTTTTTTTATTCAGCCGGCAAGTATTGATCTTATCATGCTAATACCCTCCTTAGAAAATTTCCTCCACACAGTTTCCATTGTCACCACCTATGTTTAAAGAACTCACATTTACGTCTTCAGCTGATTTCTGTACATTGAGCTCCAGAGTTATGTCTCCAATTGGTGCTCTTACATCCTTCTTTGTTGTCTCAAGAGCATCTCACAAGGGACTGGACCAACCCCAGACCCTTCATCCATCCCCAGGAAATATGACCTTCTAAGTGTCACCTCATGTGGTCATTAACATCTTAATCTATCTAGTTTCTTGACAGAAACAGAAAAGTCAGCTTCATGACTTTTCTCTCCATCACACCCAATAGACTGCAGGCCTTGGACCTGTCAGTTTCACCACCCAGGTCTTTCTCACACTCATCTGCGTCTTTCCGTTCTTTCCCTCTCTATCACCACTGCCTCAGACGGCACTCATCTCTCTCATCATCACCTCTAGGATAGCCCCATTTGTATATGACCATCTTCTCCTGCTCCCTTCTAACTCTAAACATGGTAGGGGAAATGATCTTTACAAATAACAGTTCTAATTGTGGACACTGCCTCTGTTTAAACAATGCCTAAGGCTTCCCACTGCATTTAGGTTAAAGGCTGTGCCGTTCCATGGCCCACAAGGCTCTGCATGGTCTGATTCCCCCTCGCTGTTGGGTTTCTTCTCATACCAGGCATCCCCTCACTTTCTCAGCTGGCCTTCTCATCTGCCATAATTCCTTCTGGCCTCAGGACCTTTGCATCTCTATTCCTTTTGTCTAGAATACCCTTTCTTTTCCATTTTGCCTACTTATCTCTTACCCATCCTACACATTTTAACCCAAGAATCCCATCCTGATATATTGGTAAGCACCTTTGCTGATCTCCTTGATCAGGACAAATTCTCATAGATGCTCCTGGTGTTTTGTGCCTCTCTTAGTGGTTTTGTCATGATTGGTATTTTACATATTTTGACTGTGTTGGGTTTTTTCTCCTTTTTTTGTAATTTAATTAGGCCATGTACCAGGACTGCTGTTCCATACCATCATGGCTGGTACTGTGCCAGTAAACAGGTTTTAAATAAAATATATGTAGAAAGATGGATGAGAGGGGACATAATGTCAAAAATAATTAGGGAAGGCAAGGTTGGGAGGCCTACAGAACTGTTGAATGTAATGCAGGGATGCCTTGTCTTTGGTTGAAGGAGGACAGGCAATGTGGAAGTAGAACTCAAAGAAGTAGGTTTTTCAAATCAAGAAGTACTTTCACATCACTAATACCTTATTTTAAAATGGCTAATTGCAGGGGTGCCTGGGTGGCTCAGTTCATTAAGTGTCCCACTCTTAATTTTGGCTCAGCTCATGATTTCCTGGTTCGTGAGATTGAGCCCCACATTGGGCTCTGTGCCAACAGGTGTAGTCGGAGTGTGCCGTCTCTCTCTCCCTCTCTCTCTCCCCCTTCCCAACTTGCACTCTCTCTCTCTCTATCTTTCAAAATGAATAACAAATAAACATGAAGGAAAAAAGAAGATCAAAATGACTATTTGTAATCACTAAAAAGGATTGATGGGGGTGTGGGGCCTGTTGGAGTGACTTAGTCAAGTTGAATTCTGGACTTATCCTGAAAATGAAAGTTTCCCTTATGCTTTCTTTTCCCTTATAGAATGGCAAAATTATTGCAAAGGTTAATGGTGCAAATGCACCACTTGTTAATCAAAAAATTATTAACTTGATCGATGAGGAGAGGAAAATTGAAGCAGGTGAAATGGTTCGCCCTCAGGTAATACTTTAGATTACTGACTATTTTATTCTTAAGAAACGCATTACATTTGTTTTGCGGTTTTCCTAAAGAATCTCCCCAAATGTTGTAATCATCTAGGTGTCTAAATGGTACAGATTTGTTTTGGCAGTATGAATCAAAGACCTTAAAAAACACATGTATCCTTTGAGTAATTACACTGCAATTTTCCTTGAAAAGATAATGAAACAAATATAGAAAGAGGCGTTTATAGCAAAGTTGTCTGTTTTTAAGCATTTGAAATCAATCTAACTGTCGAACAACACTGAATAGGTTCCATACAATGTCTGTAATTTTTGTCATAAATTATACAAATCCATAGAGCAGAATATTATTTTAGTGTTTTCTAGCTCTGTACATAGTGATATGGAAAGAGGACCAAGATAGATTCACAAATGAAGACAAGAGTACACTTAGGATACTTAGAGTAAGATCCTGCATGTGAGGTATATTGTCTGTGTAATGAAAGGTAAAGTATTTAAAAATTGAAAAACAAGCTACAAAGCATGTACAAGTATGAACATAATATTGAAAGAAAAGAAGCTGCAGAGGAAGTGATCAGAAATACAGGCAGATAAATAAGAGCTACTGGGGTTATTGAAACAAAAGTACACGTGTCTGCCCCCCCCCCACACAAGACATCCACACACACCAAACCAACAATAACCACAGAAAAAAGGGAAAGTATGAATTTAAGAAATGGAAAATCAAGAAGAGCCAAGAAATCCTGGAAAATAGAAATAATGAGAAGGTGTAGGCTGAAGCTTGTATAAATGTTTGCTATAAAAAACATCAGTTTAAATTAGGAAAGGATAAAAAAACTCCATAAAACAGGCTTAAAAATTTTGGGTTAACTATTTGTATAAGAAAGCTGTATCATTTTATCATATACATAAATAAATTACCGATGAATTGCAGAGCTGAACACAAAGAACACATAAAAGTATTAGAAGAAAATACTGGCAAGCGTTTGTACTGTCCTATGTTGAGGAAAGCATTGTAAACAAAGCACAAAACAGAGATGTCAAAAAAGGAAAAATTAATAGATTTGATTACTTAAAACTTTGAAGGGCACCCTAAAATGTGAAAGGACAACAGTAAGCTGGGGGCAAATGCTTGTACTTTCTGTCTAATATGTTATGTGCCAATGTCCATAGTGTGCACAAAAGGAAAAGAATGAACATTATTTAAAATTAAAATTAGGGGCGCCTGGGTGGCTCAGTCGGTTAAGCCTCCGACTTCGGCTCAGGTCAGATCTCACGTTCGTGGGTTCGAGCCCTGCGTCAAGCTCTGTGCTGACAGCTAGCTCAGAGCCTGGAGCTGCTTCCGGTCCTGTGTCTCCTTCTCTCTCTGCCCCTCCCCCTCTCATGCTCTGCTTTCTCTGTATCAAAAATAAATAAAACATTAAAAAAATTAAACAAAAATTAAAATTAACTTTTTGAGGCAGGAGGATAGGCAGAGAGAACCTCAAGCGGGGTCCACACCCATTGCCCAGCCTGATGGGGGGCTCAATCTTGACCTTGGGATCGTGACCTGAACTGAAATTGAGAGCCAGGTGCTCAACCAACCGAGCCACCCAGGCACCCCAAAAATGAACATTTTGATGGAAACCTGACAAATGACAAATATGGCGAATTTACATTTATAACAGTGATTTTTCTCATGCAAGGACACTTTTCTTTACTTTTCAGGCTTTCTTGTTTGTCACAGAATCTCTCCCTTTCCTTCTCTCTGTTTCTGTCTCTTACCACCCCTGCCTTGTTTGTGAAAATTGTAACAACTAGGAATTATTGAGGACGTCCCACTGTTAGCATGCTAAGATTTCCCAACAGATCTCCTCCTTTAATTTTGACAAATCTCTTTCCTTCCTAGTTTTATTGAGTTTAACTGACAAATTACATTGTATTAATTTAATGAGTATAGCATAGTGATTTGATATCTGTAGGTATTGTGAAATGATCACCTCCCTAAGTTTAATTTACATCTTAATATCTGTCACCTCTTGTAGTTACAGTTTTTTGTTATTGTTGTCATGAGGACTTTCAAGATCTACTCTCTTGGCAACTTTCAAATATACCGTACAGTGTGATTACCTGTAGTCACCATGCTGTATATTACACCTTCAGAACTTACTTATTGTATAACTGGAAGTTTGTACTTTTTGGGGAACTTCACCCAATTCCCCCACTTCCTACCCTCTACCTCTGGTAACCACCTTTCTGTTCTCTGTATTGATGTGTTTAGTTTTTCTACATTACACTTATAAATAAGATCATACAGTATTTGTCTTTTGCTGTTTGACTGATTTCACTTAGAATATTGCCCTCAAGGTCCATCTATGCTGTCACAAATGGTGGGATATATATATATACGTGTATATATATATACATATATATATATACACGTATATATATATACATATATATATATATACACGTATATATATATATATACATATGCCACATTATCTTTAAAATTTTTTTTATGGTTTTTATTTTTTATTTTATTTTTGAGAGACAGAGACAGCGTGAGCAGGGGAGGGTCAGAGAGAGAGGGAGACACAGAATCTGAAGCAGGCTCCAGGCTCTGAGCTAGCTGTCAGCACAGAGCCTGACGCAGGGCTCGAACCCACGAACTGTGAGATCTTGACCTGAGTTGAAGCCGGACGCTTAACCAACTGAGCCACCCAGGCGCCCCTGCCACATTATCTTTAAAAACATTTCTTTAAATGTTTATTTCTTTTGAGAGAGAGATAGAGAGAGACAGAGCACAAGTGGGCGAGGGGCAGAGAGAGAGGGAGACGCAGAATCCAAAGAAGGCTCCAGGCTCTGAGCTGTCAGCACAGAGCCCGAAGCAGGGCTCAAACTTACAAGCATGAGACCATGACCTAAGCCTAACTTGGACACTTAACCAACTGAGCCACCTAGGTGCCCCTATGACACATTATCTTTATCCATTCATCAATCCATGGACATTAGGTTGTGTAAACAATGATGCAGTGAACGTGGGTGTGCACATAACTTTTTGTGATAGTGATGTCATATTTGTTCGTAATAGTCTCTTAAGAACCTTTGTATTTATATGGTGTCATTTGTCATTTGTGATGTCTCCTTTTTCATTTCTAATTTTATTTATTTCAGTTCACTGTCTTTTTTTCTTCATGCTCTAGCTCAATGTCATTTTTTTCAAAAAACCAGATTTAAGTTTCATTGATTTTTCTATTGTCTATATAGTATGTATTTTATTTATTTCTGCTCTGATCTCTGTTATTACCTTTATCTACTAACTTTGGCTTCATTAGTTCTCTTTTTATAGCTTCTTCAAGTGTAAGGTTAGTTTGTATATTTGATATCTGTGTTTTGTTCCTTGGTGTATGCGTTTATCACTATAAACTTCCCTCTTAGAACCCTTTTGTAATATTCTGTAAGTTTTGGGGTGATGTATCAACATTTGTCTCAGGTATTTTCTTAATGTTTATTTTTGAGGTGGGGGAGGGGCAGAGAGACACAGGATATGAAGCAGGCTGTAGGCTTTGAGCTGTCAGCACAAAGTCCAACGTGGGGCTTGAACTCATGGACTGTAAGATCATGACCTGAGCCAAAGGTGGTACCCAACTGACTGTCCCACCTAGGCACTCCCCCACTTTTTTTTAATATTTGTCTGAAGTATTTTCTAATTTCTCTTTTGATTTTGTCTTTGACCCATTGGTTGTTCAGTAACATGTTTAATCTCTACAGATATATGAATTTTCCAATTTTCTTCTGGTAGTTGAGTTTTCTATTATTGTAGTGAGAAAAGATGCTTGATATGGCCTAGCATATAATTGATCCTGGGGAATGTTCCATGTACACTTGAGGAGAATATGTATTCTGCTGCTTTTGAATGTAATGTGTTATAAATATTAAGTCCATCTGGTCTAACATATAGTTTAAGTCCAGTGTTTCCTTGCTGATTTTCTGTATGGATGGTTTATCTATTGCTGGTTGTGTTGAGCATATGATCACCAGCTCTGCTGGCTGCCAGAACCAGGCTATCAAGGGATGTGTTCTTTTGGCAGTGGCCACAAAAGCCAGGGTGGGGTGCCAGGTGTGTGCTCATGTTCATGTGGAGATCAGCCACCTGGATCTGGGCAGAGGGAAAGTCCAAAGATGGCGCCTGTTGGCCTCCCTGGTCTTCAGAAAGGAATGCAGTCAGCCACTAGATCTGTGTTCATTTAGGAGCTTGACTCTGAGCCTACAGCCTTCAAGAGTTTCCAGTAGGCTTCTTTCAGAGACAAACTGGGCATGTCAGTGAGCTGCTGGTGCATTGAGCCTTGATAGAATGGCCACGTCCATCCTTACCAACCCATTAAGAACAGTTTACCATAGCCCCCTGGGACTCATGGACGTTAAGCCCCAGTTGGCTTTCAGAGCCAGGCATTTTGGGGACACATCTTTCAGTTGGAAGTCTTAAGATTGGGGGCTTTGTATCTTGAGTCCAACCCTTCACTCTTTAGGGAGATGCTGGTTGTTCTCTCCCAATGGTGTGTCACTGTGGTGGAGGGTGAAGTTCATGGTCGAGTTGTGTCTCAACCCCTCCTACCCAATATGGGTTGGGTTTTTTTTCCCATTTTTCCTACCTGATGGGTAGGAGTTGCTCAGACTGTCTCCGGATTTCTTTTCAGAGGAAATTTTTTTGTATATAGCTGTAGATATGGTGTGTTTATGGGAGGAGGTTAGTCCAGGAGCCTTCTACGTTGCCATCTTGAATGGGAATCTCAAGAAATCTTATAAGATAATTACAAACCACAAGAGAAGGCTTAAAAACATTAAGTCATTTCCCCCAGAAACAGGCAGCCAGTCGATGGTGAAACCAGATTTTCATGTCGGGCAGAATGACTCCTAAATATAAACTCCTAATGGCTGTATTCTATCCAGCTTTCTCTATGTATGCCCCCTTCTGTGGTTATATTGTTGTTGGTTGATTGTTCTTACAAAATGATATCCTGTTTTAATTGATAGCACTGTGAATGTAAGAAATGTATTAAATGTTCATTTTTTTCATTACTCCATTTTGTTGAATGCTTCTGCTATTTAGTTTTCTTATCTAATTGTCTGGTCTAGCACAGCCCTGTCTGATAGTAATAAAATTCAAGTCATGTTGTGAGCCACATACATAATCAAAAATATTCTACTGGTCACATTAAAAACGACAGCAAAGAAAGGAGTGAAATTAAATTTTTTAAATCCTATATATTAAGAAGATTTCGGGGCACCTGGGTGGCTCAGTCGGTTAAGAGTCCGGATTCGGCTCAGGTCATGATCTCATGGTTTGTGGGTTCGAGCTCTGCGTCAAGCTCTGTTCTGACAGCTAGCTCAGAGCCTGGAGTCTGTCTTCAGATTCTGTGTCACCCTCTCTCTCTGACCCTCCCCTGCTCATGCTGTCTCCCTCTCTCTCTAAAAATAAATAAAAACATTAAAAATAAAATGCTATCTTTAAAAAAAAAGATTTCATCTTAAGGATGTACTCAATAGAAAAACTAAGGTATTCTACAATATTTTTTTTTTTTTCATTTTAAATCTGTGGAATGTGCTGTGTAGTTTTCACTCTGGCACATCTTAAATTGGACTAACTTTATTTCAAGGGCTGAAAGAGTTTTATGTGGTTAGTGGCTGCCCTGTGACAAGCATACATCCAGCAAATATAAAGTCAGATCAATCTGAAGTTATAGCTGGCATAAATATCTTATTTCTGATTATAGTAAGGACAAATGTTTCCTGTATAGTCATTTCCATACATTTTGGGGTCTTTATTTCAGTGAGACTCTGACATTATACATTCTCTTGCCAAAAAGTATATATATGAAAAAATATATATACCTTTCAAGTAGTTAGAATCTCAAAAAATTAAGGCACCTCTATCCCCATCCTTTTTAGTTTTTTACTCTATAGTAGAAAATTGGCTGTTGTTTTGAGGAATACATTTTTTTTATAAGCTAAGAAAGTATTTTTGCTGTTTCTAGTTGACCAAGAATAATAGTCAGGATCTAGAAACTCATCGAATGCCCATTTGATCTATAACCTGATAATTATGTATTTATCGCTTCCTTACTTATTAATCTCTGCTTCTTTCTTATTTTATTCATTATGCTCTTCTTAAATTTTAAGGTTTTTCTGGTTGTTGATCACTTTCCAAATGGCACATATGCATGCTTTCTGATAGCCTTCGCACCCAAATTATTTTCAACATCCTTTATTTTATTTCAGGGGAAAGATCAGGAAAAGTAGTTTAGGTAAATGTAGGCACATTCCCACTTTACCTTATATCTGTATAGATATTTATGAGAAACAATTTTCTAAAAACTCTTTTCCTATCATATTAAAATATAACTTCTATTTGCATTTCTTTTCCACAGTACCATGAAATTATGTTTGTGGACTCAGGTGCAGAAGATGGTGAGGAATCACCTTATAAAAATACTGGTAAGTAAATTTCCTTCAAAGTAGTGGGGAGGGGTTCATGTAGATGGATGTTCATTATAGCACTACTTGTAAGAACAAAAAACTGGTGGTGACATCAATGTCATTGGTGAGGGACTGGTGAGCTAATATTAGACTTGTTATTAAATTTTTTTAATGTTTTATTTATTTTTGAGACAGAGAGACAAAGTGAGAGTGGGGAGAGGGGCAGAGAGAGAGGGAGACACAGAATCCTAAGCAGGCTCCAGGCTCTGAGCTGTCAGCACAGAGCCTGATGTGGGGCTCCAACCCATAAACCATGAGATCATGACCTGAGCTGGTCGGACACCCAACCAACTGAGCCACCTAGGTGCCCCTAGACTTGCTATTAAAAAGCAAACTCTTTCACTCCCCTTGCCTTTCCTTTGGTCTCTGTGCCTGAAGCCTTTCTGAGGCTACCCAGGACTAGGGGTTTCTGTCCCTGGTGAATAACCAGACAGCAACTTCCTCTTATTTCATCCTTAGTTGTCCTCATGAACATAACTTTTTCCTCAATGGGCCCATACACCACTTTACTTTACAGTTAACCATCTGATGCCTGATTGTCTGTGTAGGTATGTGAGCGTGTTTTCATACCTTGGAGCAGAGACAAACAGCGTGCTCAGTGAGCAACCATGCATTAAAAGCTTATCATAAGAATGTGTACATAATGTGGGTAAATCTCCAGATGGTCAAAGCCATCAGTGTATAATTTTGCTTGCATTTAAGCTCCACTCATCAGCGATACTGAGCTGGATGGATCATGGGTGGGATTTTAGTCCATGGGAATTTTATTAAAATATCTAGTGCCCACCTAACTCTTTTTTTTTTGTTTTCTTTTTGCCTATGGACCACCAATTCTTGTGAATCTTTCTCCTGCATGCAAAAATAGGAGCTGCACTTTGATTTTAAGCAGAAACTCTTTGGTAGTTGGAAAGCTGTAATGAGAGCAAAGCTGTCAATGGACACACATTCACATTTCTTTTTTTTTAATGTTTATTTTTGAGAGAGAGAGAGAGAAAGAGAGTGTGTGCGAAAGTGGAGGAGGGGCAGAGAGAGAGGAAGACACAGAATCCAAAGCAGGTTCCAGGCTTTGAGCTGACAGCCCTGAGCCTGACACAAGGCTCAAACCCATGAACAATGAGATCATGACCTGAGCCAAAGTCAGACGCTTAATCAACTGAGGCACCCAAGTACCCCATAGTTTACGTTTCTAATTGCTACATCCTTCATTATCTAGACTTTGGGCCAAGAAAATGAAATTCTTCTATTTTTTCTTCCTAGAGCCACCATACAGTATTGCTATTATCAAGCCTGATGCTGTGATTGCTGGAAAATCTCTAGAAATTAAAGAAAAAGTAAGTGATATTTCCCAACCTTACTTTATTTATTTTTACTTTTTAATATAATTTGTTGTCAAATTGGTTTCCATACAACACCCAGTGTTCATTCTAACAAGTGCCCTCCTTAGTGCCCATCACCCACGTTCCCTTCTCCCCCACCCCCATCAACCCTCAGTTTGTTCTCTGTATTCAAGTCTCTTAGGGTTTGCCTCCCTCCCTCTCTGTTTGAAACTATTTTCCCCTCCCCCTCCCCCATGGTTTTCTGTGAAGTTTCTCAAGATCCACATATGAGTAAAAACATATGGTATTTGTCTTTCTCTGACTGACTTATTTCACTTAGCATAATACCCTCCAGTTCCATCCATGTTTCTGCAAATGGCAAGATTTCATTCTTTCTCATTGCCAAGTAGTATTCCATGGTATATATAAACCACATCTTTATCCATTCATCAGTTGATGGACATTTGGGCAAACAGAACTTAAATAATTGGTATTGTTAAATGTAATTCCTGAGTTGCTTTGAACCCAGATTCTCCTTATTCTCATTGCTTAGTACTTCGTTAGATTTGTCTGATTTGTCTCAAAACTTGTCTTTGTTGCATTTTACTATTCTTGAGTGGCATGCCAACTGGATTTATCATTTTAAAAAGTTTTTTTTAATGACAAATCATGACTAAATGTTAAATTCTATCCTGCCCCATAATTTGGACAGTTTTTTTTTTTTTTGCTATATACTATACTAGATTATATAGTTGAGTTACAACCTCAACAAAGGAAAACCTTTTAAAAATAATGTTAATACAATTTTGAAGATTGGGGTGCCTAGGTGGCTCATTCAGGTAAGTATCTGGCTTCTGGCTTCGGCTCAGGTCATGATTGCACGGTTTGTGGGTTTGAGCCCCACATTGGGCTCTGTGCTGACAGCTAGCTCAGGGTCTGGAGCCTGCTTTGGATTCTGTGTCTCCCTCTCTCTCTCTCTGACCCTCCCCTGCTTGTGCTGTTTCTCTCTGTCTCTCGTAAATAAATAAAAAACATTTAAAAAGTACATTAAAAAACAATTTTGAAGATAGATGGTTAAAAATGTTTATAAATTTATGTCTTTATGAATGATTCAGAAGGCACAATATCTTCCCTTGGAATTTAGTTAGTTCTTTCACATTCAGGAGAAAGTCACTTAAATAATAGAAATACTGTGGAGTCTCTGGTTTAAGCTTAAATACCAGGAGGCATGAAAAGAGACTTCTTTGTTAATGTATCTTTAAGCCTCTTCAAACCTAGTGGCTTATGGATTGTGCTGAGGTATTTTAGCTGAAAATGCATTCAAACCCTGGTGGTTTGTTAAGCAGAGGAAACAAATGTCCTTAGCTTTTTTACACATGGTCCTATGACACATCCGCATCTGACCTTCATCTCTTTTTGAAGATTCTTGAAGCAGGATTTGTCATACAAGCAGAGGACAACAGAGTGCTCAGTGAACAGCAAGTGAGGGACTTCTATCATCAAATAGCAGACCAGGTAAGAAAATTAAAAAAAAAAAAGCCATTGTGTTTTCAAATACAGTGAATTCCTGTAAGTTTTGAATTCTCATTCTAGAAAAATAAACGAAGAAGTCTAACCATCCAAATACGCCTCGGTTGTCCCTGTTGGTGTCCATATCATTGTACTATCAAAGAAGGCAGTCATAGAAAAATCTCCCATAGAAATAGTGGCAGGTGAGCAAAAGCAGATGGCCCGATTGCCTTTTCATGGAGGAGAGACCTGTTTAACTTGTGTCCTCTCAGACTCCCTGCATCGGCCTCCGGAAGTGAATATCCAGGCCTTTCCTATAGATTTGTATCTCAGGTTGAAGACTCATCCTAAGCCTCATGGGGAAGCTTTAATCCTTTCATTACCTGAAAGCCTATGTCTCAAGCTATTTTCTCATTCATCTGGGTGGTAGGAGGTGGGTATTAAGAAAGAACAGTGCTGTGTTTGAAAGTACAGTGGTGTGGGGGTCAGAAGACCTAGCTTCCAGAAAGGTACTGCCCAATATGGTAGCTGTTTGAATTTGAAGTCATTAAAATAGAATCAAATAAAAAATTCAGATTCTCAGTTGTAAGAGCCACATGTTAAGGGATCAATAGCTGCATGTGACTACCTATGTTGGAGAGCTCAGAACGAGTTTTGTCATCAGAGAAAGCTCCTAGTGAGCAGCACTTTGTCACTTGGGTGTGACACTCCCACCATCTCTCTTGGCCCTGGGAAAAGATGGGATCGGCTGCCTCAGTCACCTGGGAACTTCTGAGAAAGTCGAGTTCCAAAGCCCCATCCTAAACCTAGTGAGTCATGAACTCTGGGATTGGACTTTACAAATCTGTGTTTTAACAAGACCTATCAGATGATCTGGAAGCATCCTGAAGTTTGAGAATGGTTATTAGATCATCTTTAAGATCAATCCCTGTTAGCTGTGAACTTCTGTCCTCCAAAGATGTGTTGGTCAGCAGGGGGCTTATCAAAATAGCACTCCCTCATCCAGTGATCATGAAGGGGAGGATGTTGCTTGAGATGGGAAGTGGCTGCCATATTCTTCTATCCATATCAGAAGCCCGAAGTAAGCTGTTTATCCCCTTATTTTGTAGCCTGACTTTGAAGATTTTGTCCTTTTTATGACAAATGAGTTGAGCCATATTCTAGTTGTATCTCAAGGAAATGAAGAACAGCCTGCCTGGGAAGAAACTAAACCCAATCCTGAGATTGAAATTAAATTCTCTGAGGATAATCACAATCAGGTTGCTACACCTACAATGATGAATAAGAAGTGGGACAGGTAACTCGAGTCCAGGAAACTTCCATTTATGTTGTATTAGTACATAATGAAGTGTCGGGTCCAAATAGCTCAACATCTAAGAACACACATTTTTATGTTGGAATCACAAGAATCTCTTCCAGTCAATCTAAAAAACTGTGTATTTGGCAAAGCTGGGATTTCCCTGAAAGTTGATGTCAAGAGGAATAGAAGTTATGTTTGTCTTCTAAAGCTGGGCACACCAGTGTGGCTTCCCAGCCTGGGGCTCCAGGGGTAGATTGGGACCATGGGTAATCGCTGCCTGGTTCTCTCTTTTCTGCTGCCTCCCCACATTCACTCCCACCTGCCCCGGGTTCTAAAGACATCAGACGTCTTCTCCCCTTTTACTTTCGGCAGTTGGTGGTTAAACATTGCTAAGAATGGAATGGTTGTATATTTTAACTAATGGGTTTTTAAATAGTTGAAAATGAATATGAGTAATACATACGGTGCTGGTTTTATGTACTGCCGTGTGTGCTCCCGAAGACTCCGAAAGTCCACTTTAACGCAAGAGTCATTGGGACTATGTCTGAAGGCAAGGTGAGTGAGCAGGAACGTGTTGAGAGTAGCTGAGACTTGAGATTTCATCATGTGGCTCTTCTTGCTGGACAGAGCCTCCCCATTGCACTTTCTGGCCGGGAATCTCCATAACTTTCCTTGTTGTCTTATTAGCGTGTGTAGTGGCTTTTCTTTAGTAGCCACATCTGCTGGTTCCTACTGATGTCATGCTTTTTAAGGTGCAGGAACTAATGTCATTCGTTGCAAGTTTTAAGTGGGATAGAAGGACATATAGGTAAGTTGGCTGCTGACCAAGAGCTTTGGAAACAGTAGTGCTTACTTTCATAGTTTTAAGGGGGAATGATGGTCAGTGGTCAGAGGGAAGGTTTGATGGGGAGAGTTGCACTAAAAAAGACCCCAGGGCTTCTGAGCTATTAAAAACGTGTTCAATGAAACCCTCATTAACACACCTGGCATAAGAGAAGTCACTATTCCAAGGGTGCCACTGTTCTGGGAAGTCTGCGTCACACCTGACTTTGGGAAGCAGTTGTCTCCAACTGTTCAACATAACTGTTCAGTAATAAGATGAACCACATAGGCAATTGGCAGGGGGAGGGGGGCAGGTGATGGAGTGAGATGTGGTAATCTGGCTTTGGCAAAGTCTGCAGTGTTTCTTTCCTGAACATAGAGACTCCATTTGCCTACGGCCTGTCCTTATCCTGAGCAGTGGCCACCAGCAGACAGCAACGAGCTGTGGGGAACAAGTTTGTCTGGGAGCCTGTTTCCCCAGCTCTTGTTTTACAGGCAAAGTGTAGCAGGTGCTGTCATCTTTTTTTTTAAATGTTTATTTATTTTTTGAGAGAGAAAGCGAGCACAAGCAAGGGAGGGGCAGAGGGAGAGGGAGGCACAGAATCCAGAGCAGGCTCCAGACTCTGAGCTCTTAGTATGGAGCCCGATTCAGGATCCAAACTCATGAATTGTGATGTCATGACTTGAGCTGAAGTTGGATACTTAACCAGCTGAGCCATCCAGGCACCCTGCTACTGTCACACCTAGCTGCCCTATTACTGTCATCTCTTAAGTAAATCCAAAACCTAAAGGATAAAGGACAAAAACTCTGATGAAAGATGTACACATTTGTTCACTGTTTTTCTTTATGGATACTTTTCCCTCACAGCCTTTCCACTTCACTCTGTGGATGTTGGTGAGGCAGGGGGAGCAGGAAGAAAGGAAATTAAAAGCAGGACAATTATACTGGGAGTGGTCGATGGCTCTTTCTGTGAACATGAGCAGAGCTCCCCATCTTTGAGTATTTGTCCCCATGGAGAAAAACTCAAGTATGAGCCCACATGGTTTTGGAAAACTTTGCTCATGTCCTCAGTAGCCCACTGGATCCCATGGCAGGCTGGGAGGCAGGAATAGGAATCAGGAAAAAGGGGTTCAGGCAGCCATGGTTTTAATCCAGATTCCAAATGTGTTCATGATGACCTTTGATTATGGTGTGTATATTATCTGTTTACATGTCTGTCTCCTGAGCCAGCCTGTAGATTAAGAACTCAAAGATTAGAGTTCTGCTTTCTGGTCATTCTACAGAAGAGGAAGGCTTGGTTCTATTAGGTACATTGTCCAGACTCCTATAAGTAGTTCTTGACCATCTTCACTAATTCATTCATCCCTTCCTTCGTTCGTTCCTTCCTTCCTTCCTTGATTTATTCTGTTATGCATCCTTCTTTTATGTAGTATTTATTAAAATCCTACTAAGTGCCAAGTCCTGGGGACACAGAGATGGGGGGAATTTAATGATCTCTAAGGTCCCTTTTGTTCTAAATCCTGTGACTGAGTAAAGATGATAGTTCCTACCTCCTATAATATATTGCATTTCTCTGTCCACACAAATGTCTATTGTATTCTTAGTAACCTACTTATCTCCTTTACAATGTCAATGTCATAGCTTGTAGAGAACAAAATCTTTTTTTAAAACTCTCATTTAAATTAATGATAACAGGTACACTTTCTAAAATAATCTTTAAAAGTATTTCTGGGATCAGAGCAGTCTAAATGCTATACCTCTACTGTCTTCTCCCATCTCCAGACCTTTCTTGCCTCTCTAGACTTAAAGGGAACCTGGACCAATAAGTATCTGGCCAGAGGTGAGGCCTGGAGCTCTGTGTACAGAACTAAAGAGAAGGGGAAGGCGAGGTGGTACTTTTTCCACTGAGGGTGTGGTGAGTGCCCAAGCTCAGTTACAGGGAACAAGGATCTGGAGAAAACTACCAGCCTTGGAAAGAACCAACAGGACTGTGACTCCCCAGGGCCAGGATGACACTGAACTTCACTGGGCCTTTCTGACCCTGTGAAAGCCCGACATGGAGCTGAGTGGAATTACTGAAATGCCCTGCCTTTGAGGACCAGCTCCTTAACGGCTCTTACCAGAGAAATAACAGCCGGCTTGCTTGGAGCCTAGAGGCCGTTTTGGCCTTTCAGCCATAGGGTTTCCAATACCTAACACCCCAAACCAGGTGTAAGCCCCAGCAAACCAAGAACAATGACTCTCCACCAAGGGGAACCTAGCAGCCAAAGGATCAACACAAAAACCAAAACACAAGGCCAGTAGAAAGAACAACAAAGGATAGAAAACTCAAATAAAATAATACTGATAGGAATTATAATCATAGTAATGCTTGATATCGAAGAGATTTTCACATTTGAACTATAAAATAAATTGTGATTTGAACTCTAAATTCATCTGATAGTCACTTGAGACTTAATTTAATGTCTTGTAAAACCAGATGCAAGAAGTAGCTCAAAGTACAGAAAAAAAGAGGCAGACATGAGAGCAAACCAGAAACAATGTGGAGAATGTACTAGAAAGATCAATGTGCTAATAAGGGGAATTCCATACAGAAAAGAAAGAACAGATGAACAAGCTATAACTCAATGAATAAAAGGTAAAAAATTCCCTGAAATGAAGAAAAACATGCATCTGTCCATTGAAAGGGCTTACGGTGGCCCAGCCTTGACCGATGCAGAAAAACAGAGATACGGGAATATCCTGGGGGAAAAAAACACTGTACACCATTTCCGGAGAGAAAGAACAGGCAGTGGTGTGCTTAGGATTCCCAAACCCCACACAGATCATCTTCTTAACACCCCTCTCCTCTATATGACAATATTACTTTTATTTAAAAAGTTTTTTAAACATTTTTCTGAGAGGGAGAGAGTGTGAGTCGGGGAGGGGCAGAGGGAGAGGGAGAGAGTGTCTCCAACAGACTTCATGACACAAGGCTCAGTCTCACCATGAAATTATGACCTGAGTGGAAATCGAGAGTCTGGCACTCAGCTGTCTGAGCCACCCCGGTGCTCCATGACGATGTTACTTTTAGTACTAGCTATTGAGCAAGACAAATAATAATGGCCGGAAAAAAGCCATAAAAAGTGAAAATTGTCCTTTATAAAACTTTGTGTATATATAAACATACAAGCAAAAAGTAAAAAATATTATAATACCAAAATTATTGGTATTACCAACAAGCAATAGGTTAATACTGTTTAATTATGCTAATGTGTTTTCTTATAATGGAAATTCATGCATAATTATATATTAGTCTATCACAGAAATAAAGTGCAATTTTTGTTTGCAAGCCTTAAGTTTTGAAGATTTACTAGTAACATTCTCAAAATTGATCTTCACTGGATGTTAATAGAGATACATTAAATTCTTGTTGTCTGATAAATTCCAGAAATTGCAATCTGCCAATAGCTCTATTATTTTAGAATTGATTCTTACCTGCAGAACACAAGCTAGAGCACGCTGTTTATTAAACGTAAGTAATAAAAATGGCAGCTTGAGGCCCACACATATATTATGAAAATTTAACACTAACCACAGGAATTATTTTGAATGTAGAGAAAATACTTTTTTTCGAGGAGGAGGAGTAATATACCACTAAAATTATTTAGAATTGTTGGTGCATGGTGATGCTTAGAAGCAGCCCAATCTTTAGTTTAAAAATTGGGTTAAGGGGCACCTGAGAGGGTCAGTCAGGTAAGCATCCGACTTTGGCTCAGGTCATGATCTCAGTTTCTGAGTTCGAGCCCTGCATTGAGCCCTTTGCTGACAGCTCAAAGCCTGGAGCTTGCTTTGGATTCTATGTCTCCCTCTCTCTCTGCCCCTCCCCGACTTTCTCTCTCTCTCTCTCTCTCTCAAAAATAAACATTAAAGAATTTTTTTAAATTAAAAAATAGTTTAAAATTTCTTAGAGACAGTGCATCTCCCAGTGACTTGCACTCTAGGTTATCCTTTCCATCAACCGCATGTTTGGCAACAACTGAGAATAAGTGACAAGGGACAAATCTCTGACTGGCATGGGACTTGTCATCAGACTCCTGAGAGAAACAGATTCCCCCACACTCCCCCCATCTTAATGAAGCCAGGATATCCTTTACCTGGTGGAGCAAAGGAAGAAGTTCAGGGACATGATTAGGAATATATCTCCTGGAAAATATTTGAGGGAAGACGTGACGAAACAAAAAATGAAAAGACATACTTCAATATGAGGAACAAAAGGAAAGGGAACCAGTTCTCAGAGAGGAGAAAGATGAGATGAAGAAGTAACACAGTATTTTAAGGATCTTTTTTGAGTTTGCAGAAGTGGGGATGGATGGAGTGTTAGAGCTGAAAATAGTGTGTGCCAGGATGCAGGACATATTCAAACATATGCTTTTGGTTACAGAAGCAGGTAAAAGATGGGGAACATCAGCGCAGCGGTAAGTATAATGGGACCTCCATAAACCAGTGAATGGATAGCAACTTGCTCAGACCAGCAGATGGGGGGAAAGAAAAAAGAACAATTTAAAATAAATTAGTATATATAAAGTAAGATGGAAGGAATATAGTTAAGTATATGGCTATTATACTAAGTATGAAAAGGTTAATTATTCTGTTAAATACAGAGATTACAAGATTAAAGTTGAAAACAAAATTAAAAACCATTATAGTAACTGATGCAGAGAAGAATCATCAATGGGTGCTAAAACCACTGCATGAAAAGTATATACAGTTTCAAATTGTGTCTGCACAGATTTCCCATTTTTTGCAAAGTGAAAATTATAGCTTTTCAGTGGGGAAAACAGGGAGTTATCACCTTAACTACATTAATATCACCAACAATGGAAAACACTTACACTGTGTGTGTCATATTGTGACAAGGACACAGATTCATATCCTGAAAGTAATAGGAAAGGGATGCCTGGGTGGCTCAGTCGGTTAAGTGTCTGGCTTCGGCTCAGGTAGTGATCTCACAGTTCGTGGGTTCGAGCTGCGCATTGGGCTCTGTGCTGACAGTTCAGAGCCTGGAGCCTGCTTCAGAATCTGTGTCTCCCTCTCTGCCCCTCCCCCACTCATTCTCTGTCTCTGTCTCTCAAAATAAAAAATAAAGACATAAAAATTTTTTTAAAAAAGAGAAAGTAATAGGAAACTACTACCATCCAGTAGTTTGAAACCATCCCAAATGTGGATTAGTCTACAAAACAACTGGCCCGGACTCTTCAAAGTATCAATATGAAAGACAGGAAGGCTGAAGCATTGTTAGAGATTGAAGGAAACCAGAGAAATAGGACAATTACATGGAATGTATGGTCCAGGATTAGGAAAAATTACTATTGATGGGACAGTATTATTTGGTGAAATTTGAATATGAACTGTTTATAAGATAATAGTTTTATATCAAGTAAACTTTCCTGAAGTATTTAGGAGGGGGAATGGTTAAAATATCTGCTTTTAAATGGTTCAGTCAACATGCACACACACACACACACACACACACACACACACACACGGGACAGGGGAGGGGTACAAGCGGGATAGAGAACAAATGTGGCAAAATGCTAACAGTGGGTGAATCTAGAATTCATTATCACACTCTTGCAACTTTTCTGTCAATTTAAGTTTTATCAAAATAAAAAGTTTTAAAAACTATACTCAGCTATATTCTGTTCAAAAGAAACACACAGGGGTGCCAGGGCAACTCAGTGGTTAAGCATCCAACTTCAGCTCAGGTCATGATCTCACAATTCATGAGTTCAAGTCCTGCATCAGGCTCTGTGCTGACAGCTCAGAGCCTGGAGTCTGCTTCACATTGTTTGGTCTCCCTCTCTCTCTGCCCTTCTCCTGCTTATGCTTTTTCTTTCTTTCTCTCTCTAAAAAATAAATAAACATTTTTAAAAAATTTAAAAGAAACAAAGAAAAATAAAATTAAAGGGATGGCCAAACAAAATAAAGTATTAGAATTGAACATTACAAGTCGTAAACTTAATAAAGAAGGACATGATGTGAAAATATTTCTGAAGATATAGTTATCAAAAAGTGCCCCAATAGAATTACATACACTATACAAATATACATAGCCTTAAATCCCACAAGTACATTTTCTTTGTTTACAAAGAAAGCCTTAATACTTTTTTTTTAAAACATTAAGATTTCACCACATGGATTTGCTGGTTATAATCCAATAAAATTGAAAATAAACAATAAAAAGATGACCAGAATGTCTTATGTATCTGAAAACACACCATGTTCCCCTAAATGACCCTGACTTTAAGATAGTCTTAAAAGGAAAAGTAGAAACTACCTAGAAAGCTTAACATGAAGGAAAGAAGAACATTTAAAACCCTATTTTATGTTGAGCTTCTTTATCCTCCCATGTGTCGAACGTACATGATTTCATGTGATTGGGTTTTGGATTGGTTCAACAAAAAGTTGAACTAAATGCATTTTTTTTTGATTTGCTAGAAAGATACAACTTTACATGAGATTTAATTTTTATTTGTTTTATTAAACCATTAAAGTATTTGTGAACTTATTACCAGTTTAAATTTTCTGGCATGGTTATTAGACTTCAGTTTATAATAATCTTAAATTATATTTTGGATTTCCAAAGTTTACAAGGATATCTGGAAACACATCATATGTCTCAGCTTTGTGATGTTGAAGAGAATATGGAAAATGTTAATAAGTTTATTGATATGTTCTTCCCTGATTTAAAAAATATGAAATTAGAAAAGATCCTAGCATTACTTCGACCAGGTCTCTTGCAAGAAAAGAAAGGTAAGAAATAAGTTAAATAAGCCCTTGTATAATTGCATCAAAAGAAATTATTTTAAAATTTAACATTAAAGAAGCCATGAAAAGAAGCCATCCTATATGAATTGTTTGAGGATTTGCTGTCACTTTTTAAACTGTCGGCACCAGGTACCCTAATATGAGAAAAGTTTCCTTTTTGAATTCAGTAATGCAAAAATCTTACAAATTATTTCAGTCTCCTCTAAGGATTCATCCTTAAAAAATTTTTTTTAATGTTTATTTTTGAGAGCGAGTGAGAGTGTATCAGCTGGAGGGGGAGTGGGGGGGTTGGGGAGGAGGGAAGTGGAAGAGGAGGGGGAGGGAGGAAAGGGAAGGGGCAGGAGGAAACATGGTAGGGACAAAGGAGGGAGACCCAGAATCTGAAGCAGGCTCCAGGCTCTGAGCTGTCAGCACGGAGCCTGATCGGGGGCTGGAACCCACAAATTGCAAGATCATGACCTGAGTTGAAGTCAAACACACAACCAATTGAGCCACCAGGGTGCCCCTATCTTTGCCAACTTCTAAATTTCATATGAGGATGAGATGTATTAAATGCTTCCATCATAATACATTCTGTTTGGTATGGATAGCCAGTAACCTGTGAGTTTAACACTTATCATGTGACTTTTTACTTAGAGGATGTTTTAAACATCATTAATGATGAAGGCTTTAAAATACTGATGCAAAGATCAATCATATTGTCAGAAGAGGAAGCACAAACACTGTGCAAGGAATATGAAAATGAAGATTATTTTGAAAATCTTATCGAAAAAATGACCAGGTAAAGTAGGTCTCAGGTTTCGAAGGCATATTCTGATTTAGTCTTATTCATGTATTTAAATTCTAGTTAGTTGACGTACAGTGCAATATTGGTTTCAGAGCAGAATTCAGTGATTCATCACTTACATACAACACCCAATGTTCATCACAAGTGCCCTCCTTAGTACCCATCACCCATCTATCCCATTCCCTACCCATGTCCCACCCATGTCCCTCCATCAACCTTCAGTTTTTTCTCTATAATTAAGAGTCTCTTGTGGTTTATTTGATTGAGTTTTGAATCATTTAAATCTTCTGACCCTGCTCGGGTCAAAGGTGCCACACCTCTCAGTTCTGTAAACATGTGCTGAGTCTGCTTCTTTGCAGTCTCACCCCCACCTCATGTCTCTGCTCAACTGTCCCATCTGCTCTTGTCCTGCTGGTGTGCTACTGGAGCCATGGAGAGGCCCAGGTGGCCACTGGACTTCATTCACTGAGTCAAATGCCAGAAATCCAAGGTGGGTGATAACAGTCCAAGTAGAGAATGTACTGACTCTCAAGGGTTTTGGCAATCCTAAAGATCACTAGTCCAAGGAGAATACGGTGCTAGAAATCTGTCAGGTTTCTAGAAGGGTAAGTGAAACAGCAGCTGGGACAGAAGTCCAGCATGGGTATATGAATCAGCAGGAATATGGGGATAGTATATAGGAACCAACCTATCAGAACCAAGGTCCTTGTCTCCCCTTCCTCAGTCTGCTTCCATACTTTTATAAGGTGCTCAGTATGCTCTTGGGAGTACACCAATGGAAATTAATCTTAGAATCTTGGTAAAAGACTTGTATTGTCTATACATATTTAGCTATGGAGCCATACTTTATATGTTGTTTTTTTTCTTCTAACAGCGGTCCATCTCTAGCCCTTGTTTTATCAAGAAACAATTGTTTACAATACTGGAAAGAGTTAATTGGACCCAGCACTGTTGAAAATGCCAAGGAATATTTTCCAGAGAGGTAGGATTCACACCATGGGTGCCAAACCTTTTTCATGGGAGGCACTTTAATTTCGTTTCGGACATGGGTACAAGGCTGCATGCAGCTCGAGTCCAAGAGAGGCTCCCTGAAAAACTACTTGTCCTGCTTATGACTGGAAGCCCAGCCCAATGGCAGCCTGAATAATGCCAAGACTTTGCAGACGAAGATTGTGGGGTGCTTTGCATGGGGATGGGAAGTAAGTGATGGATACCCCACCAAAAGGCCATCTCTTGGACTTGGTAGGCATCAATTCAGGAGAAGAAAGGTCCACTCTTTGAGTGAGCAAGAACAGAGATGCTCTGTCAGATACAGACAACTTGTTAGACATGTTGGTATAATAAATAACAGTACTAGTGAAGCATCACATGTAAATGCTGAAATGTTTTCTTGTGGGTAGGATATCCAGAATCTGACTCGCTCTGCCTGGACACATTTTACTCCTTATTTAGCCCTACAATTACCATAAAGGATAATAGGGTTAGACAGTCTGTAAGTGGTATGAGCAGAATGTCATAGAATCTCTTAATGAGACGTAGCATAGAAGGCAAGGCATGGTGTCTGAGACAGGAATTCCTATCAACACAAGGCCTACCTGTGTAGCCATACTGTTCTAGAAATTATGGTTTCAAGTGTGGAAGTAGTGCACCAGCATAGAGACACATTCTCCAGGTGAAGGCACTCAGTAACTGCCCCTCCCTCCCCCAGTATTATAGTGAGGATTCCAACCAAAGCCCGTATGACCCCTAGGTTGCTACAAGTTCACAGCTAATCTTGACTGTTATTTTTTTATTGGTTCCCCCTTTCCCAGTTTCCTTGGCTCTGCCCAGTTCTTTCAGGTTGCTCTTGGAATAACTCACCAGAGCTCTGCCCTTGCCTGTTTACTTGAGTATCAGATTCTGCACTTCACTGCTTAATCTGAAATATGGTCACTTGCATAAACGAGAAACACAGCAACTCCTCATGCTCATCACCTACTCCCTCTGTCCTAACCCTCCCCTCACACATACTGTTCTCAGTAATCACATCTAACGGCACCACGAAGGGGCCAGTTGGTGTTCTCTGCATTGGACAGAGTAAGTGCTGGTGGTACCTTAGGTGATGCCTTGTACATTCATTGTGCAAATCCCCACCCCTGGCAATCACAAGCTCCAAGGGTCTTGGGTTGCAAATATCTTCAAATCAGAAGTGTGAGAACTGCCAAGGGTCAAGTGGGAAGTTCAAGTTGGATAGGGCAAAAAGGAACTCTGAATGCATCAGTAAAAGCAGAGAGGCAGGAAGAGGCTCTGAGGACCAAATGCCAAATGGCCAATAAAGTCAGGTTATTAACAAGAAAGGACATTATTCACTATGTCTGGATTTTGTGGGTTGGAAATTCAGGACTGTGCATAAAGGACAGAAAATTAAATAAGCAGTGAGTATGGCCACTGAAATATACATAGATAAAGAGATAGTAAAAAGGGCAGCTGAAAAAAACATCAAGGAGCAACAAGTGATTGAGGAGGTGTAGGCACTCCTCTATCGTAGAGGAAATAAACTGCCTAACCAAACATGGCCAGGACCATCAACCTTACTCCTGCCTCTTTCGTGAACCCATCCTGTATGCTCCTCATTTATTACTGTACTTGCTCTGCTGGATGGTTCCATTGTGGTATCTTTTGGATTCAGTGTTTGTGATTTGGGACCCTTGTTTTAGAGTCAAATGCTATCTCTAGAGCTTCATAATATTTAGTGATGAAAGAAAGGAAATGAATATGGAGAGCTTAATAGGCACTACATGTTTCAAATGTGTCATCTGATTACATCCTCAAAATCTCCTTCCAAAACAGTTTTATTATTTGTATTTGAGACCGCTCAAGCACAGGGAGGTTAAGTCATTGCCCAATAACACATAGCTAGCAAGTCGTGCATTTTCACTGCACCCAGGCATCCATGCGTTCTTTCAGAGTTAGCTGTCAATATTCACATCATGGTTATTTAGATGTTCATGTTCTTTTTTCCTGATGACTGTTGCCTCCTTATAAGGAAGCAGTATGTTCCAAGCCACTCTATCCTTATTGCCTTTTGCCTAATGCCTAGATCAGGAATGAGTTGCTCATCACTTGATAACTTTTGAATAATTCATATAAATAGTGTGCTGGTGTGTTAGCTTATAGTGTGTTATGTGCTGCTCTAATAGTTCTTGACTTCATTTTCAAAGCTTATGTGCACAATTTGCAGTGGAAGGTTTGCCTATCAACCAGTTGTATGGAAGTGATTCGTTAGAAACCGCTGAAAAGGAAATCCAATATTTCTTTCCTCCTCAACAGACTTTAGCACTGATTAAACCTCATGTAACACAGGAACAAAGAGGTAAATACTTAGAAATAAAAGTCAATGTATACATTCCCTTCAAATCTTGTGAAAAATTTCAAACTATGCAATGAACATCCATAGCCCTCGATCTAGATTTAATAATTAACTTTTATGATATTTGCTATTCCTCTCTCCCTCCCTCTTCCATCTCTCTGTCTCTCTCATGATCAGATGAAAATGATATGAAACTTTGTTGAAATCCTTTTAGAGTTGATGGAGATGACCATGTTTTTCTCCATAGATATATATAGTATGAAAGATCATGTTAATGATATTTCTAATATCAAGCCATTCTTCCATTCCTGTATAAATTACAATTAGTCATGAGGTATTTTTAAATGTGATTTTGGATTCTATTTGCATATATTTTATTTGGGATTTTTCGCATTGAGACTGACAATGAAATTGGTCTGTCCTTTTCAATTTTTTTGTGTGTGCAAGGTTAAACAACAATGTAATACTACATAAAAAATTGAATGGCTTTGTGTTGGGCACTCTGGAGGAGTTTAAGCAGGAGTGGGATTGCTATTTGAAGATTTGGTAGAGTTTTCCCATGAAAACTTCTGGACCTGTTACTCTTTTTGTGGGATAATTCTTTGACCAATTTCTCTGTTTCTTCTATAGAACTTGACCTATTTAAACTTTCTACCTCCACTATAGTTGCTTAGACTTAATTTTGCTAAGTTGTGTTTTCCTAGGAAATTATCCATTTCATCTATATAGAGTTTACAGTCTCTTCTTATTATGTTTAATTTCCCCGATTACAATGGTTATTTCTACCCTGTCATTTCCTAGTTTGTTGTCTTTCAAACAAACAGAACTTGATTTATTTAGTAGTTAGCTCTTCTTTTTTTTAGCTCAGTACTTTCTGTGGGTTTTTTTTTTTTTGTTTTAGTTTTCACCTTCCTTTGATTCTCTAGTAGTTTTTAAAAATGTTCTTCTAGCATTTTAAATTGGACCTTTAATTCATTTATTTTTATTCTCTTATTTTTGTCAATATAAAATTTTGAAGTTATATATTTTCCTTGATTGTGGCTTTAATTTCTTCTGATTATCCCATAGATTTTATTTTATTAAAATTTTTTTTAATGTTTATTTTTGAGAGAAAAAGAGAAAGAGAGAAAGCATGAGCCAGGGAGGGGCAGAGAGTGAAGGAGACAGAATCTGAAGCAGGCTCCAGGCTCTGATTTGTTGGCATAGAGCCCGACATGGGTCTTGAACTCATGAGCAGTGAGATCATGACCTGAACTGAAGTCGGAGGCTTAACTGAGCCACCCAGGCACCGTTTCCATAGATTTTAATGCACAGTGTTTTTATTACCATTATTTTTTAGAAATTCTGCACTGTGCCTACAATATTCTTCCTCTACGTATCTGCTTGGTGATCAGATCTTACTGTTTCTGTATTTAACACAAAGGTCAGCCTTTCTGGAAGTCAACTCTGACCTTTCCAGAGAGAGTTAATGGTTTACTTGCCTGTGCTTCCAGGAGCCTTGTACATTACCCTTTATAAGAATGACCACATTTACGAGCTGTGTTTCCAGGCCAGTCCCCGAGCAGACAGTATCTAGATGTTTAGTGTTCCATTCACATTCATTCCCACAGCGCTTCCCCTAGGGCAGATCCCAGCGACACCCTTTATAGGAAAAGTCCAGCCTTCTTCAGCCTTTCTATTGGTTATGCCCTTAAAGAACAGCTCAGCACTTCTAAGGACATTTGATCTGGACCAACGAAAAGCCTGTTTTACCAGGAAACTCCCAATCCCTCAGTTGGCTTACTGAATGTAGCCCTTAAAGTTTAGGCAGCTGGTGAGATTTTGACAAGATTTATTCAGTTCCCTCAATGGTGCCTTGCTACTTCAGGGAAAAGAGTTCAAATCAGCTCCCCGGTTCAATCCATATCTAGCAAGGAGTTCCTTGACATTTGTAGCATGGACTTGAAAATATTCACTTTCAGCACAGAGGCACACCCTTACCCTCCTTCTAGTCTATGAGATGTTTTCCATGCATTCTGGAAAGGTGCATCTCGGAGACTGAACATCTGCATTAGTGTGTTAACGTGGTGCTTTGCAGTTCAATTTTGTTTTGCATTGTTTTTGCTTTTTAAGCCACAATATGCAAGTAGAGCGATTACTTCCCTTAGTTATTTCAGTCTACTTGAATATGGAACAAAAGTCGAGGCATTCTACAAGATTACCAAATATCTGTTTTCCCTAGAGGAGATCTTGAAATATATTAAAGAGGCTGGATTTGAAATAACACAGATGAAGGAAATATTACTGAATGAAGAAGAAGCAGAAAAAATTTATTCAAAAATAAAAAATAAAGACTTTTATAAAGATGTGTTGGAAATGTTATCAGAGTAAGTTTCTGACATATAGTCCTTTGCTTTATAAAAGTAGTAGATATTTATTATAGAAACCAAAAAGTACAAAATGTAATGCAAATATCCTATGTAATTTCATTCATTCAAAGGCACCCTGTTAATATTTGAGGTTCATTTCTTCTCTGTTTCATTCCCTATCTTATTCTCTCTCTCCTTCCTTCCCTTCCCCCTTCTCTCTACCCATCTTTTCTTCCTCTTTCATTCCTTCTTCCTTCCTTCCTTCCTTCCATTCTCCACTCTTTCCTTAGGTCTTCAACATTATATAGAGAGGTGATCTGGTTTCAGTCTTTGCTTTGCCAACATATTTAATCTGTGCCTCAGTTGCCTTATCTGTAAAATGGGGATAATAATTTTATCTATCTCATAGGTTTGTTGTGAGGGTTATATAATTAGTATGTTGGAAATACTTGGAATGGTGCCCCCTGTATAGCTCTAGAATTAAACTATAGCGCTCATTCAGCACAAAAACCTACTGGAAGAGGGAGAAATGGAAAAAAAAAAAAAAAAAAAAAAAAAGAAAGTACAAGAGGTGCCTGGGTGGCTCAGTTGGTTAAACATCTGACTCTTGATTTTGGCTCAGGTCATAATCTCATGGTTCATGAGATCAAGCCCTTTATTGGGCTCCATGCTGACAGTGTGGAGCCTGCTTGGGATTCTCTGTCTCCTCTCTGTCTGCCCCTTCCCCCACTCACGTGCCTGCTCTCTCTCTCTCTCGCTCTCTCTCTCTCTCTCTCTCTCAAAAATTAACATTTAATCAAAACTTAAAAAGAAAAGAAAACAAAATCACACTGATAAGGACAAGGAATAAAGACCAAGTGTGGCATTCTGTCTATAGCCATGTATGCAATCTCTATGGATGTAAATAGGACAAATCTTCTGAAAGCATTCTTCTTTGCAGGGGTCTGTCTTTGGTCATGATTCTGACCAAGTGGAATGCTATTTCAGACTGGAGACGATTGATGGGTCCCATAGACCCAGATGAAGCAAAGCTACTGTCCCCGGATTCTATCCGAGCCCACTTTGGAAGAAGCATTTTGAAAAATGCTGTCCATGGATCATCTAATATCTATGAGGCAAAGGAGAGCATCAACAGAATGTTTGAAGAGTTGGTTCCTGAGAAACCCTAGGGAAACTAAAGTACAGTACCTTTTAAATTATTGTTTTCTTTGCTTTGCTTGTTACTGTGATTGAGCCCAACACAAGACTGTCCCAGAAGGACCAGAACTTTCCCCATATGTCTGAATCAAACACTTCCTTCCAGACACACTGTGCTATTCCATAGCAGCCTTGAAGCTACGTCATATGTATATGGATTGAGTTTGCTTAGCTGTTGATAGAAAGCTTGAAAACTTGTCTATCCTGGGCTATGTGGGAGACAAAGCCTAAGTTAGGTGACTTTTCCCATAAAACCTACTTTCCTTCTTTATTTTCTAAGCAGGCTCATGTACACGTGTATGGCTCTGGCTGCTGACTGGCATAGAACTGTACACGGCCTCTTCCCATGTGGAGGGCTGTCCCCATTTGGATGAACCCAACTGAGAATCAGTATCCAGAGTATAATGAGGAAGCAATGTGACACAGAGAAACCCATCCACACCCAACCAGGTTCCCTGGGGAGAGAAGAGTATCTGATTCCCTTAATATTGTCATTTAGGCTATGACTTCTCCAGGTAGAAGCATGTCATATCAAAATATTAGATGCATAAAATAAAAATAAATTTGGGCATAGTGAAGCTCATTCCATAAGTCTCATTCAGTTACAGACCAAGGCATGAGCACACAACCCATAAACATTTATATTGGGAAAATATGTATTGTGTGTCTCCTTGAACAGTGGGTTCTTGGTTAATACAGAAGTGGCCAAATGAAGGTTGTTACCTTCAGGAAAGTGCAAATCTAATGGGGAGACAAAACTCATAGAAGCAACATCTGATTATAATCACTATAAGAGTACATTATTTAACCTGTCACTGATAGATGACTGGGGGGGGGGTTGAGTGGAACTATGTTCTGTTTATAGCATCAGTTAGGAATATGGTGGAGATCTATGCTAATATCTGCATATTGCCCCCTTTTTAATGAGGAGATCATTATGAATAACATAGAAGATTTCAAATAAGTATAGAATTAAGTGCTGAGTCGATAGGTGTATGTTTGATGGTTAGGAGCTGGAGAAGGTAAGGAAAGAAATCAATCTTAAAAAATAGAGAGAATTTTCAAAATCAGGGGTAAGGAAGAAAGAAAGAGAATTCAGTTAAAAAAAATTTTTTTAAGTTTACTTATTTTGAGAGAGAATCCCAATCAGGCTCTGCACTGTCAGTGAAGAGCCCAATGTGGGGCTCAAACTCACAAACTGCAAGTTCATGACCCAATCCAAAACTAAGAGTCCATGCTTAACTGACTGAACCTCCCAGGTGCCCCAAGAATTCCATTTTAAAAATTTCTAAACTAACATATATGCATACGCTTGATGCTTTATACATAGAGACACATTGCTGGTTTCTGTCTTACTATGTCTACTATACTCTATCATATCACTTTAAGGGATATTTGGTCTCTTTTAGACATTGAAGAATCATTTATTCAGCTCTTGCTATATGCTAGACACTGTTGTGAGACTGAATATACACAATCCTTGTCCTGAAACTCTAGAATTCTAAAAGAAGGAGATAAAATTAACATGGGTTCTAGGGTTCTTAGGGGGCAAGCACAGAGTGCTCCTTATAGGAGATGGAGAGGGAAAGTGAGATGCAAATTTTCCAGGCAAGAGGCAATCTGATAAAATGAAAGCTCACAGAAACCTGAACTAAGGTAGAAATGGTGAGTTAGTGATAAGGGGAATGATCAGAGAATTCTTAGAAGTCATCAGGACTTGATGATGGACTACCACTGTACCAAGTAAGTAGGAAAAATAAAAGCTTCCTGGCCTGAGTAACTGAGGAAATGACCCTACCATTTCCAGACAAGGAACCCAAGAGAGAGAAATAGGTTTGAAGGAAATATTATGAGTTCTCTTCTGGTAGTGTTGGGAAGAAGGCATCTGAGTTGAGAGTAAGTGTGGTCCTCAGAGCAGGGGGTGTCAAGAAGGCTCCGTTAGAGTGGTGTCAGCAAGATGGTGACATAGGAGGCTCCAAGCTCCCATCCCCACAGGAATGTTGTATTAAACAACCAGAAACTGTTAGAGCCCACTTTATCAGAACTCTGGAAAATAACCAAAGGTTTATAGCAACCAGGTGTGTGCTTAATCAACAAAATGCAACTTAAATTTTTTTAAATGTTTTTTATTTATTTTTGAGAGACAGAGGGAGACAGTGCAAGCAGGGGAGGGTCAGAGAGAGAGAGGGAGATGCAGAATCCGAAGCAGGCTCCAGGCTCTGAGCTAGCTGTCTGCACAGAGCCTGATGCAGGGCTCGAACACTCAAACCATGAGATCATGACCTGAGCTGAAGCCAGAACCTTAACCGACTGAGCCACCCAGGCACCCCCAAAAGGCAACTTTAAAATGATATGGTTTTGTGACATTTTAATGTGCTCTACCATTTCCCAGCATGGGGACCGTCTTGAAACTCACAGCCTGTTCCTGGTGTGTAACCCTTGTCTCTAGCTCCAGAAAGAATAGAGCAGATATAATTTACAAATACTGTCTGTTTTTCTATTCTAATGTATCTGGAGGCTACCTGAAGGATAACACAAGGCACTCATCTTTACTTCACCAAACCTGGAAACAATTCAGGGAGAAAAGGTGTTGGGCACTGGGTGGCTCAGTCAGTTGAGTGTCCGATTTCTGTTCAGGTCATGATCTCACAGTCTGTGAGTTCACAGTCCACATTGGGCTCTCTGCAGTCAACATGGAGACCACCTCAGATCCTCTGTCTCCCTCTCTCTCTGCCCCTCTTCTGCTCGTTCTCTCTCTCTCAAAAGTAAATAAACATTAAGTAAATAAACGAATTCAAAATCAATCAAAGATCTACTTTTAAGAGGTAAAACCATAAAACTCTTTAAAAAAAACATAGGAGTGAATCTGCAGGACCTTGGATTAGGCAGTGATTTCTCAATTATTATGCCTGGCAACGAAAGAAAAAATAAATTGGTCTTAATCAAAAACAAAAATTTTGTTCATCAAAGGAGACTATGAAGAGAGTGACAAGATGACCCACAGAATGGGAGAAAATATTTGCAAATTCTATGTCTGATAGGGATTTAATATCAGAAATGGAAAAGTCTTGAGCAGACATTTCTCCAAAGATCAATAAATGGCCAACAAACACATGCAAAGATCCTCAATACAATTAGTCATTAGAGAAATGAAAATCACAACCACAATGGGATGCCAACACACACCTAACTACATTGGTTATAATAAAAAAGGGAACATAACAAGTATTGGTAATGATGTGGAGAAATTGGTACCTGTACACATTATGGTGGGACTATAAAATGGGGCAGCTACTATGGATGACAGTGTGGCAGTTCCTCAGAAGGGTGAACATAGAATTACATGTGACCCAGCAATTCCACTCCTACATATATACCCAATAAAATTGAAAAGAGGGACACACACATATACTTGTATACCAGTATTCATATCAGCATTATACACAATATCTAAAGGGTAGAAACAACCCAAGTATCCATCAGCAAAAAGAGATAAACAAAAATGGTATACCTTCAATGGAATACTATTTAGTTGTAGAAAAGAATGAAGAATTGAAACATGCTACAACATGGATGAACCTTAAAAACATTATGTTAAGTGAAATAAGCCAGCCACAAAAGGACAAATGTATGATTCCACTTTTAAGAGATACCTTGGATAGGTAACTTCATAGGACAGAAAGTAGACTAGGGGTTACTAGGGGTTGGAAGGAGGAAGAAATTGGGAGTTATTGCTTAATAGATCCAGTTTCCTTTTAGGGAGATGAAAATTTTTGGAAATAGATTGTGATAGGGGCACCTAGGTGGCTCATTCGGTTGACTATCTGACTCTTGATTTTGGCTCAGGTCATGTTCTCGTCGTTGGTCCTGAGATTGAGCCCCATGTCAGGCTTCACACTGAGCATGGGGCCTGATTGGGATTCTCAGTCTCTCTCTCTCTCTCTCTCTCTCCTTCTGCCCCTCCCTCCTTGAGTATGTACACATTCATAGTGTCCCTCTCTCTCAAAAATAAAAAATAATGTTAAAAATTTTAAGAAAAGAAATAGGTTGTGATGGTTACAAACAATGCAAACATAACTAAAACCACTGATTTATATACTTGAAAAGCATTAAAATTGTAAATTTTGTGTTATATATATTTTACCACAATAAAAATATCTTAAAATTAAAATAAAGAATAGTTCCTCAGGAGAGCACAAGGATCCCTCCCAACAGAGTTCTCCAAACCCCCTCCTCAAACAATACACAATGAAGCTTGTCTTCCAACACACTTTTTAAAACTGCATGTAATCTCAACATCAAAATCCTTAAATAAAAAGTAAGCCTTTGCTAAAATTTCTTGAGGAGATACCAAATAGGGGAATTTTCTTTTTTCAAACAAAATATAACACCACCACCACTGCCACTGCCACCAGGAAATTCCTGAAGCTCCTTGTTAGGCACCTCTGTCCCCAGACTCCCCTGGGCCTTGCAGCTCCTTCCCTAGTCATCACCCTTTCCTCTTGCTCTAACTTTCCAGCATGTTCGATAAAGAGCTGCACACTCAGACCTGTTGTCTTTCACAGCTCCCTCCAAATTCTATTCCCCACCTTTGGCTTAGATTCTGAATCCTGGAAAGGATCGGGTAGAAAGCTGCAGTTACCTACAGTTAATGTTTTTAATTAACTCTGTCCATGGCATTTGTTCATTGGTTGAAAACCTTTGCTGATTGTGAACTTGCTGAATCAGGCAGTATTATCTGCAAAGAAGAGAGACCATCTCCCAAGTGTGGCAATTGTACCACACATCAGGGATTTGTGTATAAAATGGAAACTCACAAACTTCTTTAAAATTAGCTTTCTATGTGTCTCATCAAGTATATTCTTTCTTTTCTTAGAACTTGGAGAAGATAATGCATGTAAGTTAGAAGGCTGTGGGAGGAATAAAAAGGAAGACACTCTCTGGAGGAAAACACAATGTTACCTCAAGTTAAAAACTCACCTCAAAGTGAAAAACATATGGGTATGCATAACAACAATAAAAAGGGAACCTTCAAACAAATCTTACTGTTTATCTGTACCCCGTCTTTCAGAGAGGAATTAAGGCGGCTTGTCTAAATGCAACCAAGGCTCAACAACATAATGGGGGAGGTACAGGGAATATGGGGAAGAAGAGTGTGGGATGGATCTGGTAAAGGTAGGAGTGGGGTTACAAAAGAAATGCATACGAAATGCAGCCCTAACGTATATTTAGAGGTTGGCCAAAAATTTGACTCTAAGCCTTTCAGGAGCAGACCCTGAAGACATGGCCTGTCGATTTACGTAATTTGCAATCTAACTACAGGACGGTGCAGGTCATGTATGTTGTTTCCTGAGGCTTAGACAAGGCAAATCTCTCCAGGGATGAAGTCAATAATAAGCCAAAGTTTTCACTGGTTTTGGCATTTCCTCCTCTCAGGATGCAATCTGATGTTTGCTACAGAGATGCACATAACTCTTTTAGCCAGAGCTCTGTGTAAATCCCAGTCTGCTGGCTCTGAACCCTCCTTTTCATTCCACTCAAGAGAACATACTGGAAAGCAAGTGAGTGGGAATGATGTTCTTGTATGATTCACGTTTCCTCCTGATTTTTAAACTATCATGTTAATAGAGATACCAAAGTTGATCACTTAGGATTCTTTTTACTGTGATAAGAACACTGAACACCAAGCTCTATCTTCTTGACAAAATTGTAAGGCTACAATACTTTATTGTTGACTCTACATACAGTGTTAGATAGCAGACCTCTGGAGCTTATTCATGTTACTTCGCTGAACTTTTAGGTCTGTTGATTAATACTCCCCCTTTTCCCCTCTCCCCGGCCCCTGGTAACCACCATTCCCATTTTTGATTTTGTGAATAGGAATATTCATGTGGAATAATGTAGTTCTTGTTTTCTGTGTCTGTCTTATTTCACTTAATGTACTCTTTTCAAGGTCTATCCAGGTTGTTACATTTTGCAGAATTTCCTTCTTTTTTAAGACTAAATAATATTCTATCATATGTATGCAGCACATTTTCTTTATCCATTCATCTGTCAATAGACATTGTAGGTGCTCCCACATGTTAGCTATTGTGATTAGTGTGGCAGTAAACATGGGAATGGTAATATCAAGATCCTGTTTTCAGTCATTTTGGACACACCCAGAAGTGGGATTTGGATATTTGGTAGTTCTATAGTTTTTGGTAGTTCTATTTTTCACTTTTTGAGGACCCTCCGTACTGTTTTCCATAGTAGCTGGACCAGTTTGCATTCCCGCCAAGAGTGTAAGGGCTCCAGTGTGTCCACATCCTGACAAAGACACAAATATATACCATCCTAACCAGTGTAATTTGGCATCTCACTGTGGTTTTGATTTGCATTTCCCTGGTGATAAGTGATGATGCATGTATCTTCATATACCTGTTGGCCATTTGTATGTCTTCTTTGGAGAAAAGTCTGTTCAAGCTCTTAGCCCATTTTATTTATTTAAAAATATTTTTTAAATGCTTATTTATTTTTGAGAGAGAGAGACAGAGCATGAGCAGGAGAGGGGCAGAGAGGGCATGCCGGAGTCCAACTCCAGCAGGTCAAGGGTTCCCCTGAAGAATGGATGGTGTTGGTGAGAGAGAGCAAGAGAGCCTCAAGTTTCTTTCTGATCACCAGGCATCTCTGGCAGGCATCTCTGCCCTTCTGGCAGGCGTCTCTGCCATTCTGGCACGCATCTCTGCCCTGTCTGGTTCTCAAGCTTTATTTATGGTGAAAGGTACAAGGACTAGAAAGAGCAGTAAATGATTTCTCATAATTTTTACAATTTTCCAGGACATGAGTTCCGCAGAAGTTACAATTCTAGTAGTAATGATTGTCATAAAAAACTTAGCTATAGGCACTCATGTTGTCATAGGTATGTTTTACAAAACTTTAGGTCTAGCCTTAAGGAAGCGACCTTTAACCAAGAGGCAAACAGCATTGTTTAGTAAAGGTCAGTTTTTTATGAGTAAGGATCATTATGCTGTTTATAACTCTAAGAGAAAGTTCTCAGAAAAATAGGATTCTCAGGAGACACAATGCCTGCTCTCACAGTCCCAAAGACGATTGATACATTTTACTGCTGTAGTGACTTTCACAAAGGCGTTCAGGCCCAGAAGGTAGTCAGTTATCAGTTAACTGCTTAGGGGAAAATTACATGCTGCATTAGGGTGTATCTAGTTTACTCATCTTTTCCCTGACCAAGTGCAATCATGCCTCAGGGACAGGGCAGGGGGACAGGCCACTCCTGACACTAATCAGCAAAGCACTCTGAGGTTTGGTGCCCAAGCAGAAATGAAAGTTTCAAGAGGGTAGATTTTGGGAGCTGTCTGGGGGCAAGAGACCATGCAAACTCGCCGTACCCTCACCAGGAATTTTCACTCTACTGGTGAGTTCACATAGCTCCCAACAAGGGAGGAAGACACAGAATCAGAAGCAGGTTCCAGGTTCTGAGCTGTCAGCCCAGAGTTTGGGGCTCAAACTCACGAACCGTGAGATGATGGCCTGAGGCAAAGTCAGAGGCTTAACTGACTGAGCCACCCAGGTGCCCCCTTAGCCCAATTTTTCAGAGGAGTTATTAGGTTTTCGTTGTTACCGAGTTTTATGAGTTCCTTATAGATTTTGTTATCAGATGTATGGCAAATATTTTCTCCCATTCTACATCTTGACTTTACATTCTGTTGATTGTTTTCTTTTTTTAAATTTTTTATTAAAATTTTTTTTAATGTTTTAAATTTATTTTTGAGAGACAGAGACAGCGTGAGCAGGGGAGGGTCAGAGAGGGAGGGAGATACAGGATCCAAAGACAGGCTCCAGGCTCTGAGCTAGCTGTCAGCACAGAGCACTGAGCAATGGGGGGCTCGACCCTAGCAGCTGTGCGATCATGACCTGAGCCAAAGTCGGATGCTTAACTGACTAAGCCACCCAGGTGCCCCTGATTGTTTTCTTTACTGTGTGACAACTTTTTAGTTTGATTTAGCCCCACTTGTTTATTTTTGTTTTGTTACCTATGCCTTTAGTGCCCTATCTGTGAAAGCACTGCCAAGACCAGTGTCATGAAGCTTTTCCTGTTTTGTTTTGTTATGTTTTGCATTTTTTCCTGGGAGCTTTACCAATTTGTGTCTTATGTTTAAGACTTAAAAAAAAGTTTATTTATTTATTTTAAGAGAGAGAGCACAAGCAGGGTAGGGGCAGATAGACAGGGGAGAGAGAGAATTCCAAGGAGGCTTCACGCTGTCAGTGCAGAGCCCAACGTGGGGCTCAAACTCATGAACTGAAATCATGACCTGAGATGAAATCAAGAGTTGGAAGCTTAACTGACTGAGTCACCCAGTTTTAGAGCAGGCTGGACCTGGCCGGGTGTGCCTGCAGGTACCCACATTGGTACTCAGCCTCCTGGCTACACAGTCGGACATGGGGATGGGGACCTGGCCCCTCTGGATTCTGGGAGTCTCATGTCAGTGTGCAGTTTGCTCCCTGACCCCTAGTTTTGGGTATCCATGCCCTGTAGGCTTGTGTGGCCATGGCCACCCTGGCCCAACTGGCCATCTATCTGCCTGGGGCAATTTGTTCCCCCCGCTGCACCTCCTGATGCAGAGGCTGGATAGGTTATTAGGGCCAACCCCCATGTAGCCCTGCTGCCTTTACCAGGTGCCTCTCTCCAGACCTGGGTCTTCTTACCTGCTCTCTCTGCACTGGGAAGAAGGGGAAGCTATGGTGTCTTCCATCTCTGTACTTCCCTGGCTACTAGGCTGTGGTAGATCCATTCAGGCTCCAAGGCTGACAAGACCTAGGTTAGTCCTCTGGGATCCCGCTCAGGAAAGTTGGGGCACTAGACACCTAAACCAGTTCCTTCCTTCCCCTGGGAGAAGCCAAGAGTTAGGGGGTTTCTTCCTGATCACATGCTGCTGTGTTGGGTGCAGGGACTCTTGGCAGAGGGTGTCCCAAATCTTGCTACTGGCTTTGGTCATTCTGGTTTCATGGTCACCTAGAGTGCAGGAGCATTCCACTTAGTCCTTGGATTTCATGCAAGGGAAATTTGTCATTGAGTTGATGAATTTTCAGAGGGAAGGATGGTCTAGGGCTTTCTACTCTGCCATCTTGCTAATATCACCTCTTGATTATTTAGTATTACTAATACCTGGCTCAATAAACACTAGTGTTCTAACATGTTTGAGAAGCACTCGTTTTTCTTCAGAATACGTTAAAAAAAAAACTACGATAAATCCGTTACTGGCTTTTTTTTCTTTTTTGGTTGTGCAGGAAAATAAGTTTAGTAAAAATCTTCACCTTCCTTAATTTTCCCCACTCCTTCAATTCAAATAGTATTAGCTCTCACGTAACACCGTGGACCACTCAGGAAGGGTCCAGAACTTCAAAAGCATTAAAACAACAAAATTAATAACATTTCACCAGCAGATGGCATATTTCCCTCAGTTGTCTATATATGTGATCTTAAAGATTTTTATAAGCAAGACATAGGGAAAGGGTATTCCTTTTGTATTATAGAATTTGTTTTGAGCTAAGTAGTCAGAAATCCAATAATCAATGCCCAAAGAGATATGTTCAGTGAAACCTTAATTTGTGTTGGTGCTGGTTTTGAGATTGAAGTTAGTGAGCGTCAGCCACGTGAGGCAGGCACATGGGAGCTGGGGTTGGCAGGACATGTGAATATTTTCTTGCCCCTGGGGAAGAAAGGTTATAAGAGGCTAGAAAGTTGTCAGAGCCCCAGCTAAGTGGGCTGATCTTGAATCTCTACTGGACTTGTGGCAGAAAGCGCATATCTCAGAAATCTCAGCCGCCGTGGCTGAAGCAATTGAGGGCAGATTTGGATTATGAATTCCACTATACAAGACAACCCTTTTCCTGTAGGACTGCTCTCTCGTGCACCTTGACTCTGAAGCCACAGGTTTTTTGATCGCCCCACTTAGTCCCTATAGATACCTTGATGAGACCTGAAACATTCTTGGTTGGAACTGAATACTTTCCAGTATCTGCTCATTGGCTCCCATTCTCTGTAAATAGATGCCATCAGGCAAATGGACAGGGTTCCTGAAATATACTAAGCCATATTCGATGGCCCTCTTCCTAGAATTTGTTGGTGCCCTTTCCGCTCACTGGGGTGGATGCCCTGATACTGATTCTTGCCTGAACTATGTTTGAACTTGCTCATCCCTTGGAAACTATTTTGGGTGACCTCCAAAGTCAGTTTTTTCATGCTTTTAATAAAGGGAGAATGTTGACTAAGCAATTATCCATGTGATCTTCAGCTGCTGACATATTTCAGTGACATAATAAATATTTGAAATTATTAGAAGACTAAAAAAGGTTAATGAATTAAAAAATGCATTAGTCTGATTCAACAACAGCATTTTAGATATCCCTTGATACCATGATGGAATTTTATTCATAATACCATTATTTGTTTAATCCAAGTTCTTTGTACTACATCATGTTATTCGTGTTATTACATTGTTGTGATACTTGGAATCAGCCCTCTGGTTATGAATCTTCCTTGTTAGCTAGATTTAATTGCTAATGAAGTATGCTCTTTTTCCCTTTCAAAGCACATCACTAATGTGATCCAAACTCACCATTGTAAAGTGGTTCTCATCTAGATATAATCCTAAATTACATACCTGTAATGGGTCTCATACAAGTATTGAGCTAGATATGCTTGTGCTGACACTGTGTGAACCTGTAAAAGGCAAAATTGTGCATCATGGACTTTATTACTGCCATGAGTTGCCTCGTTAACTACCTCATAACTGCCATTCTTTACCTTCTAGTACAAAGAAACTTCTGTTAAGTAGAGGGTAAGTACCGTTAAGACCGTAGTTGTGATTGGCACATTTTCCCTTCAATCAATTTGAAATGAAACAGAAAAGACACGAAGACATTAAAGTTTTAGGGTTTTGCAGATTCAAATAGTTTATAGATGGCAGTTACCAAAGTTGATGGAGATACTTGTTGTTCGACACCAACCACGGGGAGAGTAATTGACCAGGTACGTGGACACCATGGTCTGAAACGCATTGCTGACGTTGTGCCAAGATCAGCCTTCCATGGGCTGGTCCCCATCCATGACTGAGTGTGGCAGGACACGGCCGCAGAGCTGCTCCTGGGAGGGGAGGGACTCCTTCCTTGATGATTGTCTTGTCTCACCGCTTCCCAATAGCCTTGCCAAATTCTCCTTAAGACATTGAGGAAATCTGAAGTGCTTCTGCTCAACCTCTCTTCCCTCCCATTGTCTGTTCTGCCAGCCCTGTTCATGTCCCCTCCTGTGTCTCTCAATAGGCATTTCCTTGAATGGAATCCTTCCATGGTTCACTCCATTTTGTGCCTGCTTCTCTGAGGACCCAGACCAATGTACATGTCATCGATGAAACAGGTTTTGTGTTTCCATGTCTACATGGCTTAAAACCATACTACATTCCATTTTGTTCTCACTCCCTTTTTCTCTCTCTCATGATATTTTTGTAGCATCTTCTAAAAGTAACGCATGTTCACTAGACAAAATACGCAAAAGCATTTATGCTTTGCACTTTTGTGCTCATTGTTTTTCTGGTCCTGAAAATTCAATTGAGCAGAAAATTATTTGTGTCACAAAAATCTAGTGTGCCTTAGGAACCACATTTAAATGTCCCTTCTCACAAGTAACTGGCAAAATAAACTCTGATACATCTAAACTATGCAGTTGTGGAAAATGAGAATACAGTTTTATTTCTTTATATGGAAAGGCATTCATGTTACATTATGCTATTCTTACACTCAGAGGGAATTTAGAAGCATTGGCATCAAAAATGGCAATTTTGACATTGGGGTACTTTTCTTTCTGTCTTTTCTCTGCTTACTCTGTTGTTTGAATAACAAAAAGGGATATTTCATTGCCATCCTAGGGTGAAGCGTTCCATCTGGGGAACTAATGTTAAGGTAAATACACTACCCCAGGTACTCCATTGATCTGGAGAACACATCATTGTTGGCTTATCAGTTAAGTTGCAAAGCTGACAATTAACTAAAATTTTTGGTTGACATGTCTGTCTGTCACTGTGACATGATATAGCTTTTAGGGTAAAATGCTTTTCAAAAATTACTTTCCCATTAGGAAAAAGGTCAGTATTGGCATATACTATTCTATAACCAGAAGTATTAATTGGTTCTCTTATTGTTCTTTGCAAGGTGATGAATAAGCCTTCCCTCAAATAGCCAGGCTTTATGTTACCAACCAACCAGAGCACTCTGGCCTGTTTAGTTAAAACTGAGTAGCTCTGAGGGCCCAGATCTTTCTCTAACTACACGTGCGATGTCAAGTAAGCTCTGGTCTACTCTTTCTGGCTGGATTATGAGTTCTAAGGTTCCAGTCAACTTTTTCATTCCACAATTCTGCTTTTGCTCTTTGAGTTGGTGATAATAGAAGGTAGGAAAATGTGGTTAAAAAAAAGCCACCAAAAAATCAACCTACCCTCAAAAAAACAAACAAAAAAAACATGTGTCCTTTTTTATTCAGGGATTAGTTCCACTCAACAGAAGCACCCTAGAGCTAGCTCAAGTAAAGGAGTTTTATTGTAAGTTTGCAATGGACAGTCCTTTAAGCATCCAAGGACAGAAACCAAAAGTGTGTTCACACTGCATTGGTTTCAACTACAAAGTAAGAAACTAAGGAAGTTTATCTAAATTGTCCTGTATCTTAAAAGAAGGCTGGGCTGAGAGAAAATCTATTGGCATGTCTGCTACACTCTAATTCTTTGGTTTCTCTAGCTCACCAGTTATATTACTAAATTTGAATCATTAAAAAGATTGAGGAGGTTGAATAGACTTTCCCCAAGTCAAGAGATTTATCATCTATCATCTGTCTTATTTATCTATCATTATCTATCAGGTATCATATCTGTCATCTAGCTATCATTTATCTTATTTATCTATCCATCTATCATTATCATCTATCAATTTTCCATCTCATCTATCTTATCTATTTATCAATTATCTATCTTATCTGTAATCTATCATCATCATCTATCACTCTATCATCTGTCCGTCAACTATACCCTCTCTGAAGTCTTTCATCAGTCTTCGCCAGCTTCCTGAGAATTTGGAGTGTTAAGAATGTGGTCAGTGATGGCTCACAGGGGAAGAGCGGAGCTTTGCCCAAGATGACATCTGGCTTCCAGCTAAAATGTATAAAGAAATATGGGCAGGGTGACACAATCTTAGGATTTGGAAGGTCAACATTTTTACTTATCTGTGGTCCAACATCCTGATGGATAACTGACACCATAATCAAGGACTTTCCTTGGTGAACATACTCCATGGCCCAGCTACTTAATCTGACATATCCCAAGGGACTGATGAAGGATGTGCCCGGATATTAGTTATCAAGATGCTGACTCAACTATTCAGTGTGTTCAGTTAAGAAACAACATCAATGCCTAATAGTAACATAAGGGTTTATAGAGAAAAACAACCACGGACTACAATGGAGCCTTTATAAATGAGGTGGCATCAGCTTTATTGACATGAGAACTCATCTCAATAAGAGGCTGAGGGAAGAAGAAGGTTAATGAACAGTATGTATAATAAGCTCTAGTTTCTTTTTTCTCAAATCATTATATAAATGCATAAGAAACACCTGGACAACTGTGTACCAAAACACTAACAGCAATTACCTCTGCAGAGTGATAAATAGGATTAGGTAGGATTGTAATTCCACTATTTTTATTTTATGCATTTATTAAATACTTTCTAGAAAATACATGTTTACTGTATTATTGAAAATCCAAAAAATTATTGAAAATATAAATGCCTTCCATCGTCCTTAATTATGAAATTTGTTGATCAAAAGATTGCAAAATGCTATTTTTTCCTCACAAAAGTAATCCAACCTTCAAATAATTCTCATTTCAATACCTCAGCTTTCCTCTCCATATATTACTATTCACCTCCTCTCACATGTATTTTGATGGAGAAAATATTTAAGGGAGAAAAATAAATCTCTGACCCTCACACAAAATCCACTACCACACTTGTTATATTACCCTTAGTGTGGGTTGATGTTCGTTTTTGACTTTTTCATAATAAATAACTGGTGGCCTGCTTAATTTTTTATCGATTAATCAAACTGATACATATGCCCGATTACATATTGTATAATGTATAAATGTGCATAGTTAAGTATTGTATAATGTTCCTAAAGAAGTTTTAAGTGTTGTGTAATATTCAGTATATGATTTCAGTTAAATATTTAAAGTAAACAGTGTTTAAGTATGTAGTCATCTCCAAACTCTTACTTAGTATTGCACTTAAAATAATGTTTACTTTTTTTTTTTTAACATATGTGTTTGTTTCCCCATTTCCATGGAGAGTTCCATTTCTGATTCCCTTCCCCCAAAAAGCCCTACAATGCTAAGGAGGTAAGGTAGGCTGCCAGGGCCTTTTAGTGGCCTTTCCCAGGTTTCTTTAGTTTGGATGCTATGCTAAACACGTATCTGGCATTCCTTAAGGACCAAAGAAGTTTGGCCTTTAATATAACAGAAACATTTACTGGTACACTTGTGTGAGTCCATCTATTGGATTCCTTAAACTCTGCCACCCTGGGGTGGTGGTGACACAGGCGTCCTGTTCCACTTTTAGGAAGACAGGGGAGCCCATGGCGGCATTTTTAGTAACCCTATTTCTCCACTCTCCCCTGGCTTACCCACAGACCTCATTTCTGTGTCCCAGTGGCCTACGGAGGTGAAATTAGATTATGTGTCTAATGATCTTGTGTGAGCGCAACATGTCACTTCCCCCTCCTCTGAGAAGCAGGGGCAATGGTCAGTCTAAAGGAGATTTTATACTTAAGCTTTCAGGTTGTTTCTCTACACCCTTGAATGGAGGAGGGACCATAGTTGCCTTCCCAGGTGCAGAGCTGGTGTGCAGCAGTGGCTGAGAACCAGGGACTTTGGAGTCCTGGCCCTCCCACTCTGGGCCCACAGCACCTTTGTAAGGCACCAGCTACCGGCAAAGAGAAAATTCTTTCAGGCTTGGCATCAAGACGCCTAGGGCATCCTGGGAAGTGACATGAGCATGGCGTGCACAGGTAGAAAATTCTTGGGGGCAGAATCATTAGTATATAAATCATCAGAGGAAAAACACACTCTGTTTCTGGTGCTACATAATGGTTACTAATGAGAAGCATCAGGAATGTAAATTCCAAGCCTTTCCACCCAACGGCATGGTAACCAGAAAATAAGGATCCAGATAGGGTATGTCTGCCTTTCCCTTTTATTTATTTAGTTACCATTATTTTAGTTTCTAGAGTGTCTAGCTAAAAACTCTAGGTGAAAGGCTTCTTTGTAAACAAAAAAAAAGTTACAATTTTCCATATCCTACTTTTCTAGATTGTTCAAAAATTCCCTTTCATCACAGAAATTCTTGGGCAAATGGTAAACATACAAAGATGTTTGAGACAGTCACTCTTCATTCCTCTTGCTTCCCTCTTTAGAATCATTGTATTTTCAATCACATTTTGAAACATCACGAGCATTCTAACAACACAAGTCAGGCTGAAATACAATGTATTGTTTAAAAAAAATTGGGTATTTTGTTTGTAATATGGTATTTATTTTACAATGCACATACTAGGTCACGTGGTAAGGAGCAGGGCACCCGTTCCCCCCGCGGAGATCTCACGGGCTACGCACCGTGACGCCTGCCTGCTCTGAATGTTGCGAGAAGCTTTGTCCAACAGCTCTCCGCTTTCATATACCTTCCATACCAAAGGACATACCTACCACTAGGGTTGGTGGCGGCTTGAAAAGAAAAAAATGGAAGCATATCATCAAGAAAACCGCCATACAACGTGTCTATGGGGAGGACTGCCGTCGTTAAGGCAAGGACGGGGCGCCACGCCCCCGGGCTGGCTCTCATCCTGAGAGGGCTCACGCTTTTTTCGGGTTTGTTTTCTTCTGGGCACTCCTGGCTTTGATGGTCTTCTTGGGGCTGGCCGGTTTGGGAGCAGGCGGCTTTCCCTTTGGTTTTGGGGCGTTGCTACGACCCGTACGCCCAGCCGTTCGCTTCTTGTCCTGAAGTGTCCTCTGCTGCTCCCGGAGCCTCTCTTCCCACTGCTGGGAGGCAATTTACACACATGACTGTCAGATGCACCTCACCGTGTCATGCTGTGGCCCACTATTAGAATTAATGCAATTTTTTTTCACCATAATCTATGAATCATTGACAACAAATAAAATAGCTACCCTCCATTATCGAGCGCTTATCATGTACCAGATGATTCGAAAGGGGCTCAGTATGGGAGGAAGTCTTGATAGCGTTCATTTCACTGAAACTCACAATAGTGCAGCATGGTCATGAATGGGTAATGAGCACACAGAGCTTATTTGCAGATGGTCCCACAGCTGATAAATGTCAGAGCTGGGATTCAAATTCACTCAGTCTGACTCCAGAGCCCAAGGCCCCAACCCATGCACTTTTGCCCACAGGCCCAATGATGCAACATTCCTACACAGCAAAGCCTTCTACAAAGGCTCTGACAGGCTAAGAGCAGAAACGTATCCAGCCTCACTAGGAAGTCCAAAGGTCTCTTCCCACAATTACGGATGGGCTCACCTAATTCTCTTACATCCAAAAGAACACAGAGGCCCCAGCCAGATCTAGTACAGCACTCAAGTGCTAGCTACCCAGAAGCAAGAGAAATCAGGCATTCTGGGCAGTTGTTTCTTTGATAGAAAAGGATATACTACTTATTATAGAAAGAAATACCATTTATTTAAATAGCTGCATGTACGAAAAAACTGACAAAGTCTACTACGCTGCTTTTTATTATAACACAAATGCCCCTACTTTGTTATATTTCATTCAGCAAAGAGTCTGAGCATGACCACGGGCCAGACTTTGTTCTAGGCACTAGAAATACTGTCCCCACATTCCTTAGGGCACAACTCTACCTGTTCTAAAATAGTAAACACATTATGTTTGCTATTGTATGGTGATATCTTCAAATTCTTACTGCAGAATATTTGCTGCAAAAGTGAATGGCCCAAAGAGCTATGAATCTTTCTAATATTTAAAAACAACTTTTTAATGTTTATTCATTTTTTTGAGGTTGGGGGGAGAGGCAGAGAGAGAGAGGGAGACAGAATATGAAGCAGCTCCAGGCTCTGAGCTGTCCACACAGAGCCCAACAAGGGGCTCGAACCCACCAACTGCGAGATCATGACCTGAGCCAGTCAGACGCTTAACTGACTGAGCCACCCAGTTGCCCCTAGTTATTTTTTTAAATTTTATTTATTTATTTTTGAGAGAGAGAGAGAGAAAGCATGAGTGGGGGAGGAGCAGAGAGAGAATCCTAAGCAGGCTCCACTCTGTCAGTGTGGGGCCCAAAGTGGGGCTCGAACCTACAAACCAAGAGATCATGGCCTGAGCCGAAGTCAGACACTTAACTGACTGAGCCACCCAGGTGCCCCTAAATAGCTATGATTCTTGAAAGCTTTCTTTCCTCCCAGGTTCTCATGGCGGACTTGCTTTCTACACTGATGCTTCTAGTCCACTGTAGTTTTGGAAACCAGATAACCCATCCTGCTAGAATTTTCTGTCCAGTAAGGCTAAGTGTGCTCCTGACAGCTCTGAGTTTTTAGCTCAGCTGGAACAGTCATGTTTTTCTGAGATGCAGAGTAGAAGAGGCTGTGTTCAAACTCCCTTCTCCATCAAGTCAGTATTAATATAGACTTTTTCCTCACACAGGCAGTAGTAAGACCCTTTGTGACCCTGACAGCGCAAACTCTCCGAGATCTACCTAAACGTACTTCCAGGAGACGGGAGGCTTTACATATCTCAGACCAATGACCTGATTTCTTTAGTTCTGGTGTGATAGCATATCTCTGGGCAAGAAATTATTCTTACTCCTCTAATTGAATTACCAATATTTCTCTGATGTGGCCACTAAAAATCATGGATTTGGCCACAAAATGATTACAGTTTGTATAGAATTTATTGTGACCAAAGTCTCAAAATCATTTTAAGTATGGGGAGTGATGACACTTTATACGGAGGTAGCATGAATTTTAGAATTGTGGGTTCATACCCTCACATGTATATGTCTGTTTTAATCCCAATGGTGGTTAACTCTGCTCAAGTACCTATTTGCTAAAGTAGTTAAAGTAAATAAAAAACAAAACAAAACACCAAACCTCATTTAATCTGGAAATAACCGTTAGATCAGGACTGAGTGCAACAAAATCATTTGTGAGGTTGAGTGAGAATACCTTTAACTTCAACTACTTATTCAAAAGACAAACACCGCTGTGATTTCAGGCTCCTGTGAGAGCCTGGAGATGGAGGTAAGTGAAGACTCCCCAGTTCTACAGAATTTATATGCGCTTAGGTCCCTATCCGAAGTGTTGCCAATTATACTTACTATGGATCTTTTACTGAGTTGATCTCTCCATTTTTCAACTAAACAGTTTTCAAGGAGCATCATCCTGGAAAAAAAAAAAGGACTTTATGTTTAGCAATTCTGATTATGAAAGGAAAAAGCTAAAAATACAAAAAACAAAAGGGTGCCTGGGTGGCTCCGTGAGTTAGGCATCCAACTTTAGTTCAGGTCACAATCTCACACTTCGTGAGTTGGAGCCCTGTGTCGGGCTCTGTGCTGACAGCTCAGGGCCTGGAGCCTGCTTCGGATTCTGTGACTCTTTTTCTATCTGCCCCTCCCTGACCTGCACTCTGTTTCCATCTCTCTCCTTCAAAAAAATGAATGAATATTAAATGTTTAAAAATACAAAATATTGTAAAAAAATTCCTTTTTTTTTTTTTTTTTAGGGAGAAAGTGAGTGCACTAGCCAGGGAGAGGGGCAGAGGGAGAGAGAGAAAATCTTAATCAGGCTCCATGATTAGCTCGGAGCCCAGCTGGAGCCTCTGTCTCATGACCGTGTGAGCCAAAATCAAGAGTAGGATGCTTAACCAACCGAGCCACCCAGGTGCCCCTGCAAACCAAAATTGTTCATAACCCTTGACTCTGCAATCCACATATCCACCATTTATATTTTACGGGCATTTCCTTTTATTCTTCCTTGTACTTATACTTTTAAATCACACTATGTATTTACATTACACTGTACATTTCTTTTTACCATTCTATTATATGCATTTTCTCATATAATAAGAATAATTTAAAAATATGCCTTTAATAACCATATAATATTACAACAATCATATCCATAATACACTTAGGCCTTTCTCTACTGTTGAACCTCCTTCACTGCTGAGCTACTATTACCAGCGTTGTGTTGAATATCCTTGTATATGTATTCGTGTGCACTGGCTTATTTCCTTCGGACAGATTTCTGAAAGTAGAATTATTGGGTCCAAGAGTAGGTATTTTTTCAAAGTTTTCAATGCACAGTGCTAAATCATTTTCAGACTAGTTGAAATTTCATTCAGATCATGTTTTAATTTGGAGTGGAGAATTAAATAGGTAAATGTATTTACTATTTGTATTTCTTCTGGAACTTGTCCATATAGATTTATGTACCTATTACTTATATATTGTAGTCTTAATGTGTTAAATATTGACTTACATGAACTCTTTATAGAACAAGGCTACTACTCCTTTGTCATAACTATTGCAAGTGTTTTTCTCAACTTTTATTGTCTTCCTTTGGTGATTTTTATGTTCCTGATATAATGTCATCAAAGGTATGTATTGACATTTTCTCTTGTAATTTCTTACATTGATTTCATGTTTGCAAAGTATTTTACCATTTGGATTTCACACATCTATCTAGTCACCTAATTTTACCCTCTATGATTAAGTTTGAAAAATATCTCTTGAATCCATGTGAAATTCATTTTATGGTATAATATGAAGTGAAAATATGTACTATTTTTCAAAAAAACTATTTGCAACATTTACTAACTGATATACTCATGTCTAATTGATTTGCCATATTTCCTTCCTAATACATTACTTTATACCTTAGAATCTGTCTGAAGAATGCTTCCACTGTTTTATTTATCTACATGTCTACTCTTGCACCACATGGTTTTAGCAAGTCTAGCTTTGTTACAATTTTTTGTTTCTCCTAAGGCAGAAACCGATTTCCTTTCAAACGGTATTTTCAAAATCTCCTTTACACGCCCTCGCCAGTTTGTGCTTCTAAGTGACCATTGGCATCACGTGGGAAGACATAACTCCCGATCATTCGAAATATTTTTACTGGTATTTTAATCAGAATGACATTAAATCTATAAATGAACAGAAGGATGACAGGAATCCAAATACAACTGAATGACCAGCAGTCTCGTACATTCCCAGAACAGCACCTAGTCCGGTAGCAGATACTATGCGAGAGAAGAACCCAGCGATATTCAGTCAACATGTATTCATTCTTTAGAGAGACAATATAGAAAGAGAAGAACAGCGTTAGAGCCAAGGATACTCAGGAGGCACCTGGGTGGCTCAGTCAGTTGGGTGTCATGATCTTACAATCGTGGGATCGAGTCCCAGGTCAGGCTCTGCGCTGACAGCGTGAAGCCCACTTGGGATTCTCTCTCTGGCCCTCCTTTGCTCTCTCTCAAAATAAATAAATAAACATTAAATAAATTTTTAAAAAAGCCAAGGGTACCCAAGGGAGGGTACAGATCAGGAAAGACAGAATACGGATCAGGAAAGTATTCAAGTGAGGTCAGTTGCAAAAGATGTTTTGGAAAAATAGTCCACAGTTGCACCCAGGAGAAAGAAATGAGCATTAATGGCAGGGAATTAAAGGAAGACTTGTATAAAAAAAATGAGTGATTTTGTTGGAGATGTATCCTGCAGCCAGTTATGGGGCCCATCCCATAACCTGGTCTGAAGGGTTTGATCTGTACATTCTCAGGAAGGAACCAATATATAAAAAGATGCCAAGAAGAGATGTGGGGAAACACACTCCCAGCTAGAGACATGCGGATATTTGTGGGTGGATGTGTGTGTGTACGTAATAATCTACCAGAAAATATTGTAAATTCATATTGTATATAAGGAAAATGTAAAACTGTCATCTAAAATGGCTGCCTTTACTTGACCATTAAAGAGCTCTTAAAAAAAAATTATTTGCCACACTAAAATTGATTTGAGTGATTTGAAAACAATTGTTTTAACTCATTGTAATTTATCCACCTATAATTTTTGAAGTCCCTTACTGAATTCTGAAATTAATTTTTAAGGATTCCATTTAAATACTCCTATTTCTATTTTTCCTTAGTGCCACGAGGAATTAAATGATCTTTAGGATATGTGACAGCTCAACAGAGGCATCTGTTGAAACTGTATTTTTATTTACTTATCAACTTTTAAAATTATTTATTTATGTATTTATTTAGAGAGAAAGAGGGGAAAGGGGGAGGGAGAGAGAGAGAGAGAGAAAATCTTAAGCAGGCTCCACACTCAGCACTAAGCCTGATGTGGGGCTCGGTCCCCTGACTCTGGGATCATGACCTGAGCAGAAATCAAGAGTCAGATGCTCCTCCTACTGAGCCACCCACCCAGGCGCCCCGTAAATGGTCTTTGTAAAAAGAACTTCTGGTGCCCTTAAAAGAAGCAAACAAACCAGGACTGGTAAATGAGATTCGCGTTTCTACAAGCAGTGTAGAGCTCCTTCCCCTGCACCCGCTCTGTGCCCACCTGGAGCGCGACTCATAACACATGATGAGCACGTCTTGATGGGGTAGAATGTGGGAGCACTGACAGGAGGAGTTCGTGATGAGCGGGACCTGCGTCCGAGGGATGGGTGACGAGGACTTGAAGATCTCTTTCACGTCCACCACCGTTGTCACTTCGTTACAGCCGCTCCTCTGCACGGCTTTTATTTTGGCGTGAATGACTGCAATTTAAAAATTGAGAGAAGTGTGGATGAGGCCTCTGCAGATGAACAGGGATGGTGTATTCACGCCAAGTACTGAGCGTCTCTCAAAGAATCCCTCCTGTAATTATGGTCATGTCCAAGCTGCCCAGATGCAGGCCAGAAGCCCACACAATCATACTGTCGGTGTTGCTTTAAAGTGCTTGAGAGAGCAAAGGGACAGGCGGGCTAGGTCTGAGCTCTGCCTCTGGGTCAGCCACTACTCCTCACTGGGCTACAGCTGGGACTTGGAGACAGAACCTCACAAAATTTTCTCAGCCTTGAAAATCTAAAATCAGTTCTGTTTTGTAGGTTTGTTTGCCAAGAACATATCAGGCCATTCTGTTATGTGGAATGTCAGTACAAATGTCATCAAAACAGGTAGAGTCTGCCTCGTGACTCCCAGAGGTGAGACTCATTTGTTCTCAGACTCACATGCCACGTTATGGTTTGTATGGTCCACCACCTGTCTGATGCTGGAACTTCTGTCTTCCAAAGGAAGTCATTAAAGTTGTAACATTTTTGAACTGGCCCGAGTCTCTGAAAATCACAGACTTTCATTTCCCAGACTGTCAAAGTGTGGTCTGAGGTGAGCAGACGTGTAAGTGTTAAAGTGAATGGCTGTTAATAACATTACGGTGTCTGATCAAGCTTTAAATTCTAACCCTTTTTGTCCCTTGCTATTACTGTCTTCCATGGAATTGTAATCAGCCTAGCATGGATCTCTGTCTTGGATTCCGTCCTAGAAAGCTGGCTTAGGAAGAAGGCAAAGGACTTAAATAGAAAATGGTTTCATCTTCAAAGAAGTTATGTGGCCATGACACCATGGACAGCAAGACGGTGAAACTCAGATTAGCAACTAGGGCTGGAGAGTGTCAGTGGCAAAATCGTTTACAATGAACATAGTATCTACAAAAAACAGTTTGGAAATGACAACAATAAAAGCTACTGGAAAAGTCAGTTGTATTTTTTGTTTTGTTTTGTTTTGTTTTTAGCAGAGTTACCCGCATTGGCTATGTATAATCTCAAATCTAACAACTTAACGAAGAGTTTCTTTTTCCAGACCTTTTTACTGCCATGATATTCCTACTTTCACATGTGATATATAATGAAAGGTTTATGATTTAAAATTTCAGTTTTAAATATGGAAAACAAAGTTAACAAATAAAATGACCATTTTGCCAAAACAGGTTCTGTTATTTCAGCAGAAGTAATTTAAGAAATGCAAAGGAGGGGCACTTGGGTGGCTCAGTCATTTAAGTGTCGGCTCTTGGTTTCGATTCAGGTCATGATTTCATGGTTCACGGGTTTGAGCCTTGCATTAGGCTCTGTGCTGAGGGGCTGTTTGGGATTCTGTTTCCCTCTCTCTCTGCCTCTTCCTTGCTCACTCTCTCAAAAATAAATGAACATTAAAAAATGCAAAGGAACATTAAATAGCTCAGATATTTTAAAAGAACATATTTTCAATTAAATTTACCTTCAAATGAGAACAGTAGAATTACATTTAATTAAAATACTGAAAATAGCCATGTTGACTGTTTCTTGTAAATAATCGAGGAGGGCATTTAAATGATGTCAATACTTGTAGCCAGAAGGTCTCATGATTAACCTTTCTTCCCACAGTTTCCTTTAGATGTTAAATATCTGTAGGTGTTTATAAGTGAAAAGAAACATGGGCAGGTCTTTGTCCCTGGGCTTCCGGGTCTCCGATAATCAAGTCCATGGATCACTCACCCACCCTTCCTGGAGCAAGGAAACCTCAGGAAGAGAATCAGTCGGGTGGGCTGTCCTGGATGGGTGGCATCTCTCCCCAAGACTAAGAGGACCTTGATGTCACATTTGTGTTTTGAGCCACATTACTGTTCTGCCTGGGTAACTTACTTTGTTTTTGTTTGATTAACCCAGAAGAGCAAGACATTTTATTATTGTGCTTTCTAGAATCCCCTTAGTAGGTGATTGTGCCTTCTAGAACCTACATAGTGAACCACTTTGGGATTAGCTTCGTGACTGGCTTTGCCATTGGCCAACTCGTCAAGTGAATGGGTGCATCTGATGACTTACCGTAGCTGTAGTTTTTGCTCAGATACGTCGCCAGAGTCGGTTTCACCTTTTTGCATTTGCAGCGGTCTGAAAGAGACGAAAGAGAGAAAGTGGGAAAAGTGTTCGGAAGTCACTCTGGGGAGGAGGCAAAAAAAACCAAAAAACCCAACAACAACAACAAAACGGACCTCGAGGAGAAAGAACTCACCAGGGCTTAGGCGTTTACAGTCAACATCAAGCGGCCTCTCCTGGACCATCATGTCTGGTGTGATGTCTATCCACTTAGCGTCTGAAACACAGAGCCGCATGGGTGTGGTCAATGACTTAGCCTGTTCACCCAGCTGGAATAAAGAACCATCTGGAGGAATAAACTAACAGAGCATTACAAAAGAATACTACTACATTGTAATAGTAGCACAGGATTGTCGGACTACTTCTTCCATACGGACATTCTTGGGCTTAGGAAAGAAGATTTTTTAGTGAGATTGTGACCATCCAGCACAAATTGGTGTGAATGCACATCTGTTTGACCTGGCTGACACAGATGGCGACCTTCCCTCTTAAATCCATTTAAAAATGTTGGGTTTTTCCAAGTGGACAGTTGACACTAATCAAAATATCCAGAATATTCCCACATCTCCACCCCTCTCATTTTGCAGTGCAGAAACAGTCCACAGTTCCCCCATGCCGAAAGCATAACCCCCTATCACTTATATAATTTAAGCAACAAATACGGGTTTTTTCTAAAGCCCTGAATTAGAGGGGAGTTTCGATCTTCCCTTCACTATGCTTCTCTTTCTTCACGTTGTGGCCAATGCTGTGAGACATAATCAGAAACTACACTCAGGCAACAACAGTAACCTGGGCCAGGGCTCAATGCATGCAAAAATGTTCTTAGGTTTCACTTTGAGAAGTAGATTTAAATGTGCTCCTTGATCCTAGAAAAACAGCAAAATGACCCAAAAAAGAAAGTGAGAGCTGATATCCAGTTAACTAAGATCCTGCAAGATGTTGACCGTGAAACAGGCATCGCAATTTTCCAGAAGGACTAAATTTACAAACTGCACTCCTGCTGGGGAGTGATGACTGGTACTCTTTTCTCCGGCAAGAGTTTTCAAGAGCTAACACTAAGTGGAGAACCCTGGTGGGGCTGTTTTAAGGATTAAACTGGGCGCGGAACGTGCTGAACGCTGGCTCACACCCCTCCTAAGCCCCAGTTACATATGTGTTCATTGCTATTATTCTATCATTGTCAAGGAGAAGGTCAATAGCTCTCTTTAGAAGCACCTCCCAATCCCCACACATATTCTCTTGTGGACGTGGTGTTCTTCAGCTCCCGAAATTTCTGTAGGGAGCCGAGACTGTTACCCAAGCCAGGTCAACGGCCCTTCCCACCTCCCCCAATCCTCTGAACTGAGATGGAGGGGGGCCCATCGCCCGCCCACCCACTGGCATCCGCGGAAGGGGCGGCCTGGTGGGTGCGCCCTTGGAAGCGACGGCCAAGAATGCCCCCTCACCGCCCTCGGCCCTTCCCCTCCGGCTCACCCTCGGGGAGGTCGGTGACGATGGCCTCCGGCGAGATGCACACGCCGCGGTCGTAGACGGGCAGCTCTTCGCAGGCCAGGCTCTCGGGCCAGCTGTGGTTGTACATCTTCATGAGGGGCTCGCAGTCGTCGCGCGCGCGCTGGCACACCGACTTGCACGGCTTGATGGGGTCGTGCAGGAACTCCAGCGTGCAGATGGGCGCGTACATGGCGCAGAGGAAGAAGCGCAGCACGGCGCTGCAGTTCACGTCCACCAGCTCCTCGTACTGCTCGATGGCCAGGATGGCGTTCTCCTGCGTGCTGTGGTGCAGGTGGTTGGGCATCCGCGTGATGTTCCAGGGCATGTGGCGGCACATGGGGATGCGCACCGGCTCGCAGGGCGCGCCACGCACGCCCAGCGCCAGGCGCAGCCCCAGGCACAGCGCCGCCAGGACGGAGAGCAGCATGGCACTGCCCTGGCGCGCCGCCGCCCCGACAGGCAGAAGGGGCCCTTGGCTTCCTGCCACCTTAGGCTCTCGCCCACCCTTCCGCGGGGAGGGGGTCCTGCGGGGCCCCGGAGAGGCTCTCCGCCCGCGCTGCCGTCGGTGGCGGCGCGGGGCGTCGGGGGCCTGCCGCGG
>NC_043701.1:59697497-59701415 GCF_006229205.1 Suricata suricatta | reverse complement strand
GTCCGGCGCACCGAGCCCGAGCAGCGCCGGCGCTCAGCCTGCGGGAGCTCGGACCCGCCGGGGCAGCTCCAGTCCCGGACCCGGCAGCTCTGAGCGCGGCCGGCCCCGGCCATTGCGGGACCCTATTTATCCCGACACCTCCCCTGACGTGGGCTTCCGACGCTCCCTTGGCAGCGGCGGGCGCGGCGCGGGCTCCCCCTCGGCCGCCCCCTCCCCCCTCAGCCCTCGCTTCGCCGGAGCGGTGACATCATCTCCTCCGGGCCGCAGCCCAGGGCTGGAATCCTGCATTTCCCCAAAGTCCCTTCCTTTTTAGTCTGGCCAGTCCTTTTCCTTCGCACCAAGAGAAAGAGTCTCTGGCAGTCGTTTGGATACCGGATCCAAGAAGGTGCAGGAGAGGATTTCGGGAGAGGGAAAGACGCGCGATCTGTGCCCAAGCTGAACTTTGCGCCCTGTGCCTTAGAGGTTCCCCGAGTATGGATAGAGTTGGAGTGAAAGGAAAACTTCGGCCGCCCTTGAATTCGGAAAAACGCCTGCTTTCTCCAGTAGGGGGCGTGAGAAGCGCCGAGCGGCGAGACCACGACGTGGGACCTAGGAGTCCTTGGAACAGGATGGACACCTTATAGAAACAGACCGCCCCCCAGTTCCATGGAGTTGGGCTTTGTTATTGTTGTGTCTAGAAGACACATCTGGGGCTCAAGTTTTCTTTTTTTAATCCAGAATGGCATTTGGTCTGTACCTGCTCCAGGAACAGGGCTGCCTGAGGTGTATTACTAGCATCTTCTAGTTCAGAAGTTTGTTTTCCATCTGCGGACGTTTCCCCTTCCTTCTTCTCACTCCCCAGTCCTCTCTCCAACGTGAAAGAAACCCAGGAGAAGGTGAAGAGTACAAGACATGACAATCTGAAAAGTTTTTTTCCCCTTCATGCCCAAAGTGATTTTCAACCCAGCAGCAGCCTAAATTCTTGATTTTTGATGTGCTTGGAAAGTATTTGAATTGAGTGAGAGACTGTGTACTATGGAAAGCAAGTTTGTATATTTTGTTTTCTCTTTATTTTATTAGAAAGAGGCAATAAACCCAAATGCTGGCTCAGGTCTCCATAGAAAACAGAGGCTTTATCCTTGCAAGTATATTAATCTCCACACAGTAAGATTTCTGGTATGTGATACTTTTGTGGGGCATTAGAATATGAAAATGTGGTTTCTGAATGTTAATCTTTAAAAACATAGTCTAATTATAAACCTGAACAGACAGCAGGTAATTGCCTTTTGTTTTTGTCTGTTTGTTTCAAAAGCTTAGTTTGGTCACAGCTTGGCCATCGTCACTTTGTGACCTACAATGATAGTTTAGTTTGATTCTAATCAGGGTTAAGCAATAAGAGGAACAGAAACTACAGCTGACATTTTATTGAGCATTCACAATGGGCTAGGTATGGGGCTAAGCACTTTAAATGCACCATCTTATTTTTTTTTTAGGGCACATGAAGTAAACATGGCAAGTTGAGAGGACAAATGACATACATATTATTTCAAGATTCATCCAAGGAGCCAGGTTCTATTTAGGGGAAGCCCAGAGCATCCAAACACAGTGTCACCAGCCCGAGAGGTAGGCTAGTTTCAGCTGGGCCAGGACCCAAGCTCCCAAGACGCCAGACTGGGCCAGTGAAATAACAAGCACAGGGGATAACTCAGATGACATCTTAAGCCATTCCCAGTGGAAGAATCCAATGAGTCGAAACCCCCTGGCTTAGTGAAAAATATTTGCAGCCCAGATTCCTACAAGGGAAGAAAATACAGTTTTGAGAAACAGCTGAACTCCTGACCCTTTTGCTGCATGTTGGTTGCGGAGGCAAACTTGGAGAGGCTCTCCCTTGCCCGGCCAGTTGGAGCCTGATGCCTCTGTTTAACTGCAAGTCCCAAGTCCCAAGGCTGCAGGCATTTATTTCCCTGATGTTCTCCATGACCTGTCTTTTAAGAAAGGCTGAAGGGAAGGTAAGAGGCCTTCGCTATAGAGCTCTTTGGCCTCCCCAGGGGTTCCACTGGCAGCTGGTCCTTGGGGTGGGGCAGCAGCGAAGGATTCATTGGGAGATTGCATCACTGGCCTCCCTCTTCAGGCCCTGCCTTAGCACTTACTCCATGACCCTGTACTTGACGGTGATTTGCCAATAGCTCACGTAACTGAGGAAGCTCTCCTGGTCAGTGGCTTCTCTCTGGTGGTTCCTTTTCAGCCTTCTGGTGGTTCCTTTCAGGCTTCTCTGCTAGGGCTCACCACACATCCCTGTCCCCAGGTTTTCACTGCTGACACTGAGGTCAGGTCAGTGCAGTCCTGTGCAGTCTGGGAAGTTTAGTAGCCTCTCTGGCCTCCTCGTACTAGATGCCAGTGGAGGCTCAGCCCCCACCCCATTATGACAATCAAAAATGTCTCCAGATATTGCCAATGGGCCTCCCCCCCACTTCTCTACTCTTGGCTTTGATTGCCACTTAGATGCCAATAGCTTCGAAACCAGACCTCTAGCCCTGCTGGTTTCTGGAAGTGCTTATGCAACAGTCCCTGGGGTATTTCTGTGGGACAGGCAACCTCACAGTCAGCTGATCCTAAACTGATTTGTCTTCCTTCCTCATTCAGGACTGAACTCCCAGTGGCCCCAACCAGAAAGCTCTTCCTCCTCCTCTGAAGCTCCCATCTCTGTTCACCCTCTCCCTGCCACCACTCTGGTTCAGATGTGGGTATCTCTCATCTGGGTTATAACAGCCTCTCCCACCTCCTCCTCCCCGCCCATCCTCCACACTCCAGCCTGCCCGAGCTTCCTACCGCTTACACCTGATGTACTTCTCCCTGGCTTTCCAGGTCCTGAGGGATCTGACTTCAAATCACTCTCCTTAAATGCCAGCCCTCCACCCATTTTCTCTTGTCCCCTTGTCCTTCTCCCAGGAATGTTCTCTCCCACTTTACCTGGCTCACTTCCTCATCCTTGAAACAGATCAACTGAAAAGATGCCATATACTTGGAAAGCAAGGGTTTTTATTTTTTTTAATGTTGCTTTTTTTCTTGATTCCATATGGTATATCCTGATATTACAAAACAGGTGTACCTGAGTGGCCCAGTGGTTAAGTGTCCCAACTCTTGGTCTCAGCTCAGGTCTTGATGTCAGAATTGTGTTAACTCTCAGAAAAGCTCCCTGTTGGGCTCTGCTGGGTGTGGAGTCTACCTAAAAAATAAAAAAATAAAAAAACAAACCATAAACCATAAGCCCAATTAACCTTGTTCTTGATGCTAAACTCCCAGACTCCCACACCTCTAGGGTTGTGGTGTAGTCAGGTGGTCTGCGTGAGTAGCAGTCTCACTGCAAGTGAAGCCTGAAGGCAATGTCCCTGAGTCCTGTGCCCAAGGGCAAAGGCTTATTCCCTAACCCCGGGGCTCTAAACTAAGAGTGGTGACTTGGAAATGGCCATGATGAATGAGTGATGTAATTTCTTCAGGAAGGGACCCTTCTATATCTAATTTGGAGGAAAAAGGTGCCAATTTTGACCAAGGGGTAGGTGTGTGGGGCACAACAAGTGCAGCGGCACTGCCTTTGCGAGCTTGAACTTGAACTTATCTCCCAGTTTGTAGTTATCTGCGGCACCCTTCGGGTAGTGGAGAAAACGAATTCCTTCTCCCCACCCGGCACCCCTTTAAACGCGGATGCCCTTCAGGGTGCTAGTGGCACCGCTGCCACTGCATTTCCTGTTGGCAGCAGAGAGCAAAGCGAAAACAGAAGCCGCAGCGGGCAGCGGCCCAGTCAGAAATAGCTCCCGCGATTCTCCGGAGCCTTCCGGGGCCGCGGTTCCGGCTCCCGCACCGCGCGCTCGCGACCTGATCGCAGCCGTTGCGGAGGCCGCGCGGAGAGCGCACGGCGCACGGGCCGCACGCGGCGGACGG
>NC_043701.1:59679069-59697397 GCF_006229205.1 Suricata suricatta | reverse complement strand
GGGCGGCAGCGCCGGGGGCGGGGGCCGGGGGCGCCCCTGTGACCCCGCGCCCGTGCCTGGCGCCGCAGCAGTGGGAGGGCCGCCAGGTTCTCTACCGGCAAAGCACCGGGCGCAACAGCCGCTCCCTCCTCTCCTACGACGGACTCAACCGGCGCGTGCGGGTGCTGGACGAGCGAAAGGCGCTGATCCCCTGCAAGAGGTACGGGGACTGCGGGGCGGACGGCGGGGGGCGAGGTCGCGGGGGCCGCGTCGGCCGCTGCATTTGCAGCCGCTGGTGGCGCCTCGCTCTTATCAAGGAGAAACTTCACCGGGCTGGGGGCCGGGGCCAGCCTGGTCGCGGGGCTAGGTGGAGGGCTGGCCTCACTGCGCCTTGAGATCCCCAGCGGGGCGGTGGCCGGTGAAAAAGGAACCTGGCGGGGGCGGGATCGCATCCCGGCGTCTGGTCGGTGGTCGGTGCCCAGGTTCGCCCAGGTGCGCACGCTGCTGAGTCAGGCTCTTGGAGTCCCCTTCAACCTAGGGTGTGTCATCTGCACGGTGTCCTCTCTTCCAGGAACCATTTGCGAGGGAGGCGCGCAGAATGTATGTATGTTAAGAATTCTGGTTGCATTTTAAAAGCATAGGGCAACACTGCAAAAGGTGTGGGGAATCAAGGAAGATATCATCACCCTGTTACAGCTGTTGACATTTGGGCCAACAATTTTTTCTTAAAGGAAGTTTGACACACTGTGATCAGAAGACATGATCTTTCTTTATACACAGCATCTCTTAATGTGTTCTTATTTGCCATTTTATTGGCTTCCCCCCATCTATTTTTAATAGCTGCACAATATTCCACAGAGGAGGTAGACCATTTTTTTAAGCCTCTGGTCGCACGCTTCACCTTTCCATATCTGCTGCGACAATGGCCGTCCTCTTTCTGAGACCTCCTCTTGCTCTTTTAAGGCCTGATTTCTATTTTGGGATCACCACCTGTCCACTCTACAGCTTTCCTGTGGAGATTCCTGTGTGTGTGTGTGTGTGTGTGTGTGTGTGTGTGTGTGTGCGCGCGCGCGCGTGCGCGCGCAGGGGAGGGGTGGGGCGGGTTATGCCGGCCCTTCTGTTTCGCACTTGCATGATTAGGAGGTCCATGGTTGAAGGCCCCAGCAAGCAATAAGATCAGGGGCAAATATTGATGTTATTTCATCTAAAAGCATCTGTTTAAGAGTTAGGCGTCCTGAAGAAAGTACTGAAGGGACAGAGCCTTTCAAAGCAGTATATTCGAGAATGGGAACTGATGCATTTGGAAAGGTAAAACGTGAGTCCTGAGGACATCTGGAGCAGCCAAGTCATCGTCGGTGGCCTGGTAATATCTCTGAGGCCTTTAAAGAACATTGTGGTTCCGTCTCAAAGGACATAGTAACAACAACCAATGTTTGAGCGCTTATTATATACCTGGCATTGTGCTGAGGATTTCCCACGTATTACATGGCAATCTTACAACTGTTCAACAGTAGAAAAAGCTTTATGATCTTGGTTTTGTAGACAGAGAATCTGAGGTCCAGGAAGATTCAACATTTTTTTGTGAGGACCACACAGCTGGGACTCAAGGAAGCTGGGTGGTTCCTAACACCTGTGCTATATTACCAGGCTCTCATTCCTTCATCGTGCATTGTTTTCATGGCAAGCACTTTGTTCAAACAGAGTGGGTCCTGGACCTCAGGGAGGTCACAGTCTGGGGGTGGGGACACATGATGGAAAACTCCCACTCGGTGAGATGAAGGATGTGCTGAGTGTGACGAGTGCACTTCGGACGGGCCGCTAACCCAGGCTCCCTGTAGGGGCTGAAGCACCCGTGAGTCTCAAAGCCCCTGCACCAGTGGCCGGGGGAGGGAAGACTGCTGGGAGTGGGGTGGGGTTGTGGGCATATTCCAGGACGTTCTGGAGCAGACAGGGCTGGGTGTGTTCCGAGAACTGCAGACTGATCACTGTTAGGCCTGAAGATGGAGGATGTGAAGAGGTTGGGACCCACTGAAGGATTTTCAAACAGCGGAGTATCATGATTGCATTATGGGCTGATCACTGGCTGTATGGTTTCGAATAGAGGAGGGCAAGAGTGGAAGCAAACACATGATCTGGGAGGTGTTTGTCAGGGGTCTGGGTGCAAGATGGGTGGTGGTCATGGAGGTAGTGAGAAGTGGACTCATTAGGGAAGTATGGAGTGGGTTTACTGACAGAGGAGATCAGGAGAGGAAGAGTCAAGAAGATGCAGCCATTGTTGGCTTCCGATGGTGGAGGTGAAGGAGATACTGGTGCTGTTCACTGAGATACGGTTGGCTTTGCCTGCTTCAGACTGAGGAGAAATCACTAGCCTTTAGTGCCCTGATGGGGAGGCTGGTGTACTGATGAACAGTCACATCACAGATGGACTGGAATAGCCCAGAGCACCTGCTGAAGCAGAGAAGTGTAGCCAGGAGAAGGGTAAGGTCCATTCCCCCAGAGGCATTATTTTCACAAGGTGAGACATTAAGCTTTAGAGTTGGATAAATCTGGGTCTGAGTGCAGGCATTCCACTGTGGGTCTTTGGGGAAATTACTATAGCTTTCTGAGCTTCAGTTTCTTCATTTACAAAATGGAAATGCTCATAGTGTCTAATGTATTGGAATGTCGTGGGGTTTCAGCCAGTTCCAGTATGTAAAGCACATCGTGCAGTGTCTGACACGTAGCCTGTGCTTAGTACATGGCTACCGCCGTCTCTGACACCACCATCATCGTCACCATCCTGGTAAATTGACCCTGGCCCAGAGACTCCCTGCCAGTCTGTGGGCTCAGAAACTCGATCCTCTGGGCACTCAAGGGCCCTTCCTTTGGGAGCTGACTCACAGGAAGTAGGCTTAACAGCTACAACATATATTTCAGCGAGTGCTATGGCTGGCACGGGGGCCAGAATGCTCAGATCCACAAGACTAGGTCATTCTCTCCCTGTAGGCAAGCCAAATTATAATCAGGAAGTTGTGAGCAAAAAGTTGGAGCAAAGTCACTGAATCTAATGATCGCTTGCTCTAGGCCAGGCTCCACGCACAGTGTTGAGCTTTCCATCGTGAACAAGACAGGCCAGTCCAGGGTAATGGGGCTGAGATTAAGTGATGCGTTCATCTTCAGCAGACAGAGGTCTTGTCACTGGTTCTGTGCTTACCCCACCCCTGCTGGTCCAGACTCCCTCCACTCCGCATGGCATCTTGGTGAGTCCTGTTCAGGCTGTCTTAGCAACCTTTCTCCGTCCATGACTCTGTGATCGATTACTATAGCCTTTATGTGCGTGTATCATTTCTTTAGAGGGGTCTCAGCCAAATCTTGCTAGTCTAGAGGTTTTTGTCCCCGTGTGGTGATTTCTCATTGCTTTGTGTTGGCCTATCAGTTGTTGATTTCACAGTTTAGTTTTTAGAAGGCAATTTTATTTCCCATCTTCCCAGTGTCCTGGCAAGGTTTCTGTCTCACAGTCCCATCTCTGGCCTTAAATCAGATGTAGAAAAGAATGTTTAAGTGCATAAATGCATTTTTTCAGCTCTATAAATTTAGATTTGTTGGAATAAACTCAGAAGCATTTTCAGGTATTAGCAGTCCGGCCAAGAAACCAGATGTTATTTGAAGAGAAATGGATGGGTTATCTCTTCATATTTATTCGTAAGTAAGTTGAGAAGTAAGTTTTAGAATTGGATCAACTTCTTAAGACTTTTATTTTGTATCCAGATAGTTATGGAAAATCCCACTGATAGTTACTGTGGAATGACTAGGATTTTCCAGGCTCTCTTTTCCCTGAGATGATGGAAAAGATTAAACAACTTTATAAGCTTCAGATAAGACAGCTTTAGCAGAGAATGGGAAATATTAGTAATTGATACTATTTTGTTTTCTGGTTCCAACTATCCTTCCTGAATCCTTGGCTAAACTCACAAGTATCACATTTGGAAGACCCAGGAAAAGCAAGAAGATTATTTTCATTGTTCAGTGAACGTGTTGAACTTTGTGGGAGAAGCAGTGTAGATACTGAATGAACCTTGTTAGGCCACAGTGGCTCACCGGGCCCACTTATAAAATGGTGGCTTGCGGTTGGCATTAACGGTGCTGCTGATGCAGAGTGAGCAGAGAAGGATTAGAATATGCCTGGGTGTGTTCGGGGTCATATCTTAGAAGACCAGTCAACGACCAATCCTACATGTTCGGGGGCTTGGGGTGGGTAAAAGATGAAAAGAAAATGGATTCTCATTCAAATTTGGATCAGTTCCTGTCGGTCTCCATTTTCCCTGAGCATTCTGTTTCTTGGAGATCAGAATATCATTTCTGTTTTGTATTTTTGGAGAAAGCCACATAGTGTTGTGGAGAGAGCACGGACGTGCAGTGAGAGAGTCATGGGATGCCAGACATGGCCTCGAGCCCCGGCTTCACCACTGCAGTGTGATCCCTTACTTCTCAGGATATCAGTTATTCATCTTTGAATTTAATTTTAAAGATCTACAATGCTTATACTAAATACTATTTAGGCCTCTTCCTTAGAGATTAAATGATACCAATCATTCAATGATTTAATGATACTAATCATGCTTTTATTACATCAGGCTGATTCCTGTTTCTACCATGATGCAATGCACTTGACATGGATTCTAATTCTTTTCCCAGCTTGTCCCTTTGCATAGATAAAACCAAAATGTTTTTTCTCCTTTCTCTTTTTCACTTAAACCTGTGTTCAATGGATAGAGGAAAGAGGGGCCATCCTCAAGTGCTTTGGCTGCAAACTCAGAAGGCTCTCATTTGTGTGGGAGCCCCGAGTACACCAGGGCATGAATAGCACTGCTTCCGGAATGTTCCTCCACATACCTGCTGTGGAAGATTAATTCTAAGGGCTGTTATCACACTAGGTAACTCCAATGGTCATTGTGTTCCAACAACAGGATAGGGTTTTGTTTTTTTCCCCCTACAAGTATAGAATTTTATTTTATTTTGAAACTATCTCGCTCCTGCAGAAAGGTCGCAGTGATACTACACAGCCAGTTCCCCCCCCAGAATCATCTGAGAGTGAGTTGCCAACGTGATATCCCTACGACCCCCAGACACTTCAGTGTGTATTTCCTGCAAACAAGGGTATTCTCCCGCATGACTGCAACGCAGCCCTAAGAATTGGGACATAAACACGGATCATTTCTACCATCTGAAATGCAGTTGTTCTTTTATGTTGTTTATAGCAAAAAGGACCCGGTTTATATTCAAGCATTGCATGTCGGTGTCCTGTCTGGAACAGTTCCTCAGTCTTTCTTGCACTTTGATACTTTTGAAGATGACAAACCAGTTATTTGGTAGAATGTTCCTCAAATTTGGGTTGTTAGTTGAAGGATGATACTCTAGTTATTGCCCACCGTAGGCAGTATTCTGTTCTTGCTGCACCCGTTGTTCTTTGATTGCTTGGTTAACTGGTGGCCGCAAAGTCTCTTCAGTGTCAAATGACACCTGGTAACTTTGTGACGAGTAGGTATTTTGTAAGGGGGTATTTGAAACCCAGGTACACATCCCATTTTTCATGACGCTCAATGTATTCATTTACTTGTATCAGCATAGACTCAAGGATTCTTGCTGTAATGCATTTGCTCTCATTGTTTGGTTTGATGTTCACATTGTTCCCAGATCTGGCCAGTGGGCACCTCTCTAAGTTGGTTTTTATATTCTTTTAATAGGTACCTCTTATTCTTTGAGCACATTTTTGCTCTTTTTTTTTTTTTTTGCCACAATAAGACATCCCCCAACTGTCTGTACTCTGTCTGCTTAATGGAATAAGCCAACATTTGAGCCATTTCTTGAGCCATTTCCCAAGAAGCTCTGATGACTTTTACTGGAGAATAATATTTGGACGCCAAGATCTCTGCTTTCATTATGCTCATTGCTATTAGGTGGCACTGTTCCCAGACGCTCTCAGTGGACAAAGGAAGGGGATGTAGAATTGAACACACACACACACACACACACACACACACACACACACGTACTTACTCCTACGTATACATATAGATTTACATGTACATACACTGCTATGTGTCCAGTTCTGATCCATATATATATTTGTCCCAGAACCTTCAATTTCACCTTAATACCACATGGTTTGTTTCCATAGGCCCCTTCTCGGAGAAAACTGGCTCCCATTATTCAGTCTCATAGATAACCAATTGTGCATGGCTGTGATGTCCCCTCCTACGTGGGTGCCCTTCTCACCCCACTTGGGCTCTGCGCTGTAAGCCAGGCCATACCTATGTGACTTTAGACGACATTGTTGAATGAGAGGAAGGGGAAGATCAGATTACACACACACACACACACACACACACACACACATTTATGTTTTCTTCTCTTGGATTTCTCAAGGCTCTATGGTTGTAAATCCTCAGAATGTACATGTGTGGGGCTGTGGGAGGCAAATTAGTATGAAGTGCTCCATGGATTTATTTAATCGCGAACCTTGTTTTGCCTGGATTAGGAGTCTATCTGAAGAAACCATGACTTTCAGAATTTTAGAATGACTCTTTTTGCCTTTCTTCCCTCCTCTTGATCTCTGCTGAGACCAAGAGCCAGCATTTTCTTTTATTATTAGCTCAGGAAGTCTGACTGCTTGTGGCCTTTTGATCCTCGAAAATAAACCATGCTGATTTGCAAAATTGATTTTTTCTTCAAGGAAGAGATTTTCTTGGAAGCCTGTAAAGTTTGCTTTGAGTCTTAATTCAGTGAGTGTGTTGACCCTGGATTTTGGTGGGTTGATGCTGGGAAGCAAGGGAGAAGCAGGCAGTGAGGAGCATCAAGCGCCAAGGAAGACAAGCCCCACAGAGTAACAGGGCTGGTGGGGTATAAGACTAACTTATGACTAGAAGCCAGAGGTGCCCCCAGCTGCTCGGAAAGCATCTTTACTTCTCTCCATTGATCTTGAGCTGTTTCTTCCTGATTCTGCCCTTGAAGATGGCGGTCAGGGGCACAGTGCCCAAAGATCTGAAAATATTCCACCAATTAGTGGTTTGTTTTTCCTGGACTAAATGTGATAGTCTTATATTTCCCCAATTCCAGTAAAAATCTTCTATTTTCCCCTTTATAATTTCTTTTATTTTACCCATCTTTAAAGAAAATATTCCTCTCTCAATCCCACCAGCTGAAACCCCATCTCCCCTTCTATTTAAAGCAAATCTCACGCTGTCCAATTTTTGACACCCCCCATGTTCTCTTGAACCCCCTCCAACCACACGTGGAGCATCACACCTCCCCGAGACTGCCCGAGGGTGACATGCTTCACTTTACCAACAGAATGATCTTTTATCAGTCCTCCTTTTATGGTGCTCACTTCCTCCATCTTGATGCCTTTCTTCACGGGGCCTTCAGGACCACATTCTTCCCCGTGTCCTTCCTTCCATCTCATTTCCTTTCCTCCTCAGTTCCCTTTGCTCTTCCTCCTCTTCCTGTGGACAATCCATGGTAGAAGCTCCCACAGCTCAGTTTTGCCATCCCTTGACTTTTTTTCCTTTAACTTTTAAATGTTTTATTTTTATTTTTGAGAGACAGAGAGAGACAAGAGCATCTGTGAGAGAGGGGCATAGAGGGAGACACAGAATCTCAAGCAGGCTCCAGGCTCTGAACTGTCAGCACAGAGCCTGACACGGGGCTCGAATCCATGAGCCATGAGATCAGGACCTGAGCCGAAGTCAGATGCCCAACCGACTGAACCACCCGGGCGCCCCTCCATCCCTTTACTTTTCTGCCTACACCCCTCTGTTGGTGCCCTCAGCTAGGTCATGGCTTTAGATGGCATCTCTGCATGGAGGACTCCCACAGGCATGTGTGGAGCTAGAGCTCCAGCCTAGAGCTCCTCCCCCGGCCCCAGTCCTGTATCCTCTCCCCGAATCCTTATATCCAAATGCTGAGTTGACCTCTTCCTTTGGATCTCTGATTGTCATCTCAGACTCAGCATACCCCAAACTGATGCCTCCCCGGAAAACAAATAAACGAGCCATCGAAAGTCATTCTTCTTGCAGGTTTCTTAAATTCAGCTAATTGCAACTCCATTTGCTCAGGACCAACCCTTAGAGCCACCTCTGATTTCCTCTTCTCCCACAGGCCACAAGTAATCCAGAAGCAAATCCTATCGACTCTGATTTTGATAGAGACTCACAGTCTGACCCCTTGTTCGCTACCACTCTGAAGGTCCAAACCCTCATCGTTCTTGCCTGGGCTTTTTGCACTAGGCTCCTAATGGGTCCACCTACTTTGACCCTTGCCTCCTTTCCATTCTCAGCACCTTGAATGATGATTCTGCTAAAAATACTGTATTGTATCACTTATCTGTTCAGACCCTTCCAGTGCCTTTCTGTCTCTGAGAATAAATGTCCTTACATGGGCCCGGCCGTCCTAGGGGTCTGCTCCCCACCCCATCCATACCTTATCCCTGACCTTGTCATGTGGCATCTGCTAGTTGCCAGCTGGCTCCAGCCCAGGGCTCAGCATGCTCTCCTGCCTCCTGCTGGCACCTGTATTGTGTTTCCTGTGCACAGAAAGCCTTTATCCTAAAAATCTGCACGGCCCCTTCCCAAATTCGACTGTCTCCCCTGCCAACATTCTTGTACATTCCACATCACTGCCTTACATGTTCAAGGTTCTTACTGCTTTCTGACTTATTGTTTAATGTTTTTTAAACCGGTTTCCTCATCTCCCCTGCCTCCCCTGGCCCCAAAGGAAGGCTCCATTGTTAGGAACTTTGATTTGGTTGTTGCCATATCTCTAGCCCCACAGAACTAGATTTTTTGGGGGGAATAATTGAATGAGGGAGTAATAACAGTGACATATATATTTATTGGAGAAAGATATCCAAAATATAGATAAGCAAAGAGAAAAAAATGATCCATAACTGCTCAACCAATATGACTACTCTTAACATCTTCTGAGTGTCCTAGGAGAGTTTCGATGCCCAGCATGCATACCTTATGGTAGTTTCACAGCTGGCTTGTTTTCACTTGTGAGCTCCTCCATGCTGACTCGTCCCCGTCTCTCATCTTTGAACTGGTTTCTCATCCAGGTCTCCACTCACCATCTCCTCAGAGAGCTCTCCTGCAACGCCCCCCACCAGCCACTCTCATCGCATCCCGTTCTGTTTTCCTCAGGGCGCGATCCCTGTGTGACATGATCTGGTCAGTTAATTTGTCCGGTGTTTATTGTCTGTCTCTCCTCCATCAGTGAGAGAACATTACTGGTTTGGTTGATCACCCAACCTGTGGCACCTAGAAGTGCTTAGTACATAGTAGGACTCAATTAATGTGTGTTGAGCGAATAAACACCATTTTTATGGCTTTTGGACAACTAGCATTATGCGTGTTCACGGTTGAAGATCTAAACACAGAAGCGCAGAGTAAAGTGAGTAAAAATCACTCATAGTCCCGCCATATGGACTAAGAACCCTGATGCACGTGCATCTGGATTTCTTTTCCTATTCCTGTGTATGAAATTTGAATATTAAGATGGAAAATGATCTGCATTTTAAAAATATTTAACAAAACATTTCTCATGCTATAAGTAACCATTAACAGAAAGATTTTTTTAAATGTTTATTTATTTATTTTGAGAAAGTGAGAGAGAGCAAGTGGGGGAGAGGAGCAGAGAGAGAGAGAATCCCAAGCAAGTTCCATGCTCAGTGCAGAGCTGGACACAGGGCTTGATCCCACGATCCTGGGATCATGACTTGAGCCGAAATCAAGAGTCAGATGTTCAACTGACTGAGCCACCCAGATGCCCCTAGGAGACTAATTATTTTGTAATGATTTCTAATATGATAAAGGCAAAATGACATGCCTATGGTGCTGTCACATCCCTTGTGACTCTCACTGTGCTGTGACTGTCCCTGAAATTCTACATGTAAGTCTCCTGCAGGCTGTTGGTTTAACTAAGACACTCCATCATGTTCAGTAAATATTTTTTTGACCTATTTTATAAAGAATTTAATCAGAAGGAATATGAAACTTGATGAATCTAGTGATTTGTACTAAAAGATTGCTTTACATTAACCAACTTTGTGCTCCTAAAATAAATTCTATATATCATTATGTATTAATCTTTTAATAGTCTGCTTGATTTGACTCACTGATATTTAATATTTGTTTTTAATCCACAATTCAGCTTGTTTTTTAGTTTTTATTTTCTACTTTCTGTATTTTAATGTAGAAAAAGCTTTGTAAAATGATAAAAGAATCGGCAAGCTTTCTATATGTCTGTATTGCTCGACAGCCTTGGGGTTGGAAAAATTAATCCCTGAAACCATTAGGACCCATCTCTTTTCGGAGAAGTAACTCTTTGATCTCTTTTTAAGATCAAAGATCTAGACCTCATTAGACCCCCTGTAAGGGGTTTTTCCCCCCTCTGGCCATTTATCACCTTAACTTTATGCTTCATTCTGCATTAGTTTTGGTTACTTATATTTTCCTAGAAAATCTTCCATTTCATCAAGATCATATTTATCATCCTAATACATTTGTATGTGATATTCTCTGAACTCTGAAATAACTCCACCTTATCTATGAATCCCCTTTTTTCCTTCCCAATATTCTGTATTTGTATTTGCTTTTCCCTCATGATGACATGTTTAACAATCAACTTGTGGATTTATGCAAGGGTTTTATGATTTATTAATTATTTAAACTGTACACCATGTATCTCTTTTATCAAGAACAGTTTTTGACATCAGGTGGCACGGCCTACCCATATTTTGTATAGTTTTGTAAGCAGGTTCAAGGTGGATCCCACCTTGAGAAATGGATCCTTTATGTTCCTTTCATCCACGAGCTCGTCCCCAGCTCTTTCTTCATCAAACACGATCTTCAGTGTTTCTCTTGCTCCACAGTCCCAGTTTTAGAGAATTTTCCTCTACATGGGCATTGAGAGTTTCCCAAGCGCCAATGGTTTCCTTCAGAAGCAGTGCCTCTTTGAACAGAGAGGCCATGTGAGGAATCTGATGTCCCCCAGGTGCCCCCCTGGCCCTCAGACTCTCCAAACAATGGAGAAGCTTTTGGACAGATGTCTTCTAATCAGAAGGCAGCTGTCACTGGACAAAAAGGCTGTGCTGCCCCATTCATGGAAGGCTGCTTTTGTTGTGGCTAATGCTAGATCAGCGGGGAAAGTTCCAGAGTGTGAGCCCTGCCAATGAGTGAGAACTGTCAGCCTGCCAACAGAAGGCACCAAAGCACCCCTTCAAGCTCCTCCAGTGTTTTAGTCGGTTCAGGCTGTTGTACTGAATACCAAAGAAGTTCACTGTTTACAGTTCTGGAAGGTGGACGGCTAAGATCATGGTGCCAGCATGGTTGGATAAGGGCCATCTTCTGGTCATAGATCTTTCATTGTATCTTCACATGGTGGAGGGCAAAAGCTAGCTCTCTGGGGCCTCTTGTGTAAAAGCACTAATCGCATCCTTGAAACCTCCACCCTCATGAATCACCTCCCAGAGAGCCCACCCCTCCTGCCATCACCTTGGGCATTAGATTTTCAACATCAGTTTGGTGGAGTTGGGGGAAGGACACAAACACTCGGATTGTGGAACCCAGAGAACCTCCTCTTATGGAGTGTCTCAGAAATTGCCAAAGAAGGTGTAGTCAGATGGGAAAATGTTGGTGGTACAGGGCCAAGGGTACATGAGTTCCTCAGGCTGACGTAGCATCATCAGCTAAAGGTGAGATGTAACTTAGGAGGAATGTATAAGGCACCATGGACTACCATGCTAGTTGGGGTGGCATCCAGGTTCACCCCTGTTCAATGCAAGCCTTCCTGAGTTTGCTGGAAAATACTTGCAGAGAGCACTGTGGTAAGCCAGACCATCCGCACTGACTCCAAAGCTTCTAAAACAGCCCCTCCACCCCAACCACCTCACCGAGTCCCTTTCTGAGATACATCTTGTATTCCCAGGAATTATAAATCCTTCTTCCCAGAATGTCTCACCAAGGAACTGTTGATCCAGGATGTCAAGTTGTGAAAGGAAGACATTCTTCTGAGGAAGATGCCGGAGAAACCATGGAGTTCTCCGAGTTGGAACAGGGCAGTGACCAGTGTGCAGTTTTACCAGCCTCACCTCTGTGGAGCAGAGGTGCTGGGGAGAGAATCTGCTCCAAATTTAATATCCAATGAAATGCCATTGGTTGACTGCCATGTTCTGATGTGGTTTATGTTTCTTCTGCATGTGAGAGTCCTCTCTCTCTCTGAATTGAGCCTTCTACCCTTTGTCATACATTGTATTTTGAACAGTGTTGCCCCCTCACGCTCCTCCAACCCCCCCACTGCCCCGTCCAGTTCCAGGTATTGTCTGGCTTGCCCTGGGAACCCCCGAAGAGCCACCCTTGTGATGTCTCAGTTCCCCTAACGAGTTAGAGGGTGAAGCTTGGGAATCTACTTTTCTGTCACCAGAAGACAATTTCTTTTGTAAAGGACGCGTGTTTATTTAGGTCTCACTCACTATGTTGAAAAGAATTTAAAGTGTTTGGATGGTTTCTAGTGTTTCCTTCTTTCACTATGCTGAGTCAAGCCTCTAAAAGGTCAACCTCTTGACTTGTTAAACACAGAGAACTTTTTATTGTGTGAGTGTTTGCATAAACTTCTAAGTAGCTTTGACAGAAAAGAAACATACATTATTTTATTCCTTTTATTATTCACTGCAATTTCTTCTTTGCTAATATTCTTTTCTACCTGAATCCTTTATTTTGATTCATGTTTATGTCAGTTAGAAACTGTATTCAATTAATTTTCCTCCAAGAGGGTACGGTTGCAAAGGTATACTTCTAGAAATTTTGAATGTCTGAGAACATCTACTTAGGACCTGAGTCCAAGTTGGATGCTTAACCAACTGAGCCCCCCAGATACCCTGTGTTCCCCCAAATTTCTTAACTTTCTAGTAGTCTTTTCATCCTTTTCTATGTGCATTATAGTAACCTTGGGGTGTATACAATTCATTGGATAATAGGGGTGCCTGGGTAGCCTAGTCAGTTGAGCATCTGTCTCTTGGTTTTGGCTCAGGTCATGATCTCAGTTTCCTGAGTTCAAGCCCCATGTCAGGCTCTGTGCTGGCAGCACAGAGCCTGCTTGGGATTCTCTCTCTCCCTCTCACCCTCTCTCCCTCTCGCTCTCCCTCTCCTTCTGCCACTCCCTTGCTCACTCTGTCCCTGTCTCTCTCAAAATAAATAAACAATTCATTGGGTAATAATAGTACTTTTTGTTTAAAATTTGCTATGGCATTTAGAGCTCTAGAAGAGAAGTGTGATACCAAACTAATTTTGGTTTAATTTTAATAATTTTTTCTGCCCTAATTTTTGTACATTGCTTCTGTTATCCTGGAACATCATTAACACCTACAGGTCATGTCTAGTTCTAGGGGAAATTCCATCTGCTGTTTCTGGAGGCTTGATACTCTATCAGCAAGAGGGAAGATATCTTTGTTCCTTGTAGAATATCTCTCTGCTTAGATGTATTGGTTCTCTTACATCTGTTCCCCCAAATTTCTTTTTCTTAAATGTTTATTTATTTTTTAAAGAGAGAGACAGGGAGATATGGGCAGAGAGAGAGAGAGAGAGAGAGAGAGAGAGAGGGAGTGAGACAGAGGATCTGAAATAGGCTCCACACTGACAGCAGAGAGCCTGACGTGGGGCTTGAACCCACAAACCGTGAGATCATAATCTGAGCCCAAGTTGGATGTTTAACCAACCGAGCCCCCTAGGTGCCCTGTGTTCCCCCAAATTTCTTAGCTATCTAGTAGCCTTTCCATCCCTTCCTATGTTCTTCCTAGAATTCTGGAATCATACCTTTTAATTCACTCTTCTGCTTTTTGTTTGTTTGTTTCCCATAGCCAAAGTATTCTGTGTCACCTCTGCTTCATTTTCTATTTTGATAATTATGTTTTTCATACATAACTCATGTATTTTCAATCATGTTTTTATTAGAGAGCTATTGTTGTCACACATTATTCTCTTCTTCTTAAATTCAGTATCATCCCAAATCCCAAGTAAAGTAAAAAATAAGATTTACAGAGTCATTAACTGTTAGCTGGAAGACTGCCTGTGTTAAATTTACACACAGTGGCAACTAATGAGTGTCTACTGAAAAGCAGAGGGCTGACTGTATGAGCCTGGTGGTCCCTCTCCCCTCCCAGCCCTCTTAGTGCCATCTGATGTGTGGCTCCAGTGATCACTGTGCACATCACAACATGGATAGCTTGGTACTAATGAGGATCTTTCTTCTAATGCTGAAAAACAAAGACAACTAGAACTGTCGTCTCATGATGCATTTTTCATGATCTTCCATCAGATGAAAGAGTATATGCCTGCGCCAGTATTCATCCTGAAACATTTTTTGGGAAAAAAAAAATCACATCAGTTTCTTCAGCAGCGTTTTCCTCTTTTGAACTGGAATCCAAGTAGTGGAGTGCCATCACCTTACAGCTTCTTAAATTGCACGCAAAATTAGTCTTTGATTTTCCTTCTCCTAGGGCTGCATTCTCCAGTAATTTAATATTCCTTTTGTTGTATGTGGTTAGTATCAGCCTACACAATGAAGTTGTGTCTAACACAACAATTTTGAAATAGCGTTTTTCTTTTATGTCTCATAATTACTGTAGGGTGTAACTCAACTTCGGTACATGCCAGAATGGCAAGTGGCCGAAGCTCCATTCTTCCGGCCTCAAGTCACAGAGCTGGCAGGAATTACTAATATATTATATTGCATATTAAACAAATCCAGAGGTTGTCCAATTTCTTCCATAAAAGCCAAAGTCCTTTTGAAATCACAATATAATATTTGTCCACTCCCTTTTCTGTAATTGAAGATAGCTTGGATGGCCAAGCAGTTATACATGGATGGGAAGGATCACAGCGTTAGTGAATTAGAAGGAGTCTGATAGGAGATCAGACCCTGAGTCCAATCTTGGCACATTATTTACTACCTAGTTATGCTCTGAGCCTCATATTTTCTCATATGTTAAAAAAAAAAAGAAAGGAAAAAGTGAATAACGTGTCAGCCAGCTGAATTTGCCAGTCTATAACCTCTGCCTCGCTGTATTTTTTTTTCCCTTGACTGCTCCGATTCAAGACAGAAAAACAGTTGCATCCTGGCAGAAGAGACAGTAGTTGTTCAGGTTTCCCCATGCCCAGGTCAGGCTCTGGTATTGTGGGTTCCGGGATTAGCCAAGTCCTTGGGCCCTGCTCATTCTGCAACGACGTGCTCCCAGAGCGTTGTTAAAACAAAGCATCTGATAGATAGTAACTATAAAGTAATGGATTTTTAAAATTTCATCTAGGGTGCTTTCAGCCACACGTGTCAGAAAATTGATGAGTGGAAGCTTAACCTAGGACGATGGTTGTAGTTTACCTCAAAATTCTGGTGATACGTGTTCTTGGATCTTCTCCCTGGGTCGCACCGAGGCCGCTGGGTCTTCTCCATCCATTTACTCTGTCCTTCTCAGAGACTTTTAGCTCACGGTTGCAAGATGGCACGCTGATGTGTTGCCTCATGGCTTTGAGATGGCTGTCTCCACTCTAAGCATTATATCCCTTTGTTCAAAGACAGGAAATGTAGGACACAGAGCAGGACAGGGAGTCTGCCTTTTGGGGAGAAGAGAAATCTCCAGAGCATCTCCTCTCCCAATGGACTTCCTTTTAGATCTCCAGGGCCAGAACCAACTGTACACCTAGCTCCAAAGGAAACTAAGGAAGTGAGTGGATGAGTATACTTCCTCAACCTCTATACTCAGAGGGGAAGGCTGAGATGCCTGCAGCGCTGCTACCGCGGGGTCAGCTACCGCACCCGAGAGTGGTCTCCCTTCACCCTTCAGCCCACCCACATGAACTAGACCTTCTTTGTTACACAGCCGAACACGTCTTCTGTACACAAGTGACATGAGTAGTTTCCTCATTAAACATTACCGGGTGATGGTAAACATAGCCACTGCCAGACTTTCCTACAAACTATAATCCCTTGCATTAATATAGCAGTTTTATATCTGCTGTCTCTAATCATCTTCATAAAAATGCTTTGAGCTTCAAATTTTGGTCTCTTGTTACAAATGAGAAATACAGAGATTAAAATTATGATCACATAGTTCACCAGTAGTAGACCGGGAACCTGGATTTCTTGCCCTCAGCTTTTGTACAGCGCAGTTCATGCTGTCTGTAAACCTTATCCTGAACTAGGCAGAAAGATTTTCCCCTGCCTTAGTGTAGTTGGGCAAAAATTTTTTTTAGTGTTTATTTATTTTTGAGACAGAAAGAGAGAGAGAGAGAGAGAGAGAGAGAGAGGAGAGAGAGGAGAGAGACAGAGAGCAGGCAAGGGTCAGAGAAAGAGAAGAAGAGAGAGAGAATCCCAAGCAGGCTCCATGATATCAGTGTGGGGCTCAATCTCTCGAACCCTGAGATCATGACCTGAGCCGAAACCAAGAGTCAGATGCTTAACTGCCTGAACCACCTAGGAGCCTTAGTTGGGTAAACTTTCAGTACTTTTCTTTTTTTATTAAAAATTTTAAGTGCTTATTTATTTTTGAGAGAGAGTGAGTGTGTGTGTGTGTGTGTGTGTGTGTGTGTGTGTGTGCATGCATGCCAGGGAGAGGTAGAGAGAGAGGGAGACACAGAATCTGAAGCAGGCTCCAGGCTCTGAGCTGTCAGCACAGAGCCTGATGCAGGGCTTGAACCCACAGACTGTGAGATCATGACCTGAGCCAAAGTTGGATGCTTAACAGACTGAGCCACCCAGGCGCCCCGCCAGTACCTTTCTAATGAAAAAAGTGAATGAAGCTCTACATCCAGTTAAAAATTCTAGCATTCCTTTTTAGGAATCAGTAGTATCTTGTAAAATATAAAATGGGAATTTTATTTGATCCAACAATTCCAGTCTATAAACTTTTCATAGGGTTGTAAACAGACAAAGGCAAAAGGGTTTGTCTTTGATTTATATTCAGCTTTGTTAATATTAACAAACGGTGGAAATAATCTAAGTGGTTACAAGTAGGGGACCACTGAAGCAAAGCATGGGGTGTGTGTGTGTATGTATACACACACAAATGATGATTATAGTGTGTGTATATACAAACACATACATATATATATATATATATATGCACAAGCATATATATACACACACACATAAACACACACACACGCACAATACACACACATATATACATATATATATATACACTCAAACCCTAGGGGGCCACATCAAAGCCACAAATACCAGCTGGAAGCAGCTCCCACTGAGAGAACTTGGGACAATTTGAGCCTCAAATGGAATAATGACTTTAATTGTTGTATACTGAGTACATAAAAATTCTTGAGTCCAGAGTGATGATTGATAGATAAATAGATAGATGTCATTTGTTAGTACCATTGGTACCATTCTACTAATCTCCGGTGACATAATTGACTCAGGACATGGTTTTACCTAAAACCGTGGTGTGACAGTTTTTGGCTAACAGGCTATTCCCATCTTCACATAGTATTACTGATCAATTACTTGCTAACTGTAAAGGCAAACACCTTCATGATGAAGGAATCTGGAGTCATGACAGGACTTAGTGATCAGAGCTGGTAGCGCTAATAGTGGGCTGGGACATTACTGTCTTTTGATGTGATTCACTAGGAGGTGCACAGCCTTCTTAATTTCTTTCTAAAAAATTTTAACCAAAGTACATTCAGCCTTTAGAATCCATGTCTTGTTGGGAGGAATGACAGGATCTAGAGGAACAAGTTAAGATAGGACACTGACAAAAATCTAGAATGGGGAATATGTGCAGACCTGGAGTCTTCAGAGAATCAAGGCCAAGTTAAAAAAAAAAGGGGGGTGCGTAGGTGTCTCAGTCAGTTAAGTGTCCGACTTTGGCTCAGGTCATGATCTCACGGTTTGCAAGTTTGAGCCTCATATTGGGCTCTGTGCTGATAGCTCAGAGCCTGGAGTCTGCCTCGCATTCTGTGTCTCCCTCTCTCTCTGCCCCTCCCCTGCTCATGCTCTGTCTCTCTGTCTCTCAAAAATAAATAAACATTAAAAAAAAGTTAAAAGATAGGAGTAGTGTTCCAGATTTTTAAAACAGTCGAGACATAACAACGAAATGTAATGCTTGAGATGTGACTGCATTCTGATTTTTAAAGAGTTTAAAATGCATTGGGGGGGGACAACTGAATATGGAGCAGATATTAGTTGGCATTAGGGGATAAATTTTAATTTTTTAGATGTGATAATGGTAGTGTGGCTAGTAGGCAGAAAGTCCTTGTTTGTTTGTTTTTTAAATAGTTATTGTCAAATTGGTTTCCATACAGCACCCAGT
>NC_043701.1:59656674-59678969 GCF_006229205.1 Suricata suricatta | reverse complement strand
TGGACATTTAGGCTCTTTCCATGATTTACCTATTGTTGACAGTGCTGCTATGAACATTGGGGTACATGTGCCCCTATGTATCAGCACTTCTGTATCCCTTGGGTAAATCCCTAGCAGTGCTATTGCTGGGTCATAAGGGAGTTCTATGGATAGTTTTTTGAGGAACCTCCACACTGTTTTCCAGAGCAGCTGCACCAGTTTACATTGCCACCAACAGTGTAGGAGGGTGCCCGTCTCTCCACATCCTCGCCAGCATCTATAGTCCCTTGATTTGTTCATTTTTAGCCACTCTGACTGGCATGAGGTGGTATCTCAGTGTGGTTTTGATTTGTATTTTCCTGATGATGAGTGATGTTGAGCATCATTTCATGTGCCTGTAGGCCATCTAGATGTCCTCTTTGGAGAAATGTCTGTTTATGTCTTCTGCCCATTTCTTCACTGGATTATTTGTTTTTCGAGCATGGAGTTTGGTGAGTTCCTTATACATTTTGGATACTTGCCCTTTATCTGATATGCCATTTGCAACTATCTGTTCCCATTTTGTCAGTTGCCCATTAGTTTTTTGGATTGTTTCCTTTGCAGTGCAGAAACTTTTTATCTTGATGAGATCTCAATAGTTTATTTTTGCTTTCATTTCCCTTGCATTTGGGGATGTGTTGAGTAGGAAACTGCTGTGGTTGAGATCAAGGAGGTTGATTCCTAGTTTCTCCTCGAGGGTTTTGATGGTTTCCTGTCTCACATTCAGGTCCTTCAGTAATTTTGAGTTTATTTTTGTGTATGGTGTAAGAAAGTGGTCTAGTTTCATTCTTCTGTGTGTTGCTGTCCCGTTCTCCCAGCACCACCTGCTAAAGAGGCAGTCTTTTTTCCATTGGATACCCTTTCCTGCTTTGTCAAAAATTAATTGGTCGTCCATTTGCGGGCCCAGTTCTGGGTTCTCTATTCTATTTCATTGGTCTATGTGTCTGTTTTTGTGCCAATACCATACTGTCTTGATGATGACAGCTTTGTAGTAGAGGCTAAAGGCTGGAATTGTGATGCCTCCCGTTTTGGTTTTCTTCTTCAATATTACTTTGGCTATTCGGGGTCTTTTGTGGTTCCATATGAATTTGAGGATAGCTTGTTCTAGCTTTGAGAAGGACGCTGTTGCAATTTTGATGGGGATTGCATTGGATGTGTAGATTGCTTTGGGTAGTAATGACATCTTCACAATGTTTATTCTTTCGATCCATGAGCATGGAATGTTTTTCCATTTCTTGGTGTCTTCTTCATTCTCTTTCATAAGTTTCCTATAGTTTTCATCATATAGGTCTTTTACATCCTTGGTTAGGTTCACTTCTAGATATTTTATGGTTTTTCGTGCAATTGTGAACGGGATTAGTTTCTTGGTTTCTCTTTCTGCTGTTGGAAAGCCCACTAAACTCCACCAGAAGCCTTTTAGAACTGATTAATGAATTCAGTAAAGTTGCAGGGTACAAAATTAATGTACAGAAATCGGTTGCATTCCTATACACCAATAAAGAAAGTCCTTGTTTTCAGTAAATATTTAGAAATAGCAAATACAGCAAAATGTAACAATGATTGAATCTAAGTCGTAGATACAAAGGTGATCATTGTACTAGTCCTTCAGCTCTTCTGCATTTAAAAACTATTTCAGGGGCACCGGGGTGGCTCAGTCGGTTGAGTATCCAACATGATCTCATGGTTTGCGAGTTTGAGCTTTGCATTGGGCCTGTGGCTGTCAGTGCAGAGCCCACTTTGGATACTCTTTGCCCCTCCCCTGCATGCTCATGTTCACTCTCTCTCTCTCAGAAATAAATATTTAAATATTCTTCATTTCTTAATGAATTAGGAAAAAATGATTCCATAGATGTATATTTTTTGACTTGAAAGGCTATCAAGGACAAATTGTTTAATTTAAAGTGTACATTAGAGGGGCGCCTGGGTGGCTCAGTTGTTTATGTGCCCAATGAAATCCGATTTCGACTCAGGTCATGGTCTTATGATTTATTAGATGGAGCCCCACGATTCCCTCTCTCCCTTTCTCTCTGCCCCTCCCCTGCTTGCATGTGCTCTCTCTCTTCCTCTCAAAATAAGCATTAAAATAAAAATAATTAAAATGTAGGTTAGAGAGCATTATATTCACTCATTAAAAAAAGGAAGACATTATAGTAACTCATTTTTATAAAATGTGTCCAGGCCACATAATGAAAAATCAGTACGATATTTGCACAGCCATGTTCATAGCAGCATTATTATTCACAGTAGCTAAAGGTGGACACAACCCAGGGCCCGACACAGATGAACGGATAAGCAAAATGTGCTGTATACATTCAATGGAATATTAGCCTTAAAAAGGAAGGAAGCTTTGACACGCGCTACAGCATGGATGAGCCAATCACACAAGGACAGCTACGGAACGATTCCACTTGTAGGAGGTCCCTAGAGCAGTCAGGTGCACAGGGACAGAAGGGAGACCAGTGGTTGCCAGGAGCTGGGGGAGGGAGACATGGGGAGCCTTTTTGGGTATAGGGAGTCAGTTTTGCAAAATAAGAAGAGTTCTGGAGATAGGTTGCACAACAGTACAAAGCACTTAGCACTTAGCGCTTGTGAACTATGCACTTAAAATGCAAAAGGTGGCAAATTTTACGTTCTATTTTACTGCAATTTTAAGAAATTCAAGTGAAAATATCACTGTATGTTTAAATACAGAGTTGTTATTTCTGTAAGTTTGAAATTCTGGGCCATGGGCCATGTTTACTTCATTTTCCATTTCTGTACTGTTTGGAATTCTTTTTTCGTTTTCTTTCTTTTTTTTTTTTTTTTTTTTACTTTGAACATGAATCAGTTTTACCAAAACCAGATACCCATATTCAAAAGATCTAAAACTTCTTCAGGTTTTTGGTGTTTTGGAGAACATAGGGATAGTAGAGGCTACTTTTGGGGAAAACGGATTTTCAGGAAAACAACAGAAATGGTCAATGCGGCCTGAAGTTTGTCAAAAGCAACAAAAATCCTTGGTGCCACGAGGCGAGAGGCAGAATGGAGCACTGCCGGGCACCCTGTCTGCACCGAGGCTGCTGTGAGAACTCAACCCGCTGGCCCCTCCGCGGGGCCTGGTCAGCCTGACCTTGCTCACAGCCCAGGCCTCGCGGAGTCCTTCCAGGAGCCCTGCTTTGCTTGGGGGCTGGCCAGCAAAGAGGAGTTTGCAGGCAGTTGTTGACCCAGGCCTGGCCTGCCCGCCTTGTCCTCCAAGCCCTTTCCAGCACCTCACCTTGCTTGCACCCCAGGGGTGTCACCGATGGCGCCCATCCTCACAACTTCCTTCACTTCAGAGCCAGGCTTTGATCTCGCTTCCCGGGATCGAGTTTCTGTTGAAGACAGTCAGTCCTTCGGCTCTGCGAAGGGAATGAGCCGCACAGCATCCCAGGCAGATGATTCATTTCAACCCTGGCTGATCTCTGCATTTTGACCTAATGGCTCTTTCAGGCTCCGGAGCCCGTATCCTATTTGTGATGGAGAACCTCACCTCTGAACTGTGAATATGTTCCCATAAACACCCAGGCCACAATGGGCACCACGCCGTGAGAAGCTCCTTTTCCAAAACTTCGTATGGATCAGTACTCGCTTTTCTACCCATATGGGATTTTGAAAAACTAAAAAGCAATGATTCAGTTGGTTTTGGTTTCCCATTAAATTAATACTTTCTGTTTTACTTAAGGCACTGTCAACATAACCTCAGTATCAGATCATGGCCTCTTTTAAAAATACTAAATATTTTGAAAACAGAAAAGTACAGAGAACACTGTAACAAACACCTGTGTTCAGACCACCCAGAAGTAATAAATGTTACCATTTTGTGATGATTCCTTCAAGTCCAGAGTTCTCATTTTATTTTTTAATTTATTAAAAAAATTTTTTTAATGTTTATTTTTGAGAGAGACAGAGCACAAGCAGGGGAGGAGCAGAGAGAGACACACATACACAGAATCCAAAGCAGGCTCCAGGCTGTGAGCTATCAGCACAGAGACTGACGTGGGACTCGAATTCACCGACTTCAAGATCATGACCTGAGTTGAAGTTGGATGCTTATCTGACTGAGCCACCCAGGCGCCCCAGAGAGTTCTCATTTTAAAATAAAGTTTACCTCTGTGTATGGGCAGAGCTGGCCTCGGGACTGCAGTGGAGCAGGGAGAATCCCTTCCCTGCTGCCCCCTCCCTTCCCCAGCTGGTGGCTGTTCCGCGGGCAGGCGGCGGTGGCCAGGGGTCCGCGGTGACCGCAACACCGCATGACACACAACACAGCTGTCCCAGCAGCTGTTGTCCAGGGCTCTAGGGGGAACTGTGGAGTTTTCAACTATCTTAGAGAGGAGACCTGGTTATGAGTCACACAAAAAGTTCCCGAAGAAAGGAAAGTTTGTTACACCCGAGGAAACAGATATGCATCCAAGAGGCGACCAACTGTTGGATGGAGTCCCAGCTCGCTGTGCTTCTCTCTGCTTCATTCTTCTTCACTCTCGCTCAGTTCACATGTTGGACTCAGCCTCCTGTGATTTCTGAACTTACCTATGACCTGTGCGGCCACAGTTCCACATGTTCGGGGGCAAGGATCTGATGGTCTCACCCTGGGCGGGACGTTCCCCTCTGGTTCTGTAAGCTCTGTGGAGGATGGCCACCAGCCCATGTGTGGCCAGCATGGCTGCCAGGCTCCCGCCTCCTGCGACCTGTGGATTTGGAAGCTAAGAGCTGTTCTCAGGAAGGACTGCCCACCCTCCTGCCCATGGTGGGTACCTTTCAGGGCGCAGTCATGGCACTTGGAGAAGCACTTGGCATTTCAGCAAAAGTGACCAGTGGCTGTCTAGGCTAGATGCCTGGGACTTGGGAAGGCACACGGGAGGGTGCTGATGGCTAGGAGAATAAAGAAGACAGTCCTCTGAGGGCACACGGTGCAGTTGTTCTGTGGGGTTGTTGTCACCAAGAGGATCGTGGAACTGGATCTCTGTACAGAATCCATTTATGAGTGGTCAGTGCTCTAAAATAGATACTGATGTCTTCGTACTCCTTTTTTAAAAAAATCAATATTTATTTGTTTAGGGAGAGTATGTGCAAGCGGGGGAGGGCAGAGAGAGTGAGAGAGAGAGAATCCTGGTAGGCTCCCTGCTCAATGCAGAGCCTGACGTGGGGTTCAAACTCACGAACCATGAGATCATGACCTGAGCAGAAATCAAGAGTCGGACACTCAACAGACTGAGCCACTCAGGCGCCCCAGGTGTCTGTGCTCCTTACATGAAAGTTTAGACTTATGTGCCAGGGACTTCACTGGGCATGAGAGCACAGTGACAGTCCAACCCCATCTCCTTCAAAGGGCTTTTGCAGGGTGTGAATCCTGTATGTATATTATTATAAGAGGTTGGCTTCACGTTTATGGGAGCAGTGTCACAGCAAATGAACACTTCCTTTTCTCTCTGCGATCACTCCCATTTCTAAGAGTCTGTGCATGGATTTGACCCTTATAAGCCATTTCAAATGTTTCCTGGAATGAAGCAGGATAGGTATATCTAACTATATAAAATGAGGTCATGTGTACATTTGCATACTGGCTCCGTAGAAAACGTGGGATGGCAAACATTTTCCCTGGAGGCAGTTGGGGGCTGTGGAGTGGAGTGAGCCTCACACTCCATGGGTAATATGTTGGCTGTCTTTTATTTGCTCATTGAAAGCACCCTCTCTAGGCTCTGCACTGGGTGAGTTCAAGGCTGCAGCCTCACTCTGCTGGACTAGCAGCAGTGGCCTGAGTCTTGGATTGACGATCAAACACATTTCAAAAGCCCAACTCTTGGATTGCTTCACTTGAAGATAGACGCAGGATTGGTGACAGTGCCATGTGGTGGGTGACCGGGGCGTCTGCAGACTCCCGGCCCAGCCTGGGAGTACCTCTGGCTCACGCCATACATGGGGCATACATGCCTGCTCACCTCGGCCTCCTCCAGGTATGGGAGGAGAGCCCCGTTCTCACACAGCTGTGCCTCACCCTGAAACCCATTGCTCATGACTGACAGTTGAGACAGTGGGACACAGGTGTGTGGTCTGAATGCAGCGGCATCCTGATGCCCTGCATTCAGGGCCCCCCAATAATTCCAGAGTCAGTGTTGCCAAGAGAACTCAACCAAGCCAAGGGTTAGATCCTCCTGTGTCCCTGTGTTACAAGGTCACAAACCCGCCCTTAACCCAGGGCCCTGTCTTCCCCTGTTTGTAGCCTAAGCACATAGTCTGGCATATAATAAGTGCTCAGTTATTCAGTATTCAGTTTTGAACTCTTACTTAGTCTTAATTATTTTGTTGTTAGGTTATCAAAGTGTTTAGTGCTCATAAATAAATAAATGATTGTCTAACAAACCAAACTAGTTTTTTCTGCTTGTTCTATTCTAAGAGTAATTTATATTGCAGGCCTTTGGACCATGTGCTGACAAAAGGCATGATGATTGTAACATAAAGTCCTTATCTGGTCTCTTTATATCTTTCAGATTATTTGAATATATTTTGCTCTATAAGGATGGAGTGATGTTTCAGATTGAGCAAGCCACCAAGCAGTGCTCCAAGATCACCCTGACGGACCCTTGGGATCCTCTAGACATTCCTCAGAACGCCACCTTTGAGGACCAGTACTCCATCGGGGGGCCCCAAGAGCAGATCACGGTCCAGGAGTGGTCTGACAGAAAGTCAGCTAGATCGTGTAAGGCTTCAAAAAATACCCAAGGGCTGTGTCCCAGGAAGCATGATGGGAAAAAAGGTTAAGTCCACTAAGGAAGGTAGTTAAGGACATTCACAAGCTTAATCCAATTGTTTAACGTCCCCACCCCCCACCTGCTTTGCAGCCCCCATATGTACTCTGCTAGTCGTTTAGCTCCAGGTGTAAGCATCATATTTGAAACACCTCTGCCTTCCAGCACCACCTGTACCTTTCTGCCACCTTGGCTATTATGGGCTTAGCCTTGGCTCTGACGTTTAATGACCCTGAGATCTGTGACACAGAAGACTTCTGTCTAAGGGATACGTTAGAGGCCCCATATCACTTCCTCAAGTTACAGTGACCAGATCTACCCCCATTATTCTGACCGTCTTCTTTTGTGTATAGATGGGAAGCTGTTCTCAGTGGTGCCTCTGTGTGCCCACCCCAAAGCTGTTTGGAATACACAGGCTTTAGGGCGTGTGTGGGAAACAGGCCAAAACAGTGTGAAAACAGTTCCCTCCATCCCCCCACCCCCGCCAACCCCGCCACTGAGTTTAGCATAGAATTAGCATATGACCTAGCAACTCCACTGCTGCGTGTATATCTGAAGGCACAGAAGGCAGGGACCCAAGAAGCTACTTGTGCACCCATGTTTAGAGCAGCATTCTTCATAATAATGAATGAATGAATAATGAATGAATGAATTTTGCCAGATGGTGGAAACCAACCCAAGTGTCCCTCAGCAGATAAATGAATACCTGAAACATGGTGTAAACAGATAATGGAATGCTATTTAACCTTAAAAAAGGAAGGGAGATCCTGTCACATGCTAACACTCGAGAACGTTATGCTGAGCGAAATAAGCCAGTAAGCAGAGGAAACATACTATATAATTCCACCTACGTGAGATGCCTAGAGTAGTCACGTTCTCAGAGACAGAAAGTGGGATGGGGGTTGCAGGGGCTGAGGGAGTGGCATGAGGGGTTAGTGTTAAAGGGCATAGAGTTTCAACTGGGGAAGATGAAAAAGTTCTGGAGAAGGAGGGTGGTGATGGCTTCACAACAATGTGAACATACTTACTGCCACTGAATGCCTTACAAATAGTTACAATGGTCAATTTTATGTATATTTTCCCACAAGAGAAAAAAAAAAACACAGGCATCTTGCCTACCTTCTACATACAAAGTCACCTTCCCTTCCTATTACAGATGAAACCTGGATTGGCATTTACACAGCCAAGGATTGCTACCCTGTCCAGGAAACCTTCACCAAAAATTACAGCGTCATATTGTCCACGAGGTTTTTCGACATACAGTTGGGCATTAAAGACCCGTCGGTGTTTACCCCGCCCAGCACCTGCCAGATGGCCCAGACGGAGAGGATGGGTGAGGACTGCTCCTGGTGAGCCCTTGGGTGCAGAAGTGGCCTCGGACGTCATCCCCACCTCGAAAGGGATTTGAGGCTTTTGAGAAATGAGAACCTTCACTGGAGATGAATGTCCTCCTTGTAAGAAGATGCACATCTGATAGAGGGTTCTTTGTATATATTTTTTTGACTACTCAAGCTTTGTTTACAGAAGGGAGTGGACTGGAGAATGTGTGGTGATAGGAACGGAAGAGAGGGTGAACCTGGGGATTTTAGGCAGGTGTACAGCCTGTGTGGCGCTGTGCGGTCTGCGTGTGCAGGTGTATCTAAGCGCACTGGTGTGCACGGGTGGGAGTCGGCAGGAGCGCTTTGCCTGGTGGGGAGGAGTGTTTCATGACTGACGTGACACAAGATTGCTGCCACGGGGTGATAATAAAATGCAGGATGATCTTGGTCAGTTTTTCTGTAAACTTTTACACACTCTACAGATAACGGCTCCTTTATTGCCCGCACCCGGGTGGCCACTCCTCCCCCAGCCCCGCCTCCTGCTCCCATGGCCACTGACAAAGTGATTCCTTAAAATCCCTTCCAGACATAAGGGCTTTATGGCATGACCTGAGTGATGTAAATTTGGGGAGGAAATGAAAGGCCAGAAAGCAATTATTCCTCCAAGAGACACTGTAAGATGAGAGGGTTTGAAAATCTTGATGTCTATACCTGGGGAAGCATGAGCTATGTATGTTTCCTTTTTTCTATGCAAGAGTACTGATCTATATGTGCCGAATCATCACATATTTGTCAGGGGACCTAGAAAGACCGACAGTATTCTCAAAATAGCACTGAATTGGAAATCAGGAGACAATTGTCTTCAAAATCCAGGAGAGGAATTCCTTTGTACTTGAACTCCTTTGACTGACTAGATGCACTCCGCCTTCCCTCACCTGGGCCTTCCTGGGGCACTTGTTTCACACCTTCTTCGTCTATATGACCTCTGTTCACCCCTGCCAGGTCAGCTCACACTTGACCTTCAGAGAGCTGCTCCCGAGCCTCCATCGGGGCACCCCATAGCTTGAGCATGCTGTTCTCACGACACTGCTTCGGCTGTGTGTCAGCTTCCTGCTTACTGGACACTATTCCCCACTAGTTTGGCTGCGAGTTCCTTGACTCTGGGTGTCGTGTTTGCCTTTATGTGCCCAGCACCAAGTAAGTGCCTGGCACACGGTCAGTGCCCTAAACATTTGTAGAGTGGGGGATGCCAGCCCGTCTGGTCCTTAGTTTCCTCATCTGTTCAAGGGTTGGGTTTGGTTTGCTGACCTCGAGAGAGAGTCTCAGTAGTAAAATTTATTATTCTAGATTCTTCTGCAATTGTTTCATCTGGCTACCTATCACCTATTAGTAGGAGAAATGTGTGACATTTGTAACATGCTGAAAGCAATCTGTATTACAGTTTATTTCAATAAACAAGTTTAATTGCATTTCATGTTCTTTCATGTATTTATTCTTGTCATATATGTGGATTCTCTTGGTTATTTGGGAGTCAAAACTCCTCTCTGATGAATAGCGTGCTTCCTGTGATCGCTGTTCCTCTCTCAAAGGCTTGCTCTTCCTCTCAAAGCCCAGTTCCCTGGGTTGGAAGTCTCTCTCCTTTGTCTTCACAGGCAATCAGTGTCCTGAGTCTTGCCAGCGTAGCTCCTGTGTGTCCCCTCAGCCTCCATCCAGGTCCAGGCTCTCATGCTCACTGGCCTTTGTGAGATCTTCATAGCCTCTGTCTTCCCCTGGTCTTTTCTCCTTGAAGCCATCCGCTGCTCCCAGTCCCAAGGTGGTACTGAGCCCCTGTTATCTCTAGGACCCATGCCCCTGGGGTCTCAGAGCAGAGTGAAGCGTGGGCAAGGCCAGCATCTGGAATGCACAGATGGGGACTTCTAGCTGCCTTTGAGCAGGACCAGCCCGATAAAGCTGTGTGACAATGTCTACCCACTTCTTATCTCTCCACCCGCAGAATGGTCCCTGGTCCTTGCCAAACAGCCCATGTCCCCTCAGCCCGGGATCTCCATCTCTGCCCACCCCAGTGCACATCCCCACTGGCAGCAGAAAGGAAAGAAACTCCTTTTCCTTTGTTCAAGGACATGAAAATGCCCTTGCATTTTGCTGTTGGCCTATTTTAGTAGTTAAGCCATTCTGCAGGTATGAATAAAAAGTCCCTCTTGCAGAAGGGTTTTTCATCAGTAGGACTTGACTTCACCTCTGTCGGTGCCCTGTCCTCTGGGTTCCCATGGTGCCCCCAGCCCTGTTGATCAGGCCTCCCTCCTTTTCCAGCCTCAGCACTCACACTGCTCTCTCTTTCCCAACTGCCACCCAAGCATGAGAAGGGCGGCCTAGATCTCCCTCTGGGTGGCAGGAGGCCTTCCCTAGTCACCAATCTTATGGAAGCACTTTCTGGGGGACTATGGAGTCAAAAAGAAGAGGACTGGTGTCTGGGGCAGGGACTTGCCTCTACGAGGGAAGAGGACCACCCAGTGCCTCACCACCCGCGTCATGTGACTCTCACCTTTCAGCCACGTTAGAGCAACTTCTACCTTTCCCAAGACAAGTTGTCAGGACCCACGCAAGTGCTGGGGTGTTCTCTGCCCTCCGCCTTCAACTCTGAAGGCCTATCCCCAGTCAGAGCCACCCGTCCTGCTCCCACTGGCCCATGGGGAGGGGAGGGGCCTGGCCTCTGTCCCCCATTGCTCTCCTATCAGGGTGACTTTCTTGCAGGAAGTTTTGCTATTTGAGATAATGTTGCACTTCCTAAAACTGAAACATGTTTTAAAATTATTTAAATGTGTGAAGAAGGCCAAAGAGTTGAGATCTCTGGGGACATTTCTGACAGCGTACTCTTCATTTCCCCTGGCGCTAAATTTCACACCATTTGGAAGGTCATTAACTTATATCTTGCTGGATTTCCTTTATAAACTCCACCCTCTCTGTGTTCCTTCTGTGATTTTTATTTTTATATATATTTTAAAGTTTATCTACTTTGGGGAGAGAGAGAACATGAGTGCACATGAGCAGGGGAGGGTCAGAAAGAGAGGGAGAGAAAGAATCCAAGGGCTGGATGAAAAGCTGGAGAAATAATAAAGTTTGATTAAAGCAAGATCACCACCAAAATGCAGTCCTGACCAAGAGCTGCCAGAATGAGGTTAATGTACTGGAATGTCATCGCTTTGTTTTCAGACAAAATGTTTTAGCAGAAAAAAGTTGGTTTTCATGGAGTTTAGTTAAGAAACTGAAGACCAAGGATTTGGCAGTGTTCCCCTAACTGTGTCCAGCAAAGAAAATGGTGGGGTCTGGCAGATAGGTGGAGAATGTTGGGGACAAGTATAAGATTAAAGGTATGTGTTGTTACTTTGGCCAAGATCCAGGAATACTCAGGTTTTACTTCCCTCTTTCTGCCAAGGGTCCACAGAGGCATGAGCTCAGAAGACATGGCCCAGCAAATCATCACCATTATTGAGCTGGGGCTTTGGCCTTCAAGTACTTTTGTAGAACTCTAGTGAAGTAGATCAGACCAACTGGAGAAGGTAGAAGCCAAAGAAGCTTCAACCCAGAGCAAACTAAATTATTAAGTCTGTCTACTCTATTAGGAACTGCAGGTCACATAAATCTTAGCATTCTTAGTTGAGTAAAAAGTCACACAGAGCAGATCAACCAGCCTCAGAGGAAAGGAACAAGGACACGGGAAGAAAGTATTGGTCTCAGTGCCTAATGCTACCTTGCCTAGACCTTGGTGGGTCAGAGCCTTAGCCAACCTGCATGAAGAAGAGCCTTCAAAACCGAGAGGAAGATTTGGCCAGGTGTATGGGTCAGGGAGAATTCAGTACACTTTGTGGTCTGGAATATTCTTACAGACTTGGTGGATTCCTTTCTGGTTGGAAATTTCCTTCTTGAGAAATCTGTCATCACAAGTGAATGTCCTAAGTGGCAGATTTAAGTATTCCACCCACTGGAATGGCTGAAAACACCATTGTAAAATAATGTATTGTTCTAGCGTATATACCAGCCTCTTACCAAAGTTAAGTTGTTTAGTATATTTCAGCGTCTGAGAAAGGCCGTGTGGTAGAATAGAAAGGACGAGGGTTTGAAATCATCCATACCCGAGTTCAAATGCTGATTAGGTCACTCGTTATCTGGGACAGGTTACTGAAACTCCCCATGAGCCTAAGTTTTCTCTCCTTACTTCATGAAAGGGTTTTGTTAGGATTAAATGAAATCCCACTTATAAAGTGTGTAACAGATGGCTTTACAAGTAACAGGCACCCAGAATGTCAGACACTTCCCACCTTGGGTGTCTTTCCCCTGGGAGTCTGACCAATCCTCCATGAGTCGACAAAATCAAATTTTTGTGACCTTGTAAGTCATGAAAGGATTAGATGTGGTTCAGGGTGACCCATGGAGTTGGTGCCCTCTCTGGGCTCACCTTGGCCCATTAACTGGCCTGCTCTCTGAGATCCATGTCTATTCTCCATTGTTTCATACCCAGAGGCAGAATTGCGTGCCTACCCCCAGCCACACTCAGGTACAGTTAGGGGTAAGATAATGTTAGTTTGTAAAATAACAGTGACTTTCTCTTCATAATTATGGTTCCCATGCTTCTTGCCATTTTGCATACAATGCATTAAGGATTAATAGAAATAATATTAACCTCCATCTTAGAGATCATTAACCAGCACTTACTTTTTGTCAGGGTCTCCATTCAGGGTTTAATGCTGATCATCTCATTTAATCTTTACAACAACCTTTAAGGTAGATATTATTATTATTATTATTCCCATCTCATAAGTGAGAAGACTGGGGTTCACCTCAAATGCCTTTGGCTTGGGAAGATAACTGATAATTTTCAGCCATTATTTTATCTGGTAGGTGTATGCTATTAGCATGTTACTTATAAGAGTCACATTTATTAAATGAAGAAAAGGCTAATATGAATACATGAAAACACAATTCTCTACCACCAATTTTGAACATGGGCTGAATATAAAACTATGTCACAGGGCACCTGGGTGACTTAGTCAGTTAAGCATCTGACTTTGGTCAGGTTGTGATCTCACGGTTGGTGAGTTTAAGCCCCACATTGGGCTCTGTGCTGACAGCTCAGAGCCTGGAGCCAGCTTCAGATTCTGTGTCTCCCTCTCTCCCTACCCCTCCCCTGCTCACACTCTGTCTCTCTCTCTCAAAAAAAAAAATAAATGTAAAAAAATTTTTAAAAAAACGATGTCACTATCACCTGTTTGATTGGCAGCTGGGTTGTGGTGGTACCTTCTTCTCTTTCCCCCAATTTCATGGTCAAATACCCACTTAAACAAACCAAAAATATGAAGTCACAATAGTACTGGAAACAAGAAGTGTCCACTGGGAGTCTGCCAAGGTGTATAAGAGTTATCACTAACTAGCCATTAGAACGCTAGGCTGAGCAAGGGTAATGGCCATTTCACTTCTTAGGCTTTGAAGAACAACAGAGCAAGTATGAATAAGGTAGAAAGGCGTTCCCACCAATGATTACCACTCCTGCTGAAGGTCTGGCCTGATCAGTTAGAAAGTAGCATGTATCTCCCCTACTGGGAAACAGCTATTTCCTGAGCTCCACCACACGTCCAAATGATCAGGAACCCCTTCATTCATTAAGCATTACTGAGACCCTTCTGTATATGAGACTCTCTTCCAGGCAGTGGGATACAGTGAGGGACAAGACAGGCAGTGTCCTACCTCAGGTAGCTTCATTCTGGAGGTAGGTGGGCAGATTGGCATAGACAGACCATTTACAAGCCAGAGAGTGACCAGAACAACACTGAGAAAACTTAACTGAGTGGGTAGAAATATTTGCAAACCATGTATACATTAAGAGGTTTATATCTGAAATATATAAAAAAATCATACAATTTAATAGTAAAAAACCAATAATGTAACTAAAACATGGGTAGAGGTTCTGAATAGACATTTTTCAGAGAAATACATACAAATGGTCAGCAGATACATGAAAAGGTACTCAACATCGCTAGTCACCAGAGAAGTGAAAACACACTGCAATATCACCTCATACCTGTTAGAATGACTATTATCAAGAAGAAAAAATAATAAGTGTTGGCGAGGGTGTGGAGAAAAAGGGAACCTTTGTGTACGTTAGTGGGGATATAAATTGGTGCAGTCACTATAGAAAACAGTAAATTAAATAAAGAATACCATGTTACCAGCAATTCTACTTTTGGGTATTAATCCAAAGGAAAGAAAACACTAATTTGAAAAGATACATACACCCCCATGTTCATCACAGCATTAGTTACAATAATTAAGACATGAAAGCAATTTAAGCGTCCAACAATGGATGAATGGATAAAGATGTAGTATATGTATTCAACAGACTATTATTCAGCCATAAAAAAGAAGAAAATCTTGCCATTTGTGCCACCATGGGCAAACTCTGAGCTAAGTGAAATAAGTGAGATAAAAAAAAAAAGACAAATACCATATAATCTCACTTATATGTGGAATCTCTCTCAACCCCCAAAATCCTAACTTGAAGGTACAGAGATCAGGTTTGTGGTTTTCAGAGGTGGGGGCTGGAGGGGTGAAACGTGTGAAGGTGGTCAAAAGGTATTAACCACCAATTATAAAAAAAGCAAGTCATGGGAATGTAATGCACAGCATGGTGACTATAGTTAATAATATTGTATTATGTATCTGAAAGCTGCTGAGAGTTAATTTCAGAAGTTCTCCTCACAAGAACAAAAAGGATGTTAACTACATGTGGTGACCACTTTGCAATATGTACAAATATCAAATCATTACATTTGACACCTGAAACTAATATGTTAATAACAATTGTATCACAATTAAAAAATAAAAGTACGTTGAAAAGCTTTTTTTTGTTTTAGTTTTTGTTTGTTGTTGTTGTTTTTGAAAAGCTTTTAATCACGTTTCTGCCAGTTTCTAAGGGATACTTTGGTAAAAATACCAAATATTTTGGCTCTAATACCTCTAATACCCCACCCAGCCAGATTCTGATAGTCATTTACTACTTTTAATGTGAGACTGGCCATGGATCCCTCCTAGACTTCATTTTCTTCAAGTGCAATCCCTGTTTTAAACTTTCCTTACATTCACTGTAGTTATTGGCACAAGTAAAAGATCAATGTAGATTTGCTCATTGAACTAACCTTATGAAACAACAAACTCCGAGAAGCAAGAGCTTCTAGGGAGTTCTGGGCCCATAACCACAGCTACAATGAGGATTTAGTGCTTAGCCCCATCAAGGAATGTCACTGAATCCTTATCTTTCCATTATCCCAGTTGGAGCTGAGGATAAGCTGAATAAGCTTTGAGGTTGAAGACTTTAATGACTGTAAATCTCCTTTAGAATTCTCTGGATGTGCTCTACTTCAGGGTGCCAATAATAATGGTAGATAATCATGGGACAGAGATGGTATTATTCAGTTCATCCCTGTCTTTAGTGAAGTTGTGGGGGAAATGGGAGGGGGTGCAAATATTGGAATTAGCTTTTACTGGAAAACAATTTTTAAAAACCAACAGTTCTCATGTATCTGTCTTGGAAGATTCTTCTGCTTTTTTTTTTTTTAGGGAAGATTCTTTGGGATGAGATTTTGTGGTTGAGTATCAAATACTCTGTTTCTAAAAAATGTATTTATTTGGTTATATATGTATTTACTTTTATCCCAGAGACGTTGGGCAATATCCTATTTTCCCCTGATGAAGCTACTCTTTCTAGTTATAATAATAGTAATGGCCAACTTGCTTATAGCATTTACTAATCACTAGGCACTGTCCTAAGAATTTACAAGTCCTAATTCAATTAACTTATAACAGTCCAATTAGATGGATATTTTTATTGTCTATTTTATAGTTAAGGAATTGGAAGCACAGCAGGAGTAAGTGGTTAGGTCAAGGCCACAAAGCCTTGAAATGATACAGCTGGGGTTCATAAAGGTCAGGCTCTAACCACTGTGTAGAGCTTTGGGCCTAAAGCAACCACACTGAACTACAGTGAGGGACAGGGAACCCATGGGCTTTTAAATCAAACAACCCCTATGAGATTCTGGTCCAATCTATAGACCTCCCTGGGCCACATTTTCCATAGCCTCATAAAAATGAAACTCCTAATAATTACTTGACCAGTTTATCAGAGTGAAAGATAATGTCTGGGCAAAAAACTACAGTAGGGCCATGCAGGCACTCAGCACATATGAGATTCTGTCTTTAATGAAAAGAAATCTTCAGAACAAGGAGAATCTGTTTTATCTGGTTCCCAGACATCTCTGGGTTCCATCCCCATCCTTAGATGCCTGATAGGGAGATGGGAACAGCATACATGTGACCTTCACCCTCATGTCCCATGGCACCGCACATCTGGAAGAGCTGTCACTCATACTCACACATATTTTGGCTCTAAAATTGCACCTGAAGGATACAGAAGGAAACTCAGAACTAAACTGAATTTTCTGAAATTTTTCTATGGCAAATGAGGCAGGGTGATGATTTTAGGTATTACCTCCTTCTGGCCTCAATGAAGCAAAACCCCAAACCAGCTTTTTTCAAAGGTGCAAAACAGGGGCACTGGGGTAGCTCAGTTGGTTAGCCTTTGTCCAACTTTGGCTCAGGTCATGATCTCGCAGTTTGTTGAGTTTGAGCCCCACATCAGTCTTGCTGCTGTCAGAGCAGAGCCTGGTTTGGATCCTCCATGACCTTCCCCCTCTGTTCCTTCCCAGTTTGTGCTTTTTTTTTTTTTTTTAAAGCTGCAGAACAGAGAAGAATTATGGCATAAAGATTCAGATGCGTTCAGATGTGAGTCTCCACCATCCCACAACCTCAAGTGAGATTAGCTTTGGTGAGCTCCAAGCTGACACAGAGTGTCTGTGGGGATGGTAGAAGGAAAAGTCTCATTCTGACCAATAGGTCAAACCCGTTGGAAACTCGTGTGTGACCCAGTGGGGCTGTGGGCCCAGCAACCCTGCTGCACTTGCCACTGAGGAGCAGTGCTCAGGGGGCAGGTGCAGCGAAAGGCATCATGTTTGGGCCTCCTGCAGGTCTTGCTTGTATTCCTGTTGTAATACATGAGCTGATGTTGCCTTGGGTACCATTCTCAGAGCACTGCATGGAATGTGTCATTTAGTCTCTACAATGGCCCTTATCATCTCTTAGGGTGAGTAAACTGAGACCCAGAGAGATTAAGTGACTGGCTGGATTTCCATAGTCAGTAGCCCTCTCTCTAGTACTTCCTCCTCTGTTGCCAATCTGTAATGGCTTCCCACAGCTCTTGAGTTCTGGAGGAAATCAGAGACAGCTCCAATACACAGCTGCTTTCAGCGACCTTCAGGGTCTAGCTTCTGTAACCCCATCCACTGTTTACTTTTTGCCCTTTCCATTACACACTCAGGATGTGATGAATTGTGTTCGAATGTATTATATTCTTTGCTGCCCCAGGACCTTTGCATGTGTTTCTTCTGCCTGGAACCACCTCTCTCTCATCTCCTGGTGCCAGGGTAATCACCACTCAGGCTTTTGGATAAACTTAGATCCAGTTTTCTACCCGACTAGAAGCAGGCAGTTACCTCACTATTTGCTATGTAGTACTCTGCTTTATGCTTATGATACAACATTTAACTTTATGGTATTGACTGATGTAACTTGGTTTTCCCCTCTAGATTTAAGGCTTTATGTGGCCAGACTTGGTCTGAAGAACATGGAATCAGCCACTGAGTGGGTGATTAATAAGTTTTCTGATGAATGAGAGATTGGCTTTCTTTGCTGTCTCATCCATACTATTGTCCCATCCCTAAAAATCCTAAACTTCCTTTGATAATTATCATCAGTATCACTTAATTAATCCTTTGTTGTCTCTATCTCTGCCCAGTGAGAGCAAAAATCCTTCTACCCCCAAATCCTTATTTCAAAGGAAATTATAGTGGCAAACAACGAAAGGAAAACAGTAGAAAGTAATAGCCTTTCTTTACTTTTTTTTAAAAGCTATTCTCTTGTTTCCCTCGAAGCCACTGACACATGTATAACCCTGGTCTCTCTGTAGCCTCATAACCCCGGAAACCACACATCATGTGCTTTGGATCTCACATATCACTCATGCTCGGAGGCAGGGTAAGAATGGAAAAAGCCTTGGTTTCAGGGGAAAACGAACTCAGGCCATATTCCCAGCACAACTACTCTCTAGATGTGTGAACTTGTGCATGATGTTAAGTCTCTCAGGGTCTTGACCTCCTCCCATCTCAGATGAGCATACTAACATGGAGTGGTTATAAGGATTCAATGGAGAAACAAATGCCAAGTGTCTAGCTAAGGCCAAACATGTAGCAAACAGTTACTGATGCCAATTTTCTTCTCTCTATTCTTTCTTTGTCCTTATGCCAGGAAATTTGGGTACAGGAATATTATAATGTCTGTGCAGAAATTATTAACCCGGGCTTTAGTGAGTCTGTGAACACCCTGAAACTACATGCAGAGTTGTGTAATACAGGGGATCTGTATTAGTTTCCTTAGGCTGTCTTAACAAAGGGACACAAACTTGGTGACTTAAACAACAGACATTTATTGTCTTGTAGTTCTGGGAGGCGAGAAGCCTCTCCCCTAGATTCTGGTGGCCTCAGGTACTCTCTGACTTACAGATGGTACTTTTGCTGGGTCTTCACCTTATTGCCCCCTGTATGTGTCTGTTTCTGTGTTCAGATTTCCCTTTTATATAAGGACATTAGTTTAATTAGATTAGGGCCAAGCATAATGGCCTCTTCTTCACCTTGATCATCTGCAAAGGCCCTATTTCCAAATAAGATCACATTCAAGGTACTGGGGTTAGGATTCTTACGTATCTTTTTGGAGGAGACACAATTCAACCCACTGCACTATTCATAGCTTTAACTGGATTCTTAAAGGAGTCTGTAGCCCTTCCAAAGATTAAGGGCTAGAAAACCTGCTTCATGGCTTAGCTTATATCAGCCTAGCCAGCAAGTTCATAGGCTTGACATGTGCCAAGTATATCTCAAGTACCAAATCATGGAGAAACACCACAGTGATTTTGATGGGTTTAGTTAGGCATATATTAATGGGCAGAGAATACATAAAGTCTCTTTCCACATCAGACATGATTATGATTGGAAATAACTGCTGTTTGGTTAAAATCCTGAAAGCTGTACTAAGAATTCCTTGAGTCTCATACTCAAAAAGTTTACAACCCAGTTGGTGAAATATTTTTATCAACTAACACAAATGAATGAAAAATTATAAAGTTGAGATTAGTGCCAGGATAGAAAGAAATATGATTTTATTGTAGCATATAATTAAGGAATTTGACTTGGCCTGGATCTTTCAGGAAAGGCTTCCCAGAGGAAATGATGCTTTATCTTAGATTGCAAAGACCAATTAAAGTGTACTTTAGGGGAAGAGTATTCCAGGCAGAGGAACAGAATGTACAAAGGCCCTGTGGTACAAGGGAACACTGTACATTACAGGAACTCAAAGAAAGCTCTATTAAAGCCTCCATGAGAGCTTGGAAAAAAGAGTTGGAGGTAGGAAAATGAGAGAATGGTATGAGGTGAGGCTGAAAGGCCTTTGGGCATAGTGAAGAGTTTGAGAAATTATCCTAGGAGAAAGAGAAAACTACCGAAATGCTTCTCCATCTTATTCAACCTGTATGTTAAGCTGTACTCTTAGCCCCCTACCTTTATAATTGCTTGAACTTCTTAGCCTTGGTTGTTTGAAGATACTAGTTTATTCTGGCATATTCCAGTTACTCTGACTAGCCTTTCAATGTCATTTTTCCTTTGTTCCTAAAATATTGCTTTCCACCCTGTCCCTGAGTGATCTCATCCTGTTGCCTGGTCTCAGCTACCACCCTTCTGCAAATGCCTCCAAAGCTTTCCCCTGGGCTGAAGTTGTCTTTCCCATCTGCTCACAAAAGAAATACTGCATGCTTTCAGTCATGTGAATATCAATATGGTCTTGAACTCTGTTTTATAACTCTGTGGGTAACTTATTTTTAGAAGATGTTACCAAATCCAGATCCTTTGGACTATTAACATGGATTTGCCACAGGGCAAAGGGGAATGAGTTACCTTTAGGGAGGCTTGAGCAGTGATTGATGGGGCGGGAGGTCTCAGCAAGGTGTCCCCTATCTGCCATGGAGAAAGTTGATGGATGGTTTTCCCGTATGCTCTCTCCTGACATAGAAAACACATGCTTTGAGTTTACTGAGGTTTCTGCTCCTGTTCCCTGAGGGACCCTGACTCAGGGTTACAATCACCCTCTGCTTACGTCCATGTGGGCATAGAGCATCACCCTCACTGTGCTGGTGTGGGTGGAAGCCAGCAGATTAATGCACTTGAAGGTCACTGTGGCAAGGTCTAAGTGAGTACTGGAAAATAAGACTGAATTGGCAGTCTTGGTGGGTTTGATGTTCAGGGAGTGGTGCTTTTAAGGGTATCTACTACAAAGGGTAAACAGGAGGAACAGGGGAAGAAAGGGAGACAGGGAGGGAAGAAATATTTACTGAACATTGCATAATCTTCTTTCACAGATATACTTTATTGGATCCTCACGAATGTCTAGAAAGGTAGGGTTTTTTTTTTAATCTTAATGTTTATAGCTTCAGAACATAAAAATGGGTCTCTTGAAATAAAAATAAAAAACGAATAACTTGTCAGATGAGTTGGGAATCAACCATTTTTCTTTCTTTTGTAGCTGATGTTCTTTTGACTATACCACAAAGCCTAGGTCATGGATTTGTTGAATTAGCAGGAACGCTTGAGTCATATTGGTTTCTGTCACTCCCATGAGGATTCAGCCCCCATTGAATTCTCTGGGCTGTTTCCTCAAGACATTTGTCCTAATCTATACATTAAAGTTGAAACCAGCTCATCCAGAAACCCAAACCACATGGTTGACAGCAAGTACCGGCAAGCCAGGTAGCTTGTTGGAGACAATCACCTCTGTCTTATCTCTGAAATCTCTCTCATTTGGTGCAGTTCCTACTTCCAGTCAAGTTTACCTGCCTAACGTGGCTCAGTTCATACTCTTTGACACTTGGACTTGTTTTTTTTTTTTTTTTTTTTTTGCAGGCTGTAACCCAGTACTAATTAAGGATTTGCCTCCTGGGCCACTCTTTGGTCATACTGGACTTGCCTTAGGTCCTTAAATGCTTCATGATCCTACCTGAAAGCAGAATTCTCATTCTTATCCTACCTGGCTGATATTCCAAGTGGCCCAATGCTAAACCCCTTTAAGGCAGGAGAGAGCTCAGAAAGAACCACATAGGGAAGATCTTCAAAAAATTTGGGGAGCTCTTCCAACCATAGCTTCCTTAAAGAAATTGCACCTGCCCCACAGCAAGAATGTCATGTTAAGGAATTTGAAGTGAAGTTTGTCCTGCAAGAACTATCTGCTCTAGTCATCATTTATGGGATATATTGGGCAAATGCTCATTCACCAGTATGTAGGGTGAATTCCCTTTTACTCAGCTCAGCCATTCTGTCCTTAAATCCCAAAGTATATTTATTTATTTATTTATTTATTTATATTCTATTTTTTTTTTTTATAATCCTACATTAGCACTCACTCCCCAGCCATGAGTTCTAGGGTTGGGTAATCCCAACATATGTGTCTCTTGTTCTAGAATTCTTTTTCTTTCATGTCCAGCATTTTGTCTTCATTACCTGTTTCCTGTGAATTCTTAAAAGGGTACCAATTCTCAGTCTCCTCCAGCCAGGGCTTTCAGACACTGCTGAATCATTCTCTACACCTTGTTTGCTGTTATTCCATATTGTCCATATTTTGGCACTGATGGAGACATGGATCCAACCCCTTCCCATTACTTCCTCAAACAAATTATTCAAGGTCTTTACTGCAGTCGGGGGCAGAGAGAAGGAATTTACAGATGGCAGGGAATGCGTCCCAAGGTCAAACATGACAACTTAAGAGTCTCTTGGAAACTGCCCCACGTTGCTTGGCCATCTCCTTCAGCAACCGCATCTCCTTCCTTTTCTCCTCGCTCCAATTCCTGTATTCCTGTCCTCTTTTAATTGAGAACAGGGGAACACTCTTTCTTTCTTTCTTTCTTTCTTTCTTTCTTTCTTTCTTTCTTTCTTTCTTTCTTCCTTCCTTCCTTCCTTCCTTCCTTCCTTCCTTCCTTCCTTTCTGTCTGTCTCTCTCT
>NC_043701.1:59470291-59656574 GCF_006229205.1 Suricata suricatta | reverse complement strand
TCTTTCTTTCTTTCTTTCCTTCCTTCCTTCCTTCCTTCCTTCCTTCCTTCCTTCCTTCCTTCCTTCCTTCTTTCCCTCCCTCCCTCTCTTCCTTCCTTCCTTCCTTCCTTCCTTCCTTCCTTCCTTCCTTCCTTCCTTTTCTAACCAGTACACTCGTGACCATCTCGGCTGCTATCCCAAGGGGCCCGTCAAGGTATTGTGCTAAGTTAAGGCAGCTGTTTCCAAAAGAGCTAGTGACTAAGATGATAGTTGTCTTTGATGGAACATAAACACAGAGCAGTGCTTGTAACTAGACCTACACCCACATGGATATAACGGGAGATCCACCAAACGGCAGATCTCTTTTACTTTACTCAGCAGGTGTTTTTCCCTTTTTTATCAGAGTTCTACTCCAGTCTGGGGACTCCCATCTCTTCAGAAGAAGCTTATTTAAGTCACTCCATATCTCCTTCCACGCAGCATGACAGAGCAGCATGAGACAAATACGCAGCCCGGGGAACACTTCTGACAGACTTGGGGATGCTCTGCACCGAAGTCTCCCATCTTGGCTCACGGATGAACAAGAAAATGACCTGGCTGTCAAAACTTCAAGGTCATCCTGGACCCTACAATTTAGGCAGGGGAGTATATGAATTCCTTTGCCTGACAAGCTAAACCAAATCATTTATTAAATAATTTTAAATGTTTTTTTATTTATTTTTGAGAGACAGAGAGATACAGCATGAGCAGGGGAGGACCAGAGAGAGGGAGACACAGAATCTGAAGACAGGCTCCAGGCTCTGAGCTAGCTGTCAGCACAGAGCCTCACGCGTGGCTCAAACCCATGAACCATGAGATTATGACCTAAGCCAAAGCTGGACGCTTAACTGACTGAACCACCCAGGTGCTCCCCAAATCATTTTTTAAACCCTCTACAATATTCGAGCTACTATGTACCTCTGGAAACTCAGTGGAACCGGTCAGAGGGAGTCATGAACTTGGAGCCCGAAAGCAGGAAAAGTAGTGGATGTTTTATTGTGGTCCTTGTGAGTAATTAAAATACAGAGGCTTTAACAGAATTACATGTGACTCCAAGCATTCACCTGGTTTAGGCTTCTCAGGCTGAAAGTTTCTATAAATTTTTCTTTCTGGACTGTTCTGAGAAATTTAATCATTCAGACTGAGGGGCTTTCTGAAATATGATTATTTCCAAGTCTACCTCATTCCTTACCTCTTATGCTCCTTTAAGCACTAATAAATGTTGGTTGAATGAGTGATTGAATAAACAAATGACTGAAAGGTAGAAGGAGAGAAGGAAATAGGGGACACAGGCAGGAACCGAGAGAAAGAGAGAGAGAGAGAGAGAGAAGAGAGGAGTTGATTTGAGTAATTCTTTTAATTAAAACATTGTGTAGAATAATCAATATCACCAAATAAAAATGTGATATTAAGGAGGACACTCATCCCATCAGTAATGAAAAGCAGATATCATATTCAGGATGATGTACCATATCATAAAGCACCTCAGTGTATCTTATTAAGATCACTTAATTAATAACAGAAGCAGCCTTTCTGGTTAAATCCAAGAGAAAAATACGAGAGAGCTCCTAGAAACAAAAATCAATATTCGTTGTCCCTTCGTGGCCCATGCGCATCTGTTTTACTTTTTGTGGGAAAGGGGGAAGATGATTCTGGATGGCATTACTTCCCATTTCCATGACAACCTTCCCTCAATGTTCTCACAGTACAGTAATAGTGTTTTAAAGATCCATTGATCGAATACTGTTTTATCTAAAACTAAACTTGATGTTATTTATGGAGGGAAGAAAAAGGCCAGCTGGTGGTTTTATCCTCTCTTCTTTTCCTCCTTTCCCCCTCCTTTCTTCAAAACTACCCATCAGCATATGTACAAAAGAACCACGACCTAACCACAGGGTTTGATTCAAGGAAGGCAGAAATTTTAGCTCATAAGTCCCAAAATAATAAAGCCTGTGATGCAGCAAAGAAAAGGAAAGTAACATTCTAATGGAGAAAATGCTACCTTCTAATATGGAATCAGGGTTTTCAGCTTAGGCCTGCCCTTAAGCCTTGACAGTGGCCAAGAAGAATGATTTCCTCGGTAGCTTCCCGAAAAGCTGTTGCCAGGTGTTTCTGGTTCTTCCCTGTCCTGCGCTTGGGTCTGGTGTCACAGCTGAAGTGAGGCCCATGGCTGCTTTGGAACTGCTTGAGCTTAGCCCTGTTTGGGCAGAGACATAAAATGAGAGGCGTGGCTGGGGCCCCTCTGCTCAAGCTACATAGGTCACTGATTGTCATGTGACATGAATGGGGCCCTCTCTTTGGCTTGCTCTTGCACACATTTTAGGAGAGATATGAAGTGGTATTGGTATGTCAGAAACCAAGGGATACAGATTGTCAAGTCTCATAGAGGCAAATGACTGAAGTTTCATTTCTGAATAATGGTGTAGCAGTTAAGTTTGGCGGTGAGTACTCTTTCTGGAGCCCTTACTTTGACTCAGATATTTTGCCAAGCATCTTCATGCATTGTGATATTCCATGACCATCATTAGAAGGAAAGCACTATTATTATCACATTCTGGTATGCAGAAGAGGAACCTGAGGCTTATACAGGTAAACTAACCGTCTCAAGGTTGGCGGAGCTGTGGTAGGAAGGCAGGCTGCCTGCATCAAAAGCTTGTGTTTTTAGCTCCTATGCAATATTACATATTTGTTGAAGAGAAATAGTTTTAAAACTCACATATGAATGCATACATTTGTGATGCATAACATTTAAAGTGTTGCCCATTGGGTTTTGAGTTGTGCCCAGGTTTAGACAGGTTTAGAACCACTGACAATGGCTGCCAGGGATTGCTCTTTGACTGCATTTTCTTTATACACACACACACACAGACACACAGACACACACACACACACACATTGTTTATTCTTGAATGAGAGAGAGAGAGAGAGAGAGAGCACAGGCAGGGAAGGGGCAGAAGAAGAGAGGGAGACACAGAATCTGAAGCAGGCTCCAGGCTCCAAGCTGTCAGCACAGAGCCCCATGCAGGGCTTGAGCTTGAGAACCATGAGATCATGACCTTAGTGGAAGTCGGATGCTTAAACAGACTGAGTCACCTAGGAGCCCCTGTGGCAACATTTTCAGTACTATTTGTAGCTACTGCTGCACCCATTGCTACAATCACCCTCTGCTGCAAATCTTCCTGGAATATACTTTATGCTGTTGTTGAACCTTTGCCATCTGCCTTAAATGTCCTTCTCCTTTTCCAGCTGCCCAAATCCTACTGACTCCTTAGGGTCTAGCTCAACAGTCACCTTCCTTCAGTAACTGGGACATGGCAGGATGCCTAAGTATGGTTATTGAATTATACTGCGAACCAATAGCATGTGTTCTGGTAGAACTGATACTGGTTGGATAACGTTGTCCTGGTTTAAAGGGCCCTTGCGTTTGCCAAGTGAGGGCAGACAGTTCTAATTTTTGACATCCACTGTAATTCTCTAAGAGCAGAGGAGGATCTCTCTCTGGGACAGGGAGAGGGAGGGTGGATGCTAACGAGGCAGTAGTGCATTCCCAATAGTCTCAAGAGAGAAGATTTAACCATGAGGGAGGCCAGTGTGTTCTTACATACAAATGGAAAAAGTAGTTTGTCCAATGGGGTGTGGGGTCATCTTGAAACTGTTTATACTCTTTGTCCCTTTTCTACAGGTTAGCTGTATTAGAATGACCTCATGGATGGCATTTTGGGTTTCTGTGCCTTTTGCAAAGAAACGCAATAAGCGTATATATGCATTTGCTTTTTTAAAAAAATCACTATTGTCCGTTGTCACATTAGGCACTTTTTGTACAGTACTAGGCAATCCTTAAATCCCAGAGACTTAGACAAAAAACATCTACTCGGCGCAAGGTTTTACATATTAGCAGCTGCTCATCATCTTGGCAGCTCTGCTCTGTCGGCCTTCTCATCTGGGTGGTAGGTTGAAAGAGCAGCCCTCGTTGAAGACATACTGTCTCTGTGGCAGACAGAATGGAGCAAGAGAGCGGTGAAAACAATCAGTGGCTCTTAAAGCTTCTGCTTAGGAGTGGGGTATGCCACCCACACTCCTGTACCACCGACCAAACCAAGTCACAAGGCCTGGCTGACAGCAGTGGAGCATGAAGGCTGATCCCGCCTCCTGGAGCTGCCAGTCAAATTGCAGAGGATGGGGATATATGTCCTTAAAGAAAAGGTGAGTGAGTAGTTGTTAATAGCTGTACCATCTGCCAAAGTTTCTTAGGTATTACTTAAAATGTGTGTGATGTGTAATGCTAATTGTGATGGGCTGAAGTGTGTCCCCTCAAAATTCACCTGTTGAAGTCCTAACTCCTAATAGCTAGGACTGTGATTGTATTTCAAGATAGGGTCTTTAAAGAAGTGATTAAGGTTAAATGAGTGCATTGAAGTGCACCCTAATCTTATGATCCTATAGGATCTTATGATCCTATTACCTTAGGACCTCCTTCGACAAACAGATTAGGGCACACATAGAAGGAAGACCATGTGAAGATGGGGAGAAGATGGCCATCTGTAAGCCCCAGAGACAGGCCTCAGAAGGAAACCAACCTGCTCACACCTTGATCTTGGACATCTAACCTCTGGAATTGTAAAAAAATAAATGTCTCTTCTTTAAGCCACCCTGACTGTTGTACTTTGTTATGGCATCTGTGGCAAACAGGGATGAACAAATTAGCATATTTAATGACATTGTTATTTCCTCCTTTATTCAACTAACACCTATAAAAATAATCCCTAATGAATATTAAGTTCTTACTATGTGTTAAGGATATAATTAAGAATTCTATATCCATTATCTGTTTTATTCTCTCAAGACAATCCTACAATGTAGGTGCTAATATTATCCATATTTTGTATATGGGAAAATGTTATAAATATGGCTGGGAATGGCACGTGGGTGGCTCAGTCAGTTGAGTGTGATTTTAGCTCAGGTCATGATCTCACAGTTCATGGGTCAAGCCCTGCCTTGGGCTCTGCGCTGACAGCGGGGAGACTGCTTGGGATCCTCTCTCTCCCCTTCTCTCTGCCCCTCCCCAGCTCACACATACTCTCTCTCTCTCTCTCTCTCTCTCTCCCTGTATCTCTCAATAAATAAGTAAACTTAAAAAGTAAAACATGGCTGGCAGGGTTTCCGTGACTTGCACAAATCTGTCCCTGATGTAGAGAGGCATGATCTCATTCTACATCATCTGATTACAGAGGTAGCTTCCTACTACTGCCATCAGGGGACATTAGAACATTTCATAGTATTATTAATCTCAAGCAATTTACAGGAATGTAAAAATGTGAGTGAACCACAATGTGTGTCTTCAGGAGTTGGTATTCCAGTTAACAGAACAATAGAAGAAAACAACTACAATCCTAGGGAGGATAAGATAAATGTTATGTAAAAGGCCCTGTCCAGAATTATTTATCACTTGGATGAAGAAATTGATGGCATGATAATAAATGTTGCTGCTGATGCAGCTGGAAGGAGCAGCGTATTCTTGGATGACAGACTCAAAGTTTTAAAAAGAAGATGAAAGAAAACCATCTGTCAGAGCGAAATGATTGGCCAAATCAAAAGGAATGATGTACAATGGATAATCAAAATGAACTCTAAGTCCAAAAAACAGCTGGATCAGAACAAAAAAATGAATGTAGACTGTTATGTAAGCAAAGGGCATTTTAGCTTTACTAGCCAGCTGTGTCACTCATTATGGACTAAATCATTCAACAAACATGTGTTGCCTCCTCTGTGTTTGGAACCAGAGACTGGAGGATGAGCAAGTGGAAGGTAACACTCTCAGGGCTCCGTCAGTCCAGTAGAGACAGAAACAGGAAGCACATCATTATAAAATAATCTGGTAAGGTGCTCTTAAGTGAGTCTGAAGACTGCACTCATGGTACACAGAAGAGAGTGAATAACTAAACTAGGGTCAGTGGAGGAAGGCTGGGATGACATTTGAAGTTGCAATGAGAAGAAGCTTGCAGAAAAGGGAGCTCATTACAACCAAGAAGACAAGGACCTCTGTGTAAAAATTCAACAGTATGAAAAAGCCCAGGCTTAGAACAGCTCAAAGATTTAATCATGGGCTATGTGTTGGCGCTAAAATCTTGGGATGGGCTGGGTTCTGAAAGACAGTGAAGTGGATACAACAAAGTTTGACCTTTCTCTAGTATGTAGGTAATGATAGGATGATGAAAATTTTGAGAGTAGCAGCATTACAACCTTTGATTTTTTTGGAAGATGGTTGTTGTAAGAAATGTATAAAAATGATTGAAAGATGGATATTTTCAGTGAGATCAGTTGAGCAGTGGTTGCAAAAAAGTTGAAGCCTGTCCTAAGCATGTTCCACTAATATTGGTACTAATGGAACAGGAGTGGGTAGTTCCCCTGTCTTGTCTCAAAATGAAGTTTTGAGCTTTTGTTCTCATCTAGTATCACCCGTGTTCAGTGGGTGGTTCCTCGTAGCCCACCACAATTTATTCAGATGTCCAGGGTTTCATGTTTTTTAAAACAGATTTAGAAAGTTCTAGACAATTAAGAAATGTGGTAGAGTTAAAATAGGCTGAGTAAAATCTCAGGATATACACTGGCAACACTCCTTTTTGGATATACACGGGTCAGAGTGAGGTGCAAACAGCCCTTAGTGGGAGACTTCATGCTAGCATTGCTCCCAGGTAGGATGACAAGACAATGCTCTATTGAATGATGGTGGGTAGCTCTCGGCATTGGCTTGGCTCCATCACCTGTTCCTCAATTGGCCATAATGGTCTTTCTTCCAGTAGAGATGGAGTTCTTTCTAACTGATCTCTGCTCTTCTCTCTGTGATCCCTCCAGGTTGTTCAGAAGGTCACCCCGACCTCCATCTTTGTCAGGTCCTCAATCTTTCTCTCTACTCCCTGGAATACTGCAGCCCTGATTTATGATTTATAAGCTAATTTTACAACTTGATCTTTTAAATCTTTTTGCTTTGGCTTTCAGAAGGTATTCCCTCAAAAGGCTTGGTTCTTATAAATCAAAAGCTTCCAAAACTATCATCTTCAAAAAAATTCACTATTTTTTTATGTGAAAACAAAACTTTCTTTAAACTCCCCTCTTCCTATTCCCCTTACTGTTTGGGTCCTAAATAGGGACATACATGATTAGGCAAATACTGAAAAGAAAAGCATATTAATTAATCTTTTTTCAAAATATAATTTGATTAAAATACTTTTTACTTTTTAATGTTAATTTATTTGGAGAGAGTGAATACAAGCATGAGAGGGACAAAAGGAGTGGCATAGAGAAAGAATCCCAAGCAGGTTCTGTGCTGATAGCGCAGAACCTGATGCAGGGTCCAGTCTCACAAACTGTGAGATAATGACCTGAATGGAAATCAAGAATCAGATGCTTAACTGACTGAGCCACCCAGGTGCCCCAAAATAATTGTTTTTAAATGTAGTTAAAATATATGATATTCTAGGAAAGGACATTTCCAGAGACTGACTCAAGAATGAACACAGCATAGGGCTAATAGCATAGAAAAAAATTGAAAAGGATATCAAAGCACTAAATTATCTCAAAATAATGATGCCAAGTTTTATGTGTGATGCCTTCATCATCATATATAATTCACATAGTTAAAAAATTGCTCTGAAGCATTGGTTTTCAAAATATCTAAGTGCAAGAACCACTTTAGTAAACATATAGACTCCTGTTTCCCCTGCCTTCATCTTCTTTTCAAAACTTTAATGCAGTAGTTATGGAACCCAAGAATCTCAATTTTAAACAAACAGATGCTTAGAAAACCATGCTATCCTTTGAGAAACCCTGTTTAAAGCTGTAGTCTTTAATATAAAGTAAGCATTAAAAATCCAATAAACTAGGGGAAATAGTACCACTTCTATTTTTTTTTTCCTAATCAAAGAAAGAATTTATAGTATTGACCTGGCACCCTCTCTGAGTCCATATGTCAGGTGCCCAAACTACACACATGGCCTGTCATAGAAAGGTCCTTGGAGAACAATATGGGTGTCACCTGGCCCCTCACTATCACACTTGCCCTTAAATACTGCATTGAAATTTTCCTGGGTTCCTGTTATATTATACAGTTGTCAGTAAATGAGTCCCTACAAAATGGACCAGCGGCACAATTATATTCCTGAATAGGAGCCACAGATGGAAGAGAATACTCCTAATAAGATAATATTTTTCTTACTTGTAGTTCAAAGAAGAGACTTCATCAATAATATTACAAAACAAACACAAAGATGATCTAATCAGATATGAAAAACATCAGCCCAAATAATGTTAAATGATTAAAAAATGTTTCTGGTAGCTAGGAGCCTACACATAGTATCGACGACAAATCTTACTCCAAGTGTACACTGTACCCTGTGTATTAACTAAGAAAAGGATAAGATCGTCAGGATACAGGACATTTAAAATCTAAGCATCTTGGGGCACCTGCATGGCTCAGTCAGCTAAGCGTCCCGCTTTGGCCTAGGTCATGATCTAGTTTGAGCCCTGCAATGGGCTCTGTGCTGACAGTTCAAAGCCTGGAGCCTGCTTCAGATTCTGTGTCTCCCTCTCTCTGCCCCTCCCCTGCTCACACCCTATCTCTCTCTCAAAAATAAATAAGCATTACAAATGTTGTTTAAAAAACTAAGCATCTATAATATTATTAATAATTTCAGTTATATATATATAACTTATACATAAATGAAAATACATATATTATAGTTCTATTCTAACATCATTTTTCTCTTTGGGCTGATAGGTACACATCATCAAAAATGTTAGACCTCTTCTTCAAGCAGGACTTTTCAAACTGTGTTCCATGGACAGGCAGCTGGCGTGAACTCTGTGCTGCTGGTCCATGATAAATATAGCAATTGAGATTCAGTGTTGAGAAACTTTTATAGTGATTTGATAGAGTCATTGTATGTCTATTAAATCTAATAATAAATAAGTTTAACTTATACCTTGATTGCTTTTGTTTTTTCATTTCATCTTTCTAATAATTCCTTTTTATTTTGTTTTAACAAGTAGCGGTATGTGATGGATTGGAAACTAAGGGGGGAAAAGGCCGTTAACCATAAAACATTTGAAAAACACTGTTCTATAGTATAGACAAGTATGTATGCAATCCTAACATTTTATAAAGCTAGCACATTCCTGATAAGTAAAACCTGACAAATATCTCACAAAAAGAAATAGACCATGGTCTATAATGCAACCATAAAGAAGGATGGGATTGTACCATTTGCAACAACATGGATGGACACACAGGGTATGATGCTAAATGAAATAAGGCAGACTGAGAAAGGCAAATACCATATGATTTCACTCATATGTTGACTCTGAAAAAATAACGTCAAATAAATAAGCAAATGGCAGAATCGGACCTATAAATAGAGAACCAACTGATGGTTTCCAGAAGCAGTGGGGTGAAGGCATGGGCAAAATGGATGAAGGGGAGTGGAGATAAAGGCTTTCAGTCATGGGAATAAATGGTGCAGAATAAGGAATACAGTCCATGACATGGTATAGCATTGTATGGTGACAGTTGGTAGCTACACTTAAGGTGAGCACAGCATAATGTATAAACTTGCTGAATCACTATGCTATATAGCTGAAACTAGTGTAACATTGTAGGTCAGTGACATTCAAGTAAATAAATTCTAAAAAGAAATATACAGACTAATCCTAATTATAAGTAAAATATTAGCAAATCAAGCCAGCCTCAAATTAAAATACTAATATGCCATGACCAAGTAGAATTTTGGTATTCTTTTCTCTTTATGTTTTGAATTATAAGATAGTTCAATATTAGAACATTCTAATGTTATATGTTATACTAATAGTTTAAAGAAAACAATAACATAATTATCTTGTTTTTTTCTTGAGAGAGAGAGAGATAGAGAGAGAGATCTGAGCTGGGGAGAGGGAAAGAGAGAAACAGAGACAGAGACAGAGTGAGAGAGAGAGAAAGAGAGAGAGAGAATCCCAAACAAACTCCATGCTCAGTGTGGAGACTGATGCAGGCTCCCAGGTCAATCCCTTGACCCTGGGATCATGACCTGAACCCAAATCAAGAGTCAGATGTTCAACTGAGTGAGCCACCCAGGCACCCCTAATAACACAATTATCTTTTAAATGCACAAAAATGATTTAATCAACAAAGCAGATTATTAAACAGTGATGAGTACATTTTTCATCATTATATATCTAAGTATATTTATTTATATAAATGAATAGAACATTACAAATCAAAATGTTTACAGTGGTTATTTTCGTTTTGGTTCACATTTCTTCTCTTCCCCACTCCCCCCAGCCTCACTGAGATATAATTGGTGTATAACACAGGGTAAAACATGATAATTTGATACACATATATATTGTGAAATGATTACCACATTCATTGCTTAACACAGTTACCTTTGTATGTGTGTGTGGTAAGAACATGTAAGATCTACTCTCTTAGTAATTTTCAAATATACAATACAGTATGGTTAACTATAGTCACCATACTATATATTAGATCCACAGAATCTATTCATCTTACGACTGAAAGTTTATATCCCTTGACCAAAATCTCCCCATTTCTTCCATCCCCAGCCCTTGGAAATTGCCAATTAGCTCTTCTTTATTTGAGTTTGCTTTTTTAGATTCCATGTGTAAGTAAGATCACATAGTATTTGTCTTTCTCTATCTGACTTATTTTACATAGCATATTGTCCTGAAGGCTCATCATTATGTCACAAATGGCAGAATTTCTTTTTTATGGCTTAATGATATTCCAGTGTGTGTGTGTGTGTGTGTGTGTGTGTGTGTGTGTATGTGTGTGTGTGTGTGTGTGTGTGTGTATCATAGTGTCTTTATCCATTCACCTGTTGATGGACACTTAGATTGCTTCCATGTCTTAGCTATTATGAATAACGCTGCAACAAACATGGAAGTACAGCTATCTCTTTCAGGTACAGATTTTATTTCCTTCAGATGTGTACCCATAAGTGGGATTGCTTGATCATATAGTAGTTCTATTTTTAATTTTTTGAAGAACCTCTATTCTGTTTTCTATAGTGGTTGCACCAATTTACATTCTCACCAACAGTGTATCTTGTCTTTTTGATAACAACCATTCTAAAGATGTGGGATGATACCTCATTATGGTTTTCATTTTCCATTTCCCTGATGATGAGTAGTGTTGAGCACCTTTTCATGTGCTTGTTGGCCATTTGTATGTCTTCTTTGAAAACTATCTATTCAGAATCTTTTCACATTGTTAAATTGGATGATGATGATTGCTGTTGATTATATATTTTGGATATTAATTCCTTCTCAGATAGATGGTTTGGAAATATTTTCTACAGTCTGTAAGTTGTCATTTCATCATTCATTGATGATTTCCTTTGCTGTGCAGAGCCTCTTAGTTTGATGTATCTCCACTTTTTATTTTTGCTTTTTTTTGCTGTGCTTTTGGTGTCATATCCAAGAAATCATTGCCAAAACCAATGTCAAGGGGCTTTTTCCTTATGTTTTCATCTAGGGACTTTAGTTTCAGCTCTTACATTTATGTATTTAGTTGATTTCAAGTTAATTTTTGTGAGTGGCATAAGATATGGGTGAATTTCATTTTCTTGCATGTGAATATCCAGTCTCCCAACACTCTATTGAAGAGAATGTCCTTTTCCCATTGATTATTCAGCTCCAATCAACTGGCCATATATGCATGGATTTATTTCTGGGGAATCTATTCTGTTCCATCGATCTATATCTGTTTTTATACCCATTACATACTGTTTTGATTACTATAGCTTTGTAACACAGTTTAAAATTAGGAAGTGTGACACATTCAGCTTTGTTCTTCCTCAGGTTAGCTCTGGCTATTCAGGGTCTTTTGTCGTTCCATAGACATTTTAGGGTTGCTTTTCTATTTCTGGTTAAAAATGTCATTGGAAATTTCATAAGAATTTCACTGAATCTATAAATGGCTTTGAATAGTATGTGGGTAGTAACAATATTATTTCTTCTAATCCATGAACATGGTATATCTTTCCATTTGTTTGTGTCTTCTTTAGTTTCTTTTATCAAAATCTTACAGTTTTCAGGGTACAGATATTTCACCTGCCTGATTAAATTCATTCCTAAGTATTTTACTGATTTTGATACTATTGTGAATGAGATATTATTTCTTTTCAGTATACTTCACTGAGAGTATACAAAAATGCAGTTGATTTTATATATTGATTTTGTATCCTACAACTTAAATAAATTTGTTTATTAGTCCTAACAGTCTATTTTGTGTGTATGGAGTCTTTAAGATTTTGTATATATAGGATCATGTCATCTGCAACCAGAGACAATTTTAGTTCTTCCTTTATAGTTTGGATGCCTTTTATTTAATTTTTTTCTTGCCTAATTGTTCTGGCTAGAAGATTCAGGACATTACACACCAAACTTTTTATAGTTTGTTATAGTTATATATAGTTTTTATTTTGATCCAAATTTTTGGTAGCTACTTTCTAGGCTTTCTGTAATAAATATAATTTTAGTTAATAAGTTAAAACAAATATAGAGCTTTGCATATGAATGGAGTTTAAGTTTCTATAAAACATGTAAAGAATTAATAGTACTTACTTAGAAGATTATACATATCCAACTTTTAAAATTAATTAATTAATTTATTTATTCATTCATTCATTTTTCTCTGTTTTCGATTTTTCATCTTTTATATAGAATTTTGGGAGAGGGACACCTAAGTGGGTCAGTTGGTTAAGTGTCTGACTCCTGATTTCAGCTCAGATCATGGTCTCACAGTTTGTAGGATTGAGCCCCGCATTGAGCCCCACAAACAGTGTGGAGTCTGCTTGGGTTTCTCTCTCTCCCTCACTCCTCTGCCTCTCTCTCTCTCTCTCTCTCTCTCTCTCTCTCTCAGAATGAATAAATGCAACTTTTAAAAAAGAATTTTTGGAGAGACTCTGAGATTGATTTTTTTGTTCTTATAGTCACTCTGCCACTATCTCCATTTTCTTAGAAAAGAGAAAGTATGTACAAAACCAGATTTAGTTCTTAGGGAAAAAAACCCTCATGGAGATTAATCTGATTTTATGCATATATTTTCTTCTTTAATATTTCAAGAAGTGGAGATTGAGGTAGGATGGGAAAAATAGAGGCCTACTTGGGTTTTAAGGGCTTTGTTCTAAATTTCTGAAATCCAGACAATTTTTTGCTATTGGAGTCCTGGAAACATTCTAGTATCATTATAATAAATCTTATTTTGCATTTGATGTTTCTTAATTTAAAAGATCTAGTGAAAGTTTCCTGCACCTACTATCTTATTCCATAGACTCATACTTTGTTTTAAATAAATTTTTTTCTTTTAGAATAGTTTTGGATTTACAAATATGTGGCTAAAATAGTTCATATATTGAGCACTTAGTTTCCCCCTTTGTTAATATCTTACATTACTATGGTACATTTGTCACACCTAATGAGTTATTATTGGTATATTATTATAGCCCATAGTCCAGTCAAATTTCCTTAGTTTTTACCTAACATTTTTCTTCTGTTCCAGAATCCCATCTAGGATTCATTACACTTAGTCATCCTGTCTTCTTATGCTCCTCATGACTGTCAGTTTCTCAGAGTTTCCTTGTCTTTGATAGTTTTGAGAAGTACAGCCAGTTGTTTTATAAAACATCCCTGAGGTTGGGATTGCTTAATGTTTTCCTCCTAGATAGATTGGGGGTTTGGAATTTTGGGAAGACCAGATTAACTGCTATTCCCACAACATCATATCAAATTACTACTATCAACATAACTTAGTACTGGTGATGACACCAGCTTGTTTTAGGTGTAATTTGCTCAATGGTTCATTTGCATTTCATTTTCAGGAATGAGAAATTTATGACAAAAAAGTAACAAAAAAATCTCTTTAGTGTCTCTCAGACTACTATATATTAAACATATTCATATAACAAGGACTAACTTTTGTTCTCTGAAACTCATCAAGTCTTTTACCTCTCTACATAAATAAACAGCCATGCTTACTTCACAGATAAAGGGGTCTGGCAGGGTCAGTCTTCTTCCTTTGAAATTTCCTTCCCCCTACCAGCTCATTTCTACCTTATATCTTTAACTTATATGATTGCTCTGAATTTTCTAATTTTTTGTTTGCCACTTACCTACCAAATGCCTTTACTAATAGCTCTAGTCATCACTAAACACCTTTATTTTTTTATTGGTCATCTAAACTATATGATAACATTATTTATTATAAAATCACTAATGCTCTCCATATATCTTGCTTAAACAACTTAGTAGTAACTTTATTTCTATGTGTATTTATATTAGATTCTCCAAAGAAACCATAATTTCCTTCAGAAAAATGCTTTAGTCATGTAAAAAACAACAACAAGAACTATTGTGTTAAGTGAAAAGAACAAGATGAGAAATTATGACTAATGTGTTGCATCTTCATTCATTCTTTCACAGAAATATTTGTTGAGTGACTACTATTGTGCCACTCATTGGTCACTCATTGGTGATATCAAAATTAAACATAAAACATAAAAGGTGGAATCTTTGTCATCAAAGGGCACACACAGGCATACATACATATATAAAATAAATATCAGGCTGCAATAAAAAGAATAAACAGTAGAGGGTATACTAATAAATCTTGATGTATCCAGATATACTCGTCTCCCTTTTTCCTTGACTCTGGTAGTCTCCTATTTCCCACTGGTCATGAAAAGCTAAATCCCCTGCTCTTCGGGCATATATCATTGAGCCTCTATATTGTTGGCCAAGAAAGTACAGCCCAGTACTGTGGCACTTAACCTATATATACAAATGAGTGGAGGTGTAGGACATTTGGAGATTCCTATCAGCACAAGGGGGTCAAGAAATATGACAGTGGTATGGCATAGTCCAGGAGAGAGGTGGCATCTCCAGAACAAAGGAACTAAGGGAATTGGAGGAGACATACAAGGCTCATGTTCAATGTAGAAGGGTCTCTATAGAGGTGCCATTTAAATTAAAGTCTCACTAAATTGAGAGAGAAGTCATTCAAAAAACCAAGCAAAGAGTATTCCAGATGGAGGAAGCCACAAAGGCAAAAGAAAGTTTGAGGAACCACAAGAAACTTAATGCGGCTGAGTGCAGTGACTGAGTGCAGTGATAGGAGATGACGTTGGAGATGTAGCCAGAAGAAAGATGCATAGAACTCCTCAAGATATTTTTTAAAAATGATGGGTGAGGTTGGAAGTATTTCAAAATGTTCAAATTTCACATTTGGAAATGACAAACTATGATTTGAATTTTAAAAGGATGACTGATAGCTTTGTGGAGAATAGATGATAAGGGGAAGAGGTAGGAACCCAGGGACCGAAGACACTACTAGAATAGATTAATCATGATGGATATTTGATCCAGGGGTACAAGTGGTTGGAGATCCTGACTAGTCAGATTTGGGAAATAGGTTAAAGGCAGAGCCCACAGGATTTGCTGGTACATTGGAGAGAAATTGTGAAATTGAGGATGGCTATGATATTGGCTTGCACATCTGGGAAATTTGAGTTGATATTTATTGGCATGGGGAAGACTGTGGGAAGCATTTGGGGGAGAAATGAGAGTTCTATTTTGGGCATGTTGAGTTGAGATGAATTTAATATGTTGAATAGACCTGAGGATATGCAGCTGAGTATTTGAATTTAAAGTCAAAGGGAGAAGTTAGGAATGAAGATAAAATGGAGTTTTTTGCTATATGTGCCAATTGGATTGGATAAGATCTTTTAGGGAACAAATGCAAATAGATGAGCACTGAACCATGTGCACTGAAGGAAGCATTGTGAGGATGGGAACAGGGCCAGCCTCATGGGTGCACAACCTGTGTGGTCACACAGGACACCATGTTTTGTTCTCACTGTCTTAAAATTGTTAATATACTTTAAACAAGGGTCCACCATTTCCATTTTGTTTTGTGCCCTGCAAATTATGTGGCAGGTCCTGGTTGGGAATGAGAGGATTCCGTAAGGACTAAAGCCAGTGAAGTAGACTGAGAACCAAGCAAGTATGTTAGTGGTGTCATAAAAAACAAGTAAAAAAAATCATATGGAGATGAGTAGAGTGATTGCAAATCTGTTGCAAGACCAAGTTATCTTGGGCCTGAACAATGATCACTGGATTTAGCAACTTGGATGTGACTGGTGCTCAGATCAACCTACATTGTAGAGAGGAAGAGAGTAAGAACAAACACTGAGCATAAACAACTCTGGCAAATACCTTCCCTGTGAGTGAGAAAGATTCAAACTGAACAGGAGCCTAGATAGAGAAGGAGTCAAGTCAAGGCCTTTCTAAAATGGAGATATGAAAGATTTTTCCTTTGGCAATGACCCACTAAAGAAGGGGAGGAAATGATGAGGTCTGAGTAAAAATAATTTTAGGAGCAAAATTCTTGAGGAGAAGAGGGGAATAGGAACCAGTGCAAAGTGGAGGGTTTATTCTAGGAGCATGTGGAAGTATAATTGGAAGGGACAGATACCTGTGCCTGGTGTATTTTGGAGAAAAATCCATTCTGATTGCTTCTGTAGAAGAGTCAGCCTTCAGCTGAGAATAGAAAGGAGAAAGTGGATGTCGAGGTTTGAGGAAAGAGAAGAGTGTCAAACCCTCCTCTGTGAAGGGGCTGGAACTGACAGGCAGCACCAAGGTTGCTAAAGGGCTATGTGAAAATACCGTCTGATGGTACAATATGCTCAACTGTTGGTGTTGGGTAACTCTGGTGATTCTTTTTTTTTGATGTTTTCTGATTTCCTAATAGGCATGTATGTCTTAGCCTTTTAAAACTGTGTGGAGGGGTGAAAATCAGGACTTAAAATGTACAAGAGAAGTGTTTATAATTTATGACAGGTGAATGGGGAATCAGAAAGAGAACACAGATACCATTTTGGTTGCCTTGAAAAGCAATCCCCACACAACAAATGAAGAGCAGTCCAGTTTTTTGTAGAAATAAGGAATAAGACAAAATATCTTTGGCCCTTTTTCAGGATTTTGGATTTATTCTATTTCTAGGCTTGAGCCACCTGTTGTGTTTCCTACTTAAGTTTGGTTAGACTAATGGTTCCGATCTTCCCAGGGTCTAGCACCAGGATGGCTGCCATCTTTGATTTCCCAGCAGCAGTGTGCCACTCATCCCATGTCTGGGTCTACAGGGGTATTATAGAGAGAGGCTGAGGGGCGCCTGGGTGGCTCAGTCATTTAAGCGTCCGACTTTGGTTCAGGTCACGATCTCACGGTTCATGGGTTCGAGCCCTCCATTGGGCTCCATGCTGACAGCTCAGAGCCTGGAGCCTGCTTCAGATTCTGTATCTCCCTCTCTCTCTCTGCCTCTCCCCTACTCATGCTCTCTCTGTCTCAAAAATAAAAACATTATAAAAAATCATAGAGAGAGGCTGAGTGAGGCTCCATCAGGAACTAGCTAGACATCTCTTAGACCAGAAATAATTAAAAATTTCCTTCTTATAAGGGTTAAAAGTAAATGTCCTTTAGAAGTTGAAGTTCTTCAAAAAAATTAACCATAGAACTTTTCTGTGACCCAGCAATAGCACTGCTAGGAATTTACCCAAGGAATATAAGAGTGCTGATGCATAGGGACACATGTACCCCAATGTTCATAGTGGCACTTTCAAAAATAGCCAAATCATGGAAAGAGCCCAAATGTCCATCACCTGATGAATTGGTCAAGAAGATGTGGTATATATATATATATATATATATATATATATATATACAATGGAGTATTACATGGCAATGAGAAAGAACGAAATCTGACCATTTGTAGCAATGTGGATGGAACTCGAGGGTGTTATGTTAAGTGAAATTAGGCAGAGAAGGACAGACACCATATGTTTTCACTTATATGTGGAACAGGAGAAACTTAACAGAGGATAATAGGGGAGGGGAAGGTGGAAGATAGTTAAGGAGAGGGAGGGAGACAAACCATAAGAGACTCTATTTAAGAGTCAGTATTTAACTGAGAACAAACTGAGGGTTGATGGGGGTGGGGGAGAGGGGGGGATGGGTGATGGGCATGGAGGAGGGCACTTGTGGGGATGAGCACTGGGTGTTATATGAAAACCGACTTGAAAATAAACTATATTAAAAAAAGAGAAGTTGAGGTCCTTGATGTCTGCTTTCAGAGTGTCCTCAGTCACTCACTATTTGTCTTGTTACCAGCCATTGCTGCAATTTTTTTAAATTTCAAATCAAGATCAATGTTCCAAAAAGGCATTTCAGAGATAATACATAGTTAGGAAGGGGTTGTTACTAATTCCAAAACATTTTCACCCTGTTAGACCTTGTATTATTAGCTCATATGTGCTTTTATTATGACCCATGATAGATGGGATGATGAGTGGGGAGTTTCAGGGCAACATTTTAAACTAAGGTCCTCTGAGCAATTTACCCTCATCTTTCTGTTGAAATCTTTATTGGGATCATAAATCTCAGTTCTCAGAACAAGATGTGAGAATTAGATCCTGTGATTGCTAAAACACCCCATGGAGCTCAGCTGTGTGGGCGCAGAGGCGGTAACTCTGCATGGGGTTGTGAGGTCGGGTGTGTGTTTGGAGCCCTGGTGAACTGAAGACTGCAAAGCCAAGGGAAGCTGTGGAAGCCAAGTCCAGAGTTTACCATTAAGGAAAAGGGGTGAATATTTCTCTTGTGGCAGAAATAATGTTGAACTAAACAATATGCATTTGGATTATGCTACTCTTCGTGAATTGCACAAACTCATTTATGATTAAGTTCCTTCATAATAAATTTCTTACAAAAGAAACCTGTTTGAGAAATTTATCTATTATTTGTGTTCATGCCTGAAAGTAAATTCTTACAAGGACAGGACAGTTACCTAGTATTACTTTATGTTTGCTGCTATTGAGAACAAAGACAAATTGATGAAGATTACTATCTGAGTGCTGGGTCTAATTTGAAATATATAGCAAATTAAACATGGGTTATGTTAATGGATCTACAAATCAAATGAAGGAAATTATGTGCAGCTAGGCAGTTCTTTTCCTGAAGAAATATCTGTGACTTCTTACATTAGATGGACTGAGATGGAAAGTAAGAGTGGGTGAAAAGCTCAAGATATGCTTAGAAGCAGACGTGTAGGAACGTATGAAGAAAGGTGAAAGGACAACATGATCAGTAACTGGAAGTTGATGAGCCAAAGAAAAGGGGTTTTCCTGAAGGAACCTGAATCTTCATTGCCTGGAAGTGTTGGCAGCCAGACAAGCTTAGATTGGTGGCTTTGAGAAAAAACAGTTAAGCCTCACTTATCACATTTGTGTAATGAAAAAACACCTACATTATGAGTTGGTGGGATTTATATGAGAAGATATTATACATATACCCACACATCCTGGATGTAGCACAAGTTCAAAACCCTGCAGTTTGTGATCAGGGTCCCGAGAGATGTCATCTATGGCAAAAGAGTCATCAAAGCTAGCCTTTTAGTTGGCTTCAGGGACAAGATAGGGATCCAAATACTTGCAGCATCTGTGAACCTGCCTCCCACCTCTTTCTTTTTTTATAAAACTGAAACTCAGTTACGATTGAAGGACCTTCTCTTCAGACCTCCATTCCTAGGTGCTTTGGGGCACCTACAGATTTTTTCTGACAGTGATAAAATAAAAGAATGCAGTTACCTCTTCTTTCTCATAGCTGGCACAGAAAACTGACCTCAGGCTTTTTTTGGTGGTGGTGGTGGTGGTGGTGGTGGTCCTGATCTGAGGATGAGACTATGTCAGGCATGAAAGACTCTGCCAGTTGGGTGGAGGGTAAATGCAGGCCCTGCATGGCTGGTCAGGGACTCAGTCACTGGCTCAACTCCAGCCATCCAGGGGTCTGGTGGTAGAGGAGGATCACAGGGCGATCTGATAGAGAATTGCCGAAGGAGAGGATCAAGTCAACCTCCCCAGACTCATGACAGTCTCCTAAAGCATTAACGACCTTTTTCGTAATACTTAGATGGGGAAAATTTTAGTTCATTGACCTTACAAATAATTACAATTCTTTGGAAAGCTTTTGTTCACGGAAACTGGGCAGCACCTTCAAACATTTTAATGATGTTTATTATCTTAATAGCACCTGTCCTTTACCCTGCCTGCATACTCCAAAAAAAGAAAAAGTTCACTAAAAGAGAGCATGATTCATTTTATATCCTCATGTTTTCTTATGACCACAGCTGTGGCCACTTCAGTCCAGCAAAGTATTTCTTTGGCGAGTGATTTAGGGAGGGGTGGAAAGTGAAATGGAAGCAGTCTCTGGAAAATCTTTAACACCGGGGCGTTTTCTCTCCCTATTTGACTCCAAGGAATTCCCACTCATGGAATCTGGCCTATCATAAAGACCTTCTCTTTTCTGTATTTGATTCAACTTAATAAATTATGTCAACCAACTATGGCGAGCATTGTGTGTTCTTCACGCTACAGAACAATAGCCTTCCTAGTTAGGCCTCTAGAAGGGTAGGAATCTCTCAGTTCCAGTTCCCTCCTGCTGGGCACAGTCTTCTGTGTCAGCTGGATCTGCTTGTTCATAGCTCCTCCCCTAGAACAAGTTCTTCTTTTTTTCTGGCACCTAGGACGTCCTGACACTCATTCCTCCTCTAACTGCCTTTGTTGACCTTAATTCTGAAATAACATCTCTTTAAGATACAGAAAATGACTCTGGTCATCAGAAAGGCAAATCCTCAATGAGAATAATTTGTCTTTCAAAAAATCATGCCCAAATCAGCCAGATTTAGAAAATGCAGAAGCCCTTCCACCCTTTTTAAAAGTAGGCTTTAGGAAATAAACTTGTGCCGTGAAAGAAATGGCAACTGGTGCATGAGATGGTATGAGAATGAAAAGCATTTCCTTTATTTTTATCAACAATAGTTGGTGTGCCTGTTCCAACCATATCACAAATCATCAAATTTCGTACCATCATAGCTGATATTTCATGTATCTGAATCTTTCCTAAATAATCACACTGTTTCCAAAGGTCACAACGCTTTCTTTCTAAACCAAATCTCTCCTGGAGTCTGTCTCCACACAAAGGTTCTCTTACCAATTTTCTTCTTCTTCTTTTTTTAATTTTTTAAATGTTTTTTATTTATTTTTGAGAGACAGAGAGACAGTGCGAGCAGGGGAGACTCAGAGAGAGAGGGAGATACAGAATCTGAAGCAGGCTGCAGGCTCTGAGCTAGCTGTCAGCACAGAGCCCGTCATGGGGCTCTAACCGACAAACCTCAAGATCATGACCTGAGCTGAAGCCAGATGCTCAACCAACTGAACCACCCAGTTGCTCCACCAATTTTCTTCTTCTAATAACTTTGTGCTTAGTTTGGCTCCCTGCTAAGTACACCCACCATTATCTCCAACCTTGTACTTGACAACCACTCAATCATGGTCATTGTAATTTTACTTCATTTCATGTCTACCATTTTGTTTTTCTTCTAACTGCCATCATCCTGGCTCAAATATACGGGTGGTCCCTGATGTGAATGCAAATTAGACACCATAAACATGACAACCAAACAAAAACCATGCAAACCAACCTTAATAATCAAAGGAGGGGTGAGGATTACAATTGTTCTGGGACCTTTAAAATTTTTTTGTCAACGCATTAAAAACTCTTTTGCTGTAGGCTATAAACCTATAGGGTAATTTAAAGATAGTAAAACTAATATTTATTTAGTACTCTGTAATTTAGTATGTTTTATTTTAGCACATTGTAATTTAAAACATTAGAAACACTTAGCAGTAAAGTGTTTGTTTTTTCTGTGTATAAGTCATACCGAGTAGTTTGAGCAGGGCTCACCCTCTGGTTCTCATTGTATTGCATACAGTATGGAGTGAGCATCTCCAGTAGGTCTTGGCAAACTGTCATACTCCTTCCTAAATTTGGATCAGATTCTGACTATCCACTGTGTCTTCAAAGTCAGGGAATGCCTCTGAGAGTTTCTTTAATGCAAGGATTTTTTTTTGTATAGGTGTGTTTTTTTCCCCAGTGTGCTTTCTTCTGGGATATCTTCATCCTTTTCATTTTCTTCATTTGTGTCACTAAGTTTGCCTTCAGTGAATTCTTCTGGATGTGCATCTGAGTCTCACACACAGTGACAATTGTCAACAATGTCTTCCATAACTCCATTTATGTTCAATTTGAATCTCACTTGAAGCTTTACCAATTTTTGTATCTTTGCTGCACTTCTTCTCTTAGCAAATTTCCTTTTTAGTTATCCAACTTTTCAAACATTATGCAGGTTTATTTCTGGAAGACAAGGAGGCCACGTAACTGCCTGCTTTGCTCTGTGTGTGAACTTAGTAATAGATATGTGGTGGCCAATCATGGATAGACTTGCAAGAAGTGATGTGATTGGTCACTGATCATGATGTGCATTTGTTATTTATGCAGTGATTTTCACATTGAAGATGCAGAAAAGAAGTTCCTACTTTATGCAATTACTCAGTGTGGTAACTAAAATCTGAACTGTCTTGTTGGGATACATTTAACTAAACTGGTAGCTGAAGTCTGCCTATTATTGGGACTGTGCAAAGCAAGGGTGCCCTGATAATACTACGACAATTTTATTCCTTTGTTTTTTATCTTTAGTGTTTCTGATACACCTGCCTTTCACCCAGCCAGAGTTTTCTTCAGGATAGCAACTGCTGTATTCATCATATGGCTACTCAGGGATCTAATAGAATCTTACATGTACTTTTTACATCAACATAGGTTCTGCATAATTATAACCATCTCCCTGGTTGGCCTAAGCCCCTGTACTTACATTGGCTTAAGCCCCTGTACTTACATTATGAGGTTGCATCACTCTTCTGCTCCCAGGGTAACATGTGTTCCTCAAGCCTGCTGAAGGATTACAGAATTGAGGCTGCTTTGTGGCTGTCATTCCTGATGACTTCTATAGGAAGTGAGTTAGAGGACTCTTCGTTAAACCTGGATTTTCTGGTGGTCTTGTTTGAGTGATATCTCTGGTAAGGCAGATCCTAAGAGTTGTCCCTTTGGTTTTTGAACCTTCTGTACAAGACTTGGTCTCCAAATACCCCTGAGACCGTGAGGGTGATTGTTGAGCTCCCAAGTGATAAACACACGGTTCAACTTCTCAAACTTGTTGTCTTGTAGTCAACAGCAACAGAGGCACTCCATGATGGTTTGAGAGGGCATCTCCCAAAGCAGAGTCTGGGAAGAGTGATTTTGCCCCAGTTATTACTTCAGCTTACCCTTCTCCTATATACTGTTGTAGTGAGATACCAAAGCCTCCTTTTTCACAGTCTCCTATCCTCAGGGATAGGAGGGTATCCCTGAATTTTTCTGTGTATACACCGTAAGACTTCCTCTGAGAATAAGACATGAAGAGGAAGAAGCTTTTTGTCTTCTTATTCTGAACTCCCAAAGAAACACTTGTAGAGCCAAACTGGAAGGACCTTTGTGACTCATTATATAGAGTATAATGGAAGTGATGCCACATGCTTTCGGGGGCTAGATAATAAGAACACCTTGCACTGTGCCTTGCCTTCTTACGACACTTATTCTTAGAACCCAGTTGCTATGTATGCTGTGAGGAAGCCCAAATTAGCCCAGAGGCAGAGGCTGTGCGTAAGTAATTTGGCCAGTAGCCCAGCCAATAAGCAGTGTCAACTACTAGACATTTGGGTGAAGATGTATCCAGGTGATTCCCATCCTCAGCTGTTAACTTATCCCAATCTTTGAATCTTCCCAGCTGATGTTCCAGACATGGCATAGCAGACATGAACAGTCTTCTCTGTGTCTGGACTAAATTACTGACCCACAAAATCTGTGAAACAGCTGTTATTTTTAATACAATTATATGCCACTAAGTTTGGGGTGGTTGCACTAGTAACCAGAACAGAAATGCTGGACTCAGTTCAACTCTGTAAATTATCTGAGTGGGGAGGTAGCTGGTTTTGTCTCTTCTTAGCTATACTCTCTAACATTTCCACATTGTACATGGGTAACGAGTGCAGTCAGTAGGGACATAATGAAGTGATTGATTAGATGTGGCTGAGAAAGGGAAGGGTCTGGGATCCTGCCCAGCTTTCATGTCCTTGGATGCTAGCAAGAAGAGGCTGTTATGTATTGTTTCCCTTACCTCATCTATATAATGGACACTGGTAGGACATTATTTCTTGCTAAAGAACTTCTTTAGAAATAGCTCCCAAACTGTAATGAAATGTGATCTGATAATTTTCCACCCTCCCAAATACTGCCAAGATTTAGAAGTCTCCTTATCCCTTGCAGCAAAATGGTTAACCAGAGGAGAGGCCCATCCAAATTCTATATACCCCACTCAATGGTCCAACTGTGGACCGCCTTTCATTTTCCCTATCTCATCTGATTTTGTGGCTGAATTGATACATATGAAGATTTAGGATCTTTGTGACAAAAATCAAATGAGTCAGACAGATAACTGTGGCCCTCAGCAGGATATAAACAAAGACACCTGACTAACAAGTAAGGATCAATTTGACTATCAGTTCACCGAAGTCCAAACATTAGCATCCAGGAATAATCCAGTTGCTGGTATAAGTGCATGTGCCAATAGTTACGGATTTCAACTAACTGCGTTCAGTAAATCATTGCAGCTAGAGGGCTAGGTGATTTTTTAATGATAATATATTCTATATATCTTTTATTCTTTTCTTTATTTATAGTTTATTGTCAAGTTGGTTTCCATATAACACCCAGTGCTCTTCCCCACAAATGCCCTCCTCCATGACCATTATCCCCCTTCTCCGCTCCCCTTCCCCCTTCAGCAGTCAGTTTGTTTTCAGTATTCAAGAGTCTCTCATGATTTTCCTCCCTCCTTAGGGAGGGCTAGGTGACTCTAAGTACTTCATTTATTGTTAATGAATGAATATAGTCTTGGGGGGTGGGAAGCATTTTTGATCTCTGGGGGAAAAAGGCATTTTTCATCTCTGAAATGGATTAAGAGGAGACCCCCCAAGCATCAGCAGAAAATGAATTCCATGGGCAAGTCTCTCAACCATTAGCACTTTAAAATTATATTCTGATGGTACAGTTTAGAGAAAAGAAATAAGTAAGGTTTTACCTATATGATACATTAGAGGCCAAATGGTTTCTTTCCATATTCTTATAACCTTAAGAGAGATAGTTTCTGACAAGTCTAATAGTTCTATCTTGACCATTTGGGTATAAAATAGGCAGAGATTGAAGGGAGGAATGACAAGGCCCTTGGAGGGATAAAAAATGAAAATAACCAAAATTACATCTTTGTTACATGAGTGGCCAAAACCAGAAAGCTGCATACAAGTTTTTTTGTCTTGGCAGAAAGAATTGCCCTTACACCATTGAATGTCATTGCAATCATATGGTATCAATAACAAATGAATTGTGGCCAGAATGTCTAAGGTTTGTTCTTACAGACATTAGATCTGAATTCTCCTCGCAAATCTCAAAAGCATGTTCGTTCTGAACTCTGGCCAGATTTTTGACCTTTCTGCTGACCTGAAAGGGTTATGCAGCAAGGGTAAGACACAAACTAGTGCTTGGAACATCCCTCAGAGTGGCCAAAATATTTTCTTTATGACTGTGAAGCAATTTCCAAATCACATTGTTTTCTGTTGCAGAGCTTTCTGGAGTTCTACCGTATATTCCAGGATAATAGTTTTCCATTTCTGTCTCAAGATTTGGCTTGTGCCCTTTCAAGATAGCCTAAATGCTCTACCAATTGATAGCATTATGCTGAGCCTAGTAAATTAGATTTTGTCCCAGAGGCTAGACATAGGAGCCTATGTCTATTACTTACAGCATTTTTATTGGTCTTTGTGGGTGACATGGTCAAGACATGAAAGCTTTCACCAAGGTGGTAGAAATGGAGGAAAGAAGCTAATGTGAGAGCTTAATGACATTCTGAATGTGGGCTGAAGGGGAAAAGAAAACAAAGTTGACTAAGTCTTATGGGTAACTGGGCTAGTAATAATGTACATTAGGTAACCCAGATGATTTAGTTTTGGATAGCATCTTGCCAAACTAAAAAATAAAGTATTATTAATATTTTTAATAAATTTTATTAATAATTAATATTATTAACCTGTATTAGCCAGGTCTTAGATTTATTTTAAAAACATCCTTCATATAGCAAAACTGTTGTCAAATAATGTTGTAATTTAAACACCTCCTCCAAAAACAGAGGCATTATATTGTACAAAGTGTGACATTCTAGAGGTATTTCTTGCTGGATCTGAAAACCAAAGCATCTCAAAATTAGGTCACTCACCAAGTGTTCTAAAACTCAGAGCCAATGAAAGTGTCTACACTTCCAGCTTTTGTAAAGGCCACTTTGCTTACTTAGCAACCTCCAGTGCAGGAAATTCTCCTGTTACCACCAAAGACAAACTATTTTTTATTTATATTTTAAAATACTTTATTAAAGTGAGACTAAACATTTTTAAACTTACATTAATTTAAAACATTGATTAAAAGCCTGCTTTGAACATCATACTTACTGGTGAATTACTGAAGGAATTCCCATTAGGAAGAAGAAAAAGTATGACTATATTCACTGATATTCAATATTGTTCTGATTTTATTCCCAATGCAATATGACAAGAAAAATAAGGTTTATATTATAATTAAACCTAGGGGTGCCTAGGGGGCTCAGTTGGTTAAGTGTCCAACTCTTGGTTTCGAATCAGGTCATGATCTCATAGTTTGTGGGATCGAGCCCTGAGTTAGGTGCCACACTGACTGAGTGGAGTCCGCTTGGGATTCTCTCTATCCCTTTCTCTCTGCCCTTCCCTGCTCACTCTCTCTCTCTCTCTCCCTCTCTCCCTTCTTCTTTCCCTCTTTCTGTCTCTCAAAATAAATACATAAACTTAAAAAAAAAGAATTAAACATAAATTACTTGCCACTGATATGATTTCCAGAATGTGAAAAAAGCAATGCTAAGGGAATGGACAAAAGATAACACAAAACTCAGTTCTCAGACTTCTGGGAAGATGGAAGGGAATCCTAAGTTCACCTCATCCCATGGATACACCTAGATAACAGCCCCGGCAGTGCAATTAACCCAGAAAACAACCCAAAGGCTGGCAGAACAGACTTTCTACCATCAGTCATAGTGGGACCACATGGAAAAGAGTAGGTGGGTGGAGACTCAGTTGGGAACCAAATTCCTGGACAGACTAACCACAAATGGGAGAGACATCACAAACATGGAGAAGGAAGAGGAGCAGACTTCACCCCAGGCACTCGAGGTGTGGGGGACATACACTGAGAAGATGAGCTCCATAACATTTGGCTTCGGAAAGCATTGGCACTTAACATCATGAGTTTTCATAGTCATCAGGGCTTAACTTCAGATATTTTAAATATCAGCGGGCTTAGCTCTGGAAGTGCTAGAGGGTGACAGGAAACTGAATCTCTACCCTTAAAGAGCCAGTATAACACACAACCCTACCAAGATACAGCAGAAAAGCAGATGTATGAAAAGTATTTGGGGTATACATGAAGAAGATCTACTTATTAATCTCAGAACATTCACTTGATGGGCAAGGATCTCTAGGAGAATTCTCCAATAATAAAAGAGAAGGTGGGTGCCATTTTTCCTCCCTTACCCTCTACCCCTAGCCTAGATATCTGGATACTTGTGGGAACCAGCAGTAATACTTCCCACCCATCTTTCTAACACTGTATACCCTGCCCTGGCATTCTCCTGAGGATCTATGCTAGCCAACCTGCCCCACTCAGAAGGCATCCCTCCAAAGTGCCCCTTCCCTGGGGAAAGAAGCAGATAACCACACACAACAGTGCAATTGCAGTTGCAGCAGACTGATGATAGGCATCTGGTCTGATTGTCAGCCCCACCACCAATAAAAACTGCTCAGGGCGGTAGCACAGGGAAAGAGCCCTGAAGTTTGGGGTGACTGCAGCCCCAGTGGTCAGACAGTGGGCAAAAATCTTGTCTAACTGCTGGCCCTGCTCACCAAAAAAAGCCCCTTAGGGGACAAGACACCCTACAGGTCCATTATACTGCAGCCTCAACAAACAGACTGAGGGCGGGCATCTCACTTGACTGCAGGCCTTGACCACTAATGAAAGTTTCTCAGGGGACAACAGAGGGAGAGTGCCCTGCAGTTAATTTTTAACCTGTGACTGCGGTCCTGGCAGATGACCCGAGGGCAGGCATCTGGTCTGACTGCTAACACCACACAACTACAAACCCATGGCATTCCAAGACTGGTACCTTAACAGCACAGGTACCAAACTTGCCCAGTGTGCTCACTACAGGAAAAGTGGGCCATTGTAACAGATTGGACTGAAGATAGGAGACATCTCTCGAGCACCTGGTTCTGGTGAACAGGGGACACTGTGCTACAGGGCACATAGAAACATTTCTTTTTTTAAAAAAATATTTTATTGTTTTTATTTTTTAAAGGTTATTTATTTTGAGAGAGAAGAGAGGGAGAGAAAGAGAGAATGAATAGGGGGAGGGGCAGAGAGAGAGAGAGAGAGAGTGAGAGAATCCTAAGCAGACTCTGTGCTATCAAAAAAGAGCATGATGTAGGGCTTGACTTAATAAACCGTGAGATCATGACCTGAGCCAAAAACAAGAGTAGGATGCTTAATGGATTGAGCCACATAGGTGCCACCAGAAATTTTTCTTTATAAGGCCACTACTTTGAAGATCAGGAGACATAGCTGACTTTCCTAACATGTAGAAACAAACACAGAGAGTTAGACAAAATTAAGATACAGAGGGATAGGCACCAATGAAAGAAAAACAAAACCGCAGTAGAAGAGCTAAATGAAATGGAGATAAGCAAGATTCCTGATAAAGAATTCAAAGTAGTGGCCATAAAAATACTCACTGGACTTGAGAAAAGAGTGGAGGATCTCAGGGTCACCTTCACAAGAGAGATAGAAAATATTTAAAAAGAACCAATCAGAGATGAAGAACTCAGTAACTGAAATTAAAATTTCATTAAAGGGAATCAACATCAAATTAAAGGAGGAAGAATGGATCAATGAGCTAGAAGACACTAATGGAAAGCAGTCAAGTTCTACAGCAAAAAGAGAAAAAGAATAATAAAAAATGGTAACAGGTTAAGGAACTCAGCAACATCTCAAGTGTAATGACATTTGCATTATAGGGATCCCAGAATGAGAAGAGAGAGAGAAGGGGGCAGAAAGTTTATTTCAAAAAATAGTAGTTGAAGATTTTCCAAATCTGGAAATAGATCTAGATCCAGAAAGGATAGAGCATCCCCAACAAAATCAACCCAACGAGGTCTGCACTAAGACAAATAATAAAATGGCAGAAACGTAGTCATAAAAGGAGAATTTTAAAGGCATCAAGGAAACCCTTGTGTGTAAAATCGGCTATCAGTTGATTTTTTAGCAGAAAGTTTGCATACCAGAAGCAAATGGAATGATATGTTCAAAGTACTGAAAGGAAAAAAACCCCTGCAACCTTCTTGGTTGCTCTATCCAGCAAGATTATCATTCAGAATAGAATTAGAGATACAGGTGCCTGGGTGGCTCAGTTGGTTGAGCATCTACTTTGGCTCAGGTCATGATCTCACACTCAGGAGTTTAAGCCCCATGTCAGGCTCTGTGTTGACAGCTCAGAGCCTGGAGCCTGCTTTGGATTCTGTGTGTGTGTGTGTGTGTGTGTGTGTGTGTGTGTGTCCCTGCCCTTCCCCAACTTGCTCTCTCTCTCTCTCTCTCTCTCTCAGAAATAAATAAACACAATTAAAAAAATTTCTAAAAAAGAATTAGAGATGGAGTTTCCCAGACAAACAAAAGTTAAAGGAGTTCATCACCACTAAACTAGCTTTATGAGAAATGTTAAAGAGAAATCTTTGAATAGAAAGAAAGGCCATAATGAGGGGTAAGAAAATTAAGAAAGAAAAATTTTCACAGGTAAATGCAAACACAATAAAAGTGGGAGATTAAATCAGTCTGGTGGTTAAAGCACAAAGCAGTAGAATGAATTATACCGATAAAAACCAGTTAAGTGACTCACAAAATAAAAGAATGTAAAGTATGACATCATATACACACAAAAAATTGTGACGTAGTAAAAATTTAGTGCTTTTAGAATGAGTTTAAATTTAATTGCTCATCAACTTACTATAGACTGCTATATACATATGATGTTATATATAAACCTAATAACCACAAATCAAAAATCTGTAATACATAAAAAACATTTACAAAAGAGAAAAGAATCCAAACATATCACCTTTAGTTTTCCTTTGTTTTGCTTCTTTTCTTTAATACAAGAGGTTTGGCAAGTTGATACTCAATGATGAAATATCACTCATAATGTAAGTGGTAATATAGTGGGCACAACATTTTGGAAGAACGTTTGGCAGTATCTACACTTTAAAACATTCTTAGTTTTTAACCTAGCAATTCCACTTCTGGTAATTTTTTCCTACAAAATAGACATGGAAAAGTATAAAGATATATGGAAAGATGTTGCATAATCACAAAAATTGGAAACTAGCTTGCATGTGTTATAATGCATGTCAGTTAGAAGTGGCAGAAAAACAAATATAGCTCAAGGAAGAAGGATATCCGTCTCTTGCTCATGTGAAAGCTCACATAGACAGCCCAGGGTAAGTCTAACCCTTGATTATATCAGGGCCCATATTCCTTATATCTTGTGGCTCCATGTGTAGGCCTCAACTCAAGATACTAGACGGCAATCTGAGATTATAGGCAGCAGGATGGAGGAAGGGACGTAGAAAGGCAGAGGTGTAGTCATTCTGTCTCCTAGAAAGGGTTCTAAAATCTGCTATTTGTTGCTCTATGTACACTATATTGCCCAGTACTTAGTCACTTGGCTACATCTAGGTGCAAGGGAGACTGGAAAGTACAGTCTTATTCTGGGAAGTCACGTGCCTAGCTAAAATCGTGGAGGGAAAAAGGGATAATAGGAAAAAAAGACAATGGACTTAAGGGAACAACCAGCAGTCTCTGTCACATGACTGGATGACCAATAAGAGGGAAATATGATACAGAATATCATACAGTAAAATATTATACAACTATAACACAATAAGGTAATTCTATGTGGATTGACATGGGAGGTTGTTACCACATTCTTCAATAATTTCAAAAACGCATGTGTGAGAAATGGAGCATATGTTCACCCAAAGACATGTTAAAATGTTCATTTCAGCATTATTTAAAATAACCCCCAACTGAAAATGCTACAAATGTCCACTAACAGTAGAATGATAAGTGTGGCATATTGACCTTGTGAAATGCAATGGTGACGGGCATAAACTCTGCTACTATATGCAAAAACACGGATGATTCTTTAAAAATAATGTTAAGCAAAAGAAGCCAGGCACAGAACACATAATGTACACTCCACTTTAGATAGGTTCAAAATCAGACAAAATTAACTTACAGGATTAGAAATCAGGATAAAGTTACCTTAAAGAGATGGCAGTGACAAGAAAGAGGCATAAGGGAGACTTTTTTGTGGTGCTGATAATATTCTATTTCTTGAACTGAATGCTAGTTATTGGGGGATATTCACTTTCTGAAAATTTACCTAGTTGTACAATCATTTGTGCAATTTTCAGTATACATGTAACATATCGGTAAGATTTTTAAAAAGCATATGGATATTTTCACGTGTGTAGAAAATCTAGAACAGTGTAAGCTATATTAGATTAGAAGTTGACAAACTTTTTCTTTAAAAAACAAGATAGCAAATATTTTAGGCTTTTCTGGCCATACAGTGTCTGTCACAACTACTTAGTTTCACGGTTGTAGTGAAAAAGGAGCCCTAGACAATACATAAATGACTAGGTATGGCTGTGTTCCCATGACATTTATTTACAAATAAAGGTGGTGACAGGCTTTAGTTTGCCAGCGCCTCTACCAAACTGGCCATAGTGGCTGCCTCTGGAGCTAGAGGAGAGGAGAAGGATGCTTTTTGACTCCTTCCATGTTTCCATAATGTCTAGTATTTTATAATTAGCCTTTTATTGAAAGCATCTACTTCTATTAAAAGCTCATTCTTATGAATGTTTCCTTGAAACAAATAAAAAGAAATGGATCTAAGGGCAACCAACGGACACCTTCAGGTAGCAATACAAATCTGGTGCAAGCTAATCAGCAAAGTATTCAGCACATGATTTGTCACCTAAAATGCCCACAAGAATATAGAAAATTTTGTTGTCAGTTACTGGCAGAACTAGCATCTGTTCATAATAACCAATCTACTCACTGAGATTCGTTACCTATGCTTGTGACTTTCCATTTAATCCCAGATATTAGCCATGAGTCTGCTACATTGTCGACTTTCATGTTATCACAAGAAAATCATTGCTTTGACTCTGCATTTGGAACAAGTGTTTTGATCAAGGTAGAAGCCTGCCAGAAGCATCAATGTGCATATGCAAAGAAAAACTATGATTTATGGGCTAGAAACGTATTCACAAAAAAAGCTCACATTTGCTTTTGAACTTTCTTAAGGTATGTTTCAACTATTTTGCCTTAGTAATAGGAAAACAAATGTAAGCCAGAGCCCATGGCTTCTAAGGATTTAAAATTCACTTGCAGACCCAAGACATACACAGACAATAGACAATTAACCTTAGACAGTCTGTGCCTCTTATTTTGGCCGGTATATACAGTGCTATAAAAAACAAGAAAGAAAAAATACTGTGACTCAGTGTAGAGGAGACTGATTTTTCACAGAAGCAAATGAGATTTGGGGAAAGGCAAAGGAAAGCCTGATTCTCCATGCTGGGGGGAATGGCTGGGGAAAGAGAGAATAAGGTTCCAAATGAGCATGACCTCCTCAAAGGACAGTGAAACCAGTTTGCTTTGGGGGAAAGCCAGTTTAAAGAATATAGACATTCTCCAGAGTTCAGTGAGAAGCCAGTGGGAGATTGAGCAAGGAATTAATGAGTTTTTAAGAAGATTAATTTTGAGACTATGTGTACAGCTCATGACCTTCTCCCTCACTCCCTTCCAAATATCCAGCCCAACAATTGTAAAAATTCAGGCCAGGATCTTAAGCCTGAACCAGAAGCCTAAAGGCTCCAATCAAAATGTCAGTACAAATGGCTAGCAGGGGCAGGCAGTTTACTTTCCGTGTCTGAATGACCAATGCTTTTAGCAAAACTGTCGTTGGAGAAAACAGTCCACGCTAATGCTGTTCTTTGTTAGTTGGCTAGAGATGACTTTGATGTAAGGTTTTTCATCTCTATGATTTCTACCAACATCTCTGACAATGTTTCACTCAACCTCAAATCTTAAGAACTTCTAACAGGTCGGTTCTCTAGCAAAAGCATTTCTTAAGTACGATGGTTTTTTTGGTTGCAGTTCATTCTTTCACCCCCATTACATCTATACTGTGTCTGGGCTTCTGGACCTGGTGAACAACGTCAACACGGGGCATAGTCTTGCTGAGGCTTCTCTCCTCCTCCCCAGGAAGCTTGTTTTGTGTTTTGTTTCTCATGTTTTCAGGAATAGTTTCCCTATGAGAGTAGAAGAAGGATAACCCAGCTGTTACCTACACTGATACTCTACCCTGAACTACTTAAAATGCCTATCATTCCTAACATGTTGAATCAGGCATGTCCCAGGTCAAGACATTTTGCGGAGGAAGAAGGAAAGGACCTAAGAGAATTCTGTTTTCTCTCATTAATACAGAGTAACCTTTCTCCTTAGAAGATAGAGGTATAAATATGAGGGTAAAAAAAAAAATACAGAGGGAAACGGAGTCAAAGCATGGCAACAATAAACTTTAGGAAAGAGGCAGCACAGCCTCTGCAGGGGGGAACGATGTCAAAATGAAGTCCCCTGGGCACACGGGCATGATAGGCTCAGGATGCAGGGGTGAAAAGGACTGGGTGCAGTAGCGTTCCCCCCCCCCCATAGATACACTAGTTTGTCAAACCGAGGCGGGGAAGAAAGTTGTTTTATCTTCAAAGAGGAAGTCTTTTGGAAAGATGAGATGCTGGGAACAAGTCCAAACTGGTTTGCTCTCTTGAGAGACCGTGGCTAAACCATCTATTTCAGCCAGCCTCCAGCTTCACACGGCCACAGAATTATAGCATAAGGTGATGGTTCAGAGTTTTATGGGATCACAGCTCCCACCACGGCCCTCACTAACCATTCAGCCTCTGGCGCTCCCGCCACTTCCATGTACTTATTCTCAGCTTCTTTGAGGGCTATTGTTAACTGGAAACAACGTTTTCCCACTGAAGTTAGGACTGCTCCCATGATATATGTCTTTCCATATTTTTTGCTGTTAGGTTATCTATATATGTCTCTTATAGACAACATAATATTGAGTCACATGTTTTTATGCACTTTAACAATCTCTCTTTTAATTTATGTGGTTAGACCATTAACATTTAATATACTGTTAGCATTTTTGCCATTTTATTATTTACTTTCTTTGTTACCTTTTTTAAAAAATATTTATTCATCTTTGAAAAAGAGAGACAGAGTGTGACTGGGAAAGGGGCAAAGAGTGGGGAGAGACACAGAATCCGAAGCAGGCTCCAGGCTCTGAGCTGTCAGCACAGAGCCCAACTCAGGGCTTGAACCCACAGACTGCGAGTGAGATCATGACCTCAGCTGAAGTCGGACGCCTAACTGACTGAGCCACCCAGGTGCCCCTGTTTGTTACCTTTTTATTGTATGTTTCCTCTTTTCTATTTCTTTAGGGTTATGCAAACTTTTTGGTGTTTAATTCCACCTAATGTGCATTTTACTCTGTCTCTTTGTGTAGAATTTTTTATTGACTAATCTAAGGATTATAATATACCTACTTAACATTTCACAGTCTACTTAAAATCAGTATTTTACCACATCAGGTGGAAAGTAGAAACAACACAATAATAGAGGCCTCACCCTCTTCCCCTTGCATTATAGTTGTCTTGTGTATTATATCTACATAATGCCAAAAACTCCAGTATGGATGGTCTCTCAAGATGGGTCAGCATGCAATTTTTGACTTTATGATGGTGTGGGAACAGTATGTATTTGTCAGAAACCGTACTTAGAATTTTGATCTTTTCACAGCTAGCGCTATGTGGTACAATACTCTCTCATCAGGCTGAGCAGTGACAGCAGGCCACAGCTCTCAGTCGGCCACACAGTCACGAGGGTAAACAACCAAAACACTAAACAACCATTCTGTCACCATACAACCATTCACGTTTTCACTTTCAGTATAATATTCAATAAATGGCGTGAGATACCCAATACTTCATTAGAAAATAGGCTTTGGGTTCGATGAGTTTGCCCAATGATAGGCTAAAGCAAGTGTTCTGAGTATGTGTAAAGTAGGGTAGGCTAAGTGACGATGTTTGACAGGTCAGATGTATGAAATGCATTTTTGACTTATGATATTCTCAACTTATGGGATTATCAGGATATGGCCCCATCATACGTTGAGAGAGATCTACATTATAATTTTTCCTCTCAACCATCAAACATACTTGAACGAACTCGAGGAGAAATCATCTATTAGAATTGCCCAGGTATTTGCCATTTCGGTTGCTCTTCTTTCATTCCTGAAGTTTCAAGTTTCCTTCTGATACTATTTTCCTTCTTTCTGAAGAACTTTCTTTAGTAATTCTTTTAGTGTAGGTTTGCTGGAAGAGAATTTTGTTAGTTTTCTCTCAGCAGATAATGCCATCCTTCACTCCTGGGTGACATTTTTGCTGCATGTTCGATTCTGAATTGACAATTCTTTTCTTTCAGCACTTGAGAATTGTTAGGTCACTTTTGTGTGCTTTCTCCATGGTTTTTTGATGAGAAATCCAATTATTAAAATTATTGTTACTCTGTATATGGTGCACTGTTTTTCTCTGGCTATTTTCAAGACATTTTCTTTGCCTTTAATTTACAAAAATTTAGTGATGTTGTGGCTGGGTATGAAGTTTTTTGTTGATCCTGTCTGCACTTTCCTTGGCTTCTTGATTCTGTACATTTATGTCTTTCACCTAATATGTGGAAAATTTTCTTCAAATATATTATCTTCAGATGCTTTTTCTGTACTGCACCTTTTTCCTCCCTTTCGGTTTCTTCAGTGACATAAATGTTAGACCTTTTAGTATTATCATTCAGGTCCCTGAGGCTTTGCAAAATTTTTCTTTACAATTTTTTCCTCTTTGTTGTTCAATCTGGATAATCCCATTGTTCTGTTTTCAAGTGAATTGTCTCTTTCCTCTGTCACCTCCATTTGACTACTGAGTTCATCCAGTGAATTTCGAAATGTTTATTTTATTTTTAGTTCTAAAATTTCCATTTGGTTTTCCTTTATATCTCCCATTTATTTGCTGATGTTTTCTCTCTTTCCATTAATTCTAAGAGTATTTGCCCTTATTTTCCAGAGCATATTTATCATATATGCATTAACGTCTGTGTTAGATAGTTCCAATAACCGTGTCATCTCAGCACTGGCATCTGTCGATTGTCTTTTCCCATGTGAGTTGAGATTTTCTTGTTTCTTCACATGCTGGATAATTTTGAATTGTATCATGAACACTTTGAGAGTTATATTATAAAATCCGGGTCTTGTTTAAGTCCTATGAAGAATGCTGGTATATTTGTTTTCTTAGGCAACTGATTGGTTGGATTGATGTTGCAAGATCCAAGTAGTTTCCTGTGGTTTCAGTCAGTTCCATTTTCAAAGCCTTTGCAAAGCTATTTAGATCTGTCTTGAATGTGCGCCACCCAGTGGCCAGTCTGGGACATTGGCAGTGGCCTATCTCCATTCAGTTCTTAACTGAAGGTTGGTGGGCTATTTAGGATCAGATTCATGCATGTGCAGCTTTGGAATGAGCCCAGGAGTTTATAAATGCACAGGGGTCATTTACCCAACTCTTCCACCTTCATGATTTATCTCACTTTTTGGTCTTCTGTGGCTCCCTTTTCAGTCCTCCGGACAGAAATCCAGGGTTTCATCTTCCCTTTTCTGCTGCACACTTTCCACAGCTATACCCATATTTCAGCTAAGAGATAGGAGAACAGAGGATAACAAGGCAATGGGAGTTCACGCACTCTCATGAAACCACAGATCTTCTCATTGGAGAGTAACATCCCTTCCCTCAGAATTTAAGACCCGTGCAGGTCTCTGCTGCTCTGGCTGTCCCTACTGTCATTGCCATGAAGATGGGATGTGAGAGAACCAAAATATAAGACAGAAAGAAAGTAAGGAATTTTCTCAACTGTCTCTGATCTCTCAGAGATCCCTTTCTCATGTCTTAGACCAGAACTGGAGGATTTCTCCGGTGGTTTCATCCATCTCTGGATTTCAGGCTGTCTTGAGTCCAGGCTGGGGGATACCGGAGAAAATAATTCATTACTGGTTCTATAATATTCCAGATTTTGGTCTTCTCCAATCTGCTTGCTATTTTCCACTTTCAGAATCTTCAAACAGCTGTACCAGGCATTCTGTACAGGTTTTATGGGTTCATTCAGTTGGAGAGATAGGGTGGAATGTACTTTGTCTTAGTCCAATATATTTTTTTTAATAACTAACATGACATAGCATAAACACAAGGATGGACTGAACAGTGTTGCATGCCAGATTTAGTAGTAAGTAAAAAAGTTGGCGTGCTAGAACTCTCTTACTGTTTTGTCTTCTGCATAGAACGTGGTGACAGGAGCCAGATCTGGATTTGCTAGTTCGACAAGGCAGTGGAATTCCTTATAAGCACCTGCATTCATTACTCAGGCTTACTAAATTAACTTACTTGCTTAGGTTTCCTGAGCAGTTTAGTCTTGCTTTGGATCTACTCTATGCTGGGCACTTTCACATGCCAGAAATCACTCGCTAATCACAACTCCCTGAGTAGGTGGTGGGGATCATCTTCAGATTAAGTGACTTGCTTATTATGTGACTTATGAGGTGAAAAATGCTGCCAGATGGATGGGGGGATGCAACTGACCTACTGAGTGGAAATGTAGAAACTAGGTAACTAAGCCTTTTTCTCACCCCCCTGAATGAAGTGGGATTTACTTCTATCATCATGGGTAACCCATATCCTGCAAACAATATGAATGGATAGAAAACTAACTACCTTGACGAGATCAGATTGCACTGACCTTGCTCACCACCCCAGCTTTTCCTTAGATGTCTAGACTCTAAACTCTCCATGTCTGCTAGCTTCTCTCTGCCTTAACTTGATCTGTCTTTCCAGATGTTTATGAAACCAGTGAAAGCCTAAGTAGCAAAAGTCAGTGGTTTTCAGTTTAGGGCTACAGACAGACAGCGTTGCTGCCAGTCAGCTATCTTCAGAAATCTGCCACAGGCTTTGGAACCCCTTCATGGCATCCACAATGGTGAATGCAGAAACTGTTACAAAAAACTCATGCTTGGGAAATCCATATTTCCACTTTTGGTCACAGAGTAGAGCATAAAAATAATATTTCATTGGTGGGATCTTGAATAAATCTAATACCCTATTGGCAAGGAAGTCTTGGGAAGTGAAGCTCCCTTCCAGGGTTTCCAGTCCTGGCCATTCAAGAAGAGAACTAAAGGGGTAGAATGAAGAATATTAAGTCCCAGCAGTTAATGAAACTAATCATGTTTAATTCCAGGATGCAGCGTTCTGTTATTGGTGCTAAGAGATCTGTCTGCTACAAACTGTGGTGTAGAAGACCTCTAAGAGACAAGGGATCTATAACTGAAATTATATTTCTGGAAAATAGTGGGAAATACCTGAATTCACTGTAAATTGAGTTAATGTAGATATTTGTGATAGACAGCTTTATTTAAAATCACTTAAAGAATAAAATGTACCCAGAATTCCTAGTAAAACATGCTAATAGAAGTACCATAAAGAAAGCATAATGCACATGTGCATGTTTTTCTATGAATAAGGGCAGCATTTTTTTCCAATTTTAAACATCTGAGCAATAATAAAGGAAAAATATTTTAACATGTGGGTATTTTATTCCTATAGATGTGCAAATTCCAATGACCTTGAGTAACACTCACCACACTTGAATTTAATCATTTAAAATCTCTCATGATTTAACATCATGATAAATTAAAAAAGAATTAAAAATTATTCTCATGGCCTCAAAATGAGTATTTAGATACATTCGCAGCCTTCCAAAGTAGGACAGCAGTTATTCATTTTCAACTATATAGAGAATTATTGAAACATTTACTACACAGTGGAAGATATATATATGCAGGTGAAGCATTTTGAAGTTAAAATACCTTCTGGAAGAATATTAATACTGCAAATAAGATGAAAGGATTTCACTTACTTCATTAAAATAGTATAAAATAGCATTTATAAGAAGTGGATACCATATTACTAAATGTGTAGGTACATTCATTTTAAAAAGGGATTATAGCAATATAAAACACAATTTGTTTCTCTATAGATCAAAGTAAACTAAGCAATGGACAAATGTGTAAAAACTGTAGTTTGGTGGAAATATGTTCTTGGGCTTTAACTTCAACAAAACTATACACAACTTATATCCTGACTTAACTGATCTTGGCAGATTGCTTATTCAATATGATCTTTCCAGTAAAATTGCCTTCTGGAGTCATTTCATACTGTTTGCTCTAGCCACACTACAGCAAGTGTGGAATGATCATTTTCTACTCTGCATTACTAAAAGACTAGGTGGACCATACCTTCAGCAAAGAGCTAATTACCATTACATAGAAACTGTTATCTAAGGTAAAACAACAACAACAACAACAACAACAACAACAACAAAAACAAAAACCCTTCAAGGATACAATCTATCAACCAAGACAGTACTAACTAAATCTGACTTACAAAGAATTTTTTTAAGTTAGTATGTCATAATTCATATTTTTCTATTTTAAAGAATTTTAAGTGTATTTATTTTAGAAAGCAAGCAGGAAAGGGGCAGCGAGAGAGAATCCCAAGCAAGTTTTGCACTGTCAGTGCAGGGCCTGATGCCAGGCTCAAACTCACTACTGTGAGATCATGACCTTAGCTGAAACCAAGAGTCAGACGCTCAACTGACTGAGCCATCCAGGTGTTCCATATTCCATATTTTGAACTCCATCTTATGCATCTGAAATCTTTCCACTGTGGTTATAGCTTGGAAATAAGGTTGGCAGAACTGCTAAGATGGCCTACCAAAATTAACATGTTAATGCACAGAAATAGTATCATATTCATACTAGAATCTTTTGGATACACTTCACTGGAGCTATTTTTATGCTTCATGCTTCTTTAGTTTTCCCCGTGAAGAGGTCTACACATTCCATACCCACATGACTTGTGTTCTGCCTCACATCTCCCAGGGTTTCAGAGCATGAAACTCATAACTGAAGGGACTGGATCTTGAAGCTATAAGTTCTCATACGGCACTCCAATAAATGATGTGGGTAATCATTATTATTTCTTTAAGGGTTGTTGGCCTCATGGAAATATTCTAACATGGGCCCAACCTATGAATTGTGTCACTGGACCCATCAATACAAAATCATTATGTCCTTCACTTTACTGCTGAACCCAAAGACCTCCTCCTTAATCTGCAGATCTTAGTTCATCCAGGCAGGCAGAGCCCTTGTGCCCTTACACTATAGGCTTTTATAGCCTCAGCAGTCCTAGCTCTGACCCAGGCCTCCCAAAAGTTTGAATGCTCTGTTAGCATTGATGGTGACAGAGAAGAAAACACTGCAGATGAAAAGTGTCCTGGATTTGTCAGAAAAAGGAGCACATAAAGTTTCAGTTCAAGAAGCTTTTTCCTCCCAGTTGATTCTAGAGTTCTGTGAGGCAGATGTTTGCCTATGTGACAACTCAACCAAGAAAGAGCTGTAACTTCATAATCCTACAATAGATAGCAATGGATGGTCTTGAACCCAGAGCTCCTTACTCAAAGATTTCATGACCTGTCCACCAGTGATATTGGCTTTCAAATCTTGTTTCCATTTTGTTGACAGGTCATATTTAAATCCGTGGAAAGAGGCATTAATATTTCCCTACCCTATGTTCAAAAATACTCCCAAGAATTTCTTTGAAGCATACATGAAAACTATCCACAAGTCACAACTCCAATAAGGAATGCTGTTCTATCATATGAGTACACCTCTAATCATGCTCCCGGTGGGGCCTGGGGAGTATCTGGAAGGTGTGTATAAAGCCAACAATCATGGGATTACTGTGGCTAGCCTCTCAGTCTAGACACGTAACGGCCTCCCACACTACACTGTAAGTAGCACTTCACTAAGCTCCTAAGTGTCACCCCTTTCCTCTGTACTTTTAGAAAGTCCTGGAGAGTTCAGAGCATTTGCTTCAATGAAAATAGCGCTCCTCAAGAGCACTGTAATTACATAATCAGAAGGAACTGGCACTTGTAAGTAGTTACCTTCTAATATCAGAGTGATTATGAATCCATGAGCTCTTTGAATTTCCAGACCAAATTAAGTTTTAGTCATGCCTGCATTCATATCTTGTTCCTACCTTTAATGAGAATATTTCCAATATTTTATTGTTAAGGGAATATTGAATGTTGACTTAAGACTGGTTCTTTATCATGTTAAGAAAAGAGCTCTCCGTTCCTAGCTTATGAAGCTTACAAAAGGAATCAGTGTCTTATCAAAGGCCTATTTAGGATCTTGATTTACTCACACATTTGGCTAATCCCCTAATCTTAAACTGTTTTAGTAGTAAATGCTTACATAATCATATTTTCATTCTTTAAAAAAATTTTTTAATGTTCATTCATTTTTGAGAGACTGAGAGAGACACAACATGAGTGGGGAGGGGGGCAGAGAGAGAGGGAGACACAGAACCCGAAGCAGGCTCCAGGCTCTGAGCTGTCAGCACAGAGCCCAATGTGAGGCTTGAACTCACAAATTGTGAGATCATGACCTGAGCTGAAGTTGGACACTTAACCGACTGAGCCACCCAGGTGCTCTCGTTTTTTTTTTTTTTAATTTTTTTCATAATTTCATTCTTTTAATATCCAGCCTCCTTTATGTCATTTGTGTCAGCTTCATGGAAGTAGGAAACATCCAGATTTTTATATTCTGCAACATTCTCTACATTGAAATTATTACATAAGCATTATAAAGAATTCATCATTAAATCTAAGTTGGTGTATTGGGTATGCTTTTTTGCTACTAACTGTCCAATTTATATTTTCATCCTTGCTCATTATTTTCCCATAGCTTTACCTGATTCCCATATGATTTTGTTTTCTGAACCTTTTATTTACGCCTCATTTCAGGCTTTTCTTTGGGGGGAATCCAGGCTAAAACAGTATCTTCCAACCTAGCACTGGATATTTATTCTTTAGGAAGAATGAACCAAATGGACTTTAGACCACTGCACCCCAGGCACAGTCAAGAAAAAATGAGTTTCTATGCAGAAAACAGTAGCTTTAAATGAAAGTCAGCATGATGAATGGGGAAACCTGGAGGTCTTCTCCTTAGCTAGGTACCAGAGTATATTATCTTGGTTTATACACTGTACATAGAGGATCAAAAATTTATTTTAATGGAAGATTCTTTTTAAGACTAAAGAAAAATGCCTACAGATATTGACATTGTCGATTCCCCCAAACACTGGCCACATCCTGTTCTGCCACCCTTCAGTGAAAGTCACAAGTAAATGAGTCCTATTCTTACACATATAGCTTACAATCAGTTTTTTACTGAAATTCCTAAGTAGAAATGGACAGGGAGAGACTATCAAGTAGCACCAGGAAGCATCTAATGTGAAAACAGAGACTAAACCCAACTGGAAAACAGGAAAAATGAATATAGAAGGACATAGGCAAAATAGGGTGCCCACAGCACTCCAAATAAAAGTATAATATTCTGAAAGATAAGAATATATAGGCCCCTGGGTGATTCAGTCAGTTAAACATCTGACTTAAACATCTGACTCTTGATTTCAGCTCACGTCATGATTTCATGGTTTGTAAATTTGAGCCCCACATTGGGCTCTGTGCTGACAGTGTGGAGCCCGCTTGGGATTCTCTTTCTCTCCCTCTCTAGTGCAAGTGAGCTCTCTCACTCTCTCTCTCAAAAATAAATAAATAAACATTAAAAAAAGGAATATACTACATCCATAAAACAAGACATAGATGCTATACACATTTTTAGAAAATAATCAGAAGTAAGATATTTTGAAAACTGATTATAATACAAGCAGAGAAAGAGCAATATAGAAATTATGAACAGACAATAAGATGGAAATAGAAATAGAGTGGGAGAAAGAATAAAAGAGAAGGAGTCAGAGAAGAAAAAAGGAGAAAGAGGAGGAATACAGCGATGGGAGTGAACAGTGAGGTAATCAGGGTGTAAATCTAGGGGGAAGAAAGGAGAGAGAAGTCAAGTGAGGTAAAGAAACAGAGGAAGAGAGAGACAGATAGAGGAGCAGGAACCGATGTGGGAGAGACAAGAAAGGCAGGCAAAACAGTGAAGGTAGAAAAGGAGAAAATCAGGGAATAGAAACAAGGGAGTGTCAAGAAGGGCAGAAAGAGAGAGCAAAGCAGGTGGGAAGCAGAGATGGATACTGACAAAGCAAGCATTGAAAGAGAAAGAAGCATGAAAACAGAGTAAGGAAAACCAAAGAAGAAAGGGAAATCAGAGAAGAGAAGAAAACAAGTGAAAGAAAAAGAGAGGAAAATAGAGGGGAAATATGTGGATGGGAACAGACTGAGAGGAGAAACAGAGAGAGCATAGCTTGAGGGAGAAATTTACATACATATACCATATATTCTATTAATAAGACTAGGGTATTATTTTTTTAATTAACAGAGGGTTGAAAGATGAAGCTGAGGAAATATCACAAAATGCCCAACAAAAAGACAAAGATAAAGAAAACAGGAGACAATGTAGATTACAAAGCAACCCATGAAGTGAAACATGTAAATAATGAAAGTTCCATTAGAAAAAAAATGTACCATAAAGACGGGGAGATAAAATTATCAAAGAACTAATACAAGATATTTTCCCATAATTGAATGACATGAACTTCCAGATGGAAAGGGACCACCAGGTGCCTGATATGATAAATGAAAAATGACAAATAATTAGGAATGAATTAGGTAGATCCCTAAATCTTCCAGTGAGATATAAGAGGTCAATTTCAAAGGATCCAGAATTAGGATGATTTTCAACTTCTTAACAGCAACCTAGAAGTAAGAAGACAAAGTACAAATGCTTGAAAATATGTACAAGTGATCTCCAACCTAGAATTCTAGAAGCAATCAAGGGCAAGGATAAATTAATGATATTTTGAAATACACACATTTAGTAAGATTTGCCTTCCGTGTACTTTTGATCAGATAACTACTAGACAGAAACTCCAACAAGATGAGGGAATAAACTAAGACAGAGGAAGGACATGATCCAAGACATAGTGAATCCTACAAAGGAAGTAGGTGTAGGGAATTTCCAGGATGTGAATGAAGGGAAGCCTTGGGGTAACAGTTGTCTACTTGGGTTCTGGTTAAATCCACCCAATGGAATTTTAAATAGAGTATTTGTTAGAGAAGTTTTAGACAACAGAAAAATTGAGAAGAAAATACAGACGATTCCCATATATCTTATGCCCATTGTTCCCTATTAATAACATCCTGCATTAGCATGGTACATTTGTTATAATCAATGGGCCAATATTGATACATTGTTATTAAGCAGTGTCCATACTTTTTCATATTTTCCTTAGTTTATGCCAAGTGTCCTCTTTCTGTTTCAGGATCCCATCCAGGATGGTGCATTACATTTTGTTGTCGTGTCTCTTAGCTGTGGTAATTTCTCAGACTTCTCTTGTTCTTAATGATTTTGACAGTTTTGAGGTATCCTGGGCAGGTATTTCATAGGTTACCCACTATTAGAATTTGCCTGATGTTTTTCTCATGATAAAATTGAAATCATGGGTTCCTGGGAGGAAGATATCACAGGTGAAGTGCCATTTTTTATCACATAATATCAAGGGTACTTATTACTCTTCTTGTATGTTTATGTTGATGTTGACCTTGATCACCTGGCTGAGGTAGCATTTGTCAGCTTTCTCCACTGTAAAGCTTTTTACACTGCCTTCTGCGGAAGGACATGACTATGCACAGCCTAGATCTAAGGAGTGAGAAGATGTACTCTCTTTCCTTGAAGGTGGAGTGCCTTCATAAATTATTTGGAATTCTTTTGTGTGGGAAATTTGTTTTTTCTCCCACATTTATTTATTTATTTATTTGATCATGTATTTGTATCAGTTCGGATTCAAGGATATTCATTTTATACTTTGGATTATAATACAGTACTACTTTAACTTTGTTGCTCAAATTGTTCTAGCTTTGGTCACTAGAAGCTCTTTTGGTTGACTCCTGTGTACCTTTAACATACCCCCATCAATGTGTGTGTGTGTGTGTGTGTGTGTCTGTCTGTCTGTCTGTCTATGTTTCAACATTTCCTTACTTGTTGCTCTAAAAATGCTTCAGGCACATCTTGTATATTTTCTGTCCTAGTCCAATCTTCAGTCATTTTCCTGAGGAGCCCTCATTCCTTTTATTGGACAATGTTATTAAAAAACAAGATCTGAGCACTAGGTATGCTTTTTGCTAGTGGGTTATCATTTGTTTGGGGGCCTTTCAGGTAATAGCACAGAAATGTATGTATGTAATCTAACCTGTGTATATACACATATCTGTGAGTGTTTTCTATGGAACTATCTGTATTTATGGTAAGTTAAGCATGAGTTCATTCTGATGTCTCCAGCTCTACTCCATTACCATGTGGATCATTCAGGCCTCCTCTGGTTACTTATCTGTAAACTCGTATTGTGGCAGTGAAAAATCTGGCCCCCGCCATTCTCCATCCATTCACTCACTTGTTCAATTCCAGTATATATGGGTATCAGTAAGGAAACTGTTAACAGATAACCCAGTGGGAGAAAACTTCATCAACTGTAACACATTCTTATGTGCCTTTTGTCTTACAGACTCCTCCTGCTACCAAAGTTACTTACATCTGCACCTGTCTCCTCCATCCCTGAAGTGAGATTGTTTCCTATGTTTTAACACAGTTAGATGCTCTTGTCACAGTCTGAATTCCTTCCTTGCATCCCTAAATCTTCTAAGTGACTTTTAAAAAATATCATATTGGGGCACCTGGATGGCTCAGTCCTACTTCAGCCCAGGTGGTGATCTTGCAGTTTGTGAGTTTAAGCCCTGCATCAGGCTCTCTGTTGTCAGCATGGAGATGCTGTCTCTGTGCCCATCTCTCTCTGCCCCTCCTCTGCTTGCACTCTCTCTCTCAAAATAAGTAAACATTAAAAATATTGTATTATTAATGTTTGCTCTTTGTGCTTTTAAGGTCCATGTATTTTGATAAAAGCATTCTCATGTTTCCACCTTACAGTATGATACAGAACAGTTCTAATTCTCTAAAAATCCCTTGTGCCTCTCCTATAGTAGACCCCTTGGTGAATTCTGATTATTTTACTATCTGTACAATTTTGTGTTTTCCAGAATGTCATATAATTGGGTTGTACAGTCTCTCTTTTTGTGGTTTGGTAGCTCAGTTTGTTTTATTCCTGAATAATACTCCATTGTAAAACAGTTTATTTATCTGCTCACCTACTGAAGGATAGCCTTCAGTTTTGGGCAATTATGAATAGGCTGCTATCAACATAAGCATGCAGGTTTTGTATGGGCATAAGTTGTCCATTGAACTGAATAAAACCTAGGAAAATACCCAAGAGCATGACTGCTGGACTGGATTGTAAGACGATATTTAGCATTGTATGAAACTGCCACACTGTCTTCCAAACTCTTTTCATTTCCAACAGGAATGAGAATCCCTTGTGTTCTGCCTTCCCACCAATATTGTCAGTGTTTGCTATTGTCTGTTTAAATTTTTGCTTCTAATGAGGTATAGTGTTATTTCATTGTTGCCTTAATTTGCAATTCCCTAATCACGTGCAATGTTGAGTATCTTTTCCTAAGGATTTGCCATCTGTGTGTCTTCTTTGGTGAGGCAATAGTTCAGATCCTTTGCCCATTTCTTAATTGTGTTATTTGTTTTTTTATGGTTGAGTTTTAAGGGTTCATTGTATATTTTGGAAACAAGTTCTTTATCAGATATGTGTTTTAAAAATATTTTCTCCCAGTCTGTGGCTTGTGTTTTGATTCTCTTAAAAGTGCCTTTCACAGAGCAGAAGTTTTAAATTTTAATAAAGACAACATTTTATTTTATGGATTCTGGTGTTTGTATTGTATCTAAAAACTCATCATAAAACTCAAGGCCTCTGAGGTTTTCTTCTAGAATTCTTATAGTATTGTGATTTATATTTATATGCACATTTTTGGTTAATATTTTTTGGAAGGTGTAGGGTCTATGTCTAGATTTATTTATTTCTGTGGATAATTATTCAACTGTTTCAGCACATTTTGTGAAAGCATTATCCTTTCTTCTTTGATTTACCTTTGCTCTCTGGTCAAGGATCAGTTGACTTTATCTATGTAGGTCTACTCTGGGCTGTTTACATTGTACCACTGAACTATGTGTCTATTCTTTTATCAGTACAGTGCTGACCTAAGAAAGCTTTATAATAAGTCTTGACATTGAGTAGTGTCAGTTCTCTGACTTTGTTCCTCAGTATTGTGCTGGCTGTTCCGGATCTTTTAACTTTTCTATATAAACTTTAGAAACAGTTTGTCAGTATACACAAAATAGCTTGATAGGATTTTTATTGTGAATAAAGGAAGGAGTAGACTGAGTTGGGAAGAACTGACATCTTAACAATATTGAGTTTTCCAATTCATGACTATCTTTACCTTTATTTATTTTAAAAATTTTTTAAAAATCTTTCTTTATTTTTGAGAGTGTACATGTGCGAGAGAGGAAGACTCAGAATCTAAAGTAGGTTCCAGACTCCAAGCTATCAGCACAGAGGAGGACATGGGGCTCAAACTCATGAACTGTGAGATTATGACCTGAGCTGAAGTCTGATGCTTAACCGACTGAGCTACCCACCCAGGCGCCCCTATTTTTACATTTGTTTAGATCTTGATTTCTTTTATTAGAGTTTTATAATTTTCAGCATCCATATTTTCTTATATATATACTATATATTATATATGTAATACACACACACACACATATATATATATATATATATATATATATATATATATATAAATAAAATGTTTAGTTAGTTTTGAGAGAGGGAGAGGGAAGGGCAGAGAGAGGGAGATAGAGAATCCCAAGCAGGCTCTGCATTGTCAGTGCAGAGCCTGATTTGGGGGCTCAATCTCACAAACTGTGAGATCATGACCTGAGCCAAAATCAAGAGTAGGACACTCAACCAATTTATACCTAAGTGTGTCATTTTTGGTGTGCTATTGTAAACAGTATTGTGTTTTTAACTTCAAATTCCAACTATTCATTGCTGGCATATAAGAAAACAATGGACTTCTGCACATTAACTTGCATCCTGCGAACTTGTTACAACCAGCTCTTAGCTCAGGACCTCTATTTATTTATTTATTTATTTATTTATTTATTTATTTATTTTTAAAATTTTCCTACAGACAATCATGTCATCAGTGAACAAAGACAATTTTATTTCTTTCTTCTCAATAGGTGTACTTTCATTTCTCTCTTTGTGTAGACTGAGTTGTCTAGGGTGTCTAGTACAACACTGAAGTGGTGAGAAAGCACTTTCTTACCTCATCCCCGATTTGGAGGAAAGTATCTACTTTCTTACTATTAAGTATGATACTAGCTATAGGAGTTTTTGTAAGTGTTTTTTTTTTTAATCAATTTGAGAAAGTTCCTGTCTATTCCTAGTTTGTTGAGAAGGTTTTTTGTTGTTCTTTTTTTTTTCTTTTTAATGAATGAATGGATGTTGGATTTTGTCAAATGCTTTTTCTTCATCTCTGAATATACTATCTGATTCTTCTTCTTGTCAAATTCTCATCATGCAAAATTTGGGGATATCTTGGAGTTAAAAGTCATGAAAGTGTGGGGGCACTGTTATTCTTTGTATTCACCTGTCTCTCAAGATTTCAGAGTGGCAGTCTGCTCTGTGATCTTAGATCTCTGATGAGTCTAATAAAAGTCATTTTAGTTTGTTTGGATTTTTTGAAGAATGTTATCACAGTAAATCCTACCAAACAGTGAAAGAAGAATCAGTTTAACCCTTAACTCTTCCAAAAAGTAGAAGAGGATGGTTCAATACCCGTAAGTTGATGTGATATACTACATTAACAAAATTAAAGATAAATATCATATGATCATCTCAAATATGCAAAAACAGCATTTGACAAAATTCAATATGCATTTGTAACAAAAACTATCAACAGACTGGGTGAAGAGGGAACATACCTCAACATAATAAAGGCCACTTATGACAAACCCGCAGCTAGTATCATACTCAACAGGGAAAAGCTCAATACTTTTCTGAAGACAAGGGTGTTCACTCTCACCACTTTTTGTTTTTATTTTTATTTTTTAAAATGCTTATTTATTTTTGAGAGAGAAAGAGACAGACAGAGCACAAACAGGAGAGGAGCAGAAAGAGAGGGAGACACAGAATCTGAAGCACGCTCCAGGCTCTGAGCTGTCAGCACAGAGCCTGACTCAGGCTTGAACCCACAAACTATGAGATCATGACCTGAGCCAAAGTCAGATGCTTACCGACTGAGCCACTCAGCCACCCCCACTCTCATCACTTTTATTCAGTATAGTACTGAAAGTCTTAACTAGAACAATTAGGTAAGAAAAAGAAGTAAAAGGCATCCAAATCAGAAAGGAAGAAGTAACACTCTCAGTATTTGCAGAGGATATGATTTCATATATAGAAAATCCTAAAGACTCCACAAATGAACTGTTAGGGCTAATAAATAATTTCAGTAAAGCTTCAGGATACAAAATCAGTATACAAAAATCAGTTATATTTCTATACACCAAAAACTATTGGAAAGAGAAATTAAGAAAACAATCCCATTCACAATTGAATTAAAAAGAATAAACTACCTGAGAATAAAATTAACCAAGGAAATGAAAGACTTTTACACTGAAAACAGTAAGACACTGATGAAAGAAATTAAACAAGACACAAATAAATGGAAAGATATTCTGTGTTCATGAACAGAGGAATTCATATTATTAAAAAGGCCATATTACTCAAAGTAATCTATAGATTCAGTGTATTCCTATCGAAATTCCAATGGCATTTTCCATAGAAATTTTTATTTTTTTACTTTATTAAAATTTTAAAAAATGTTTTATTTACTTTTGAGAGAGAGAGAGAGACTGTGTGAACAGGGGAAGGTCAGAGAGAGAGGGAGATACAGAATCCTAAACTGGGTCTAGGCTCTGAGCTGTCAGCACAGAGCCTGACGCAGGGCTTGAACCCACGAACTGTGAAATCATGACCCGAGCCCAAGTCGGAGAGCCCAAGTTGGACGCTTAACTGACTGAGCCACTCAGGCCCCCTCTATAGAAAATTTTTAAAAATCCTAAAATTTGTATGGAACTATAAAAGGCCCCAAATAGCTAAACCTATCTTAAGAAAGAAGAACAAAGCTAGAGACATCACATGTCCTGCTTTAAAATTATATTACAAAGCTGTAGTAATCAAAACAGTATGGTTTTGGGATAGATCCCTAAATCAATAGAACAGAATAGAGAGTCCAGTAATAAACCTATACATATACGGTCAATTAATCTATGACAAAGGGGCCAAGAAAATATGATGGGGAAAGGATAATCTCTTATTTAAACAGTGTTGGGAAAACTGGATGGCCACATGCAAAAGAAACTGGCCCATGATCTTACACCATACAGAAAAACCAACTCAAAATAGATGAAATACTTGAACAGAATACCTAAAACAATAAAAATCCTAGAAGGATTTTAAGGAAGCTTTTTGACATCAGTCTTGGCAATAATTTTTTAGATTTAGCACCAAAAGCAATAATAAACAAGTGGAACTACAACAAACCAAAAAGCTTCTGCACAGCAAAATAAACCATCAGTAAGATGAAAAGGCATACTACAAATGAGAGAAAATATTTGCAGATCACATATCTGATAAGGTGTTTAATATCCAATATATATAATAACTCATATAACATAATAACAAAACAATCCAATTAAGAAATGGGCAGAGGAACTGAATAGACATTTTTCCAGAGAAGACATACAAATGGCCAACAGGTACATAAAAAGGTACTCAACATCACTAATCATCAGGGAAATGCAAATCGAAATCACACTGAAATATCACTTCAGTCTTGATAGAATGGCTATCATAAAAAAGACAAGAGGACAGAGAGAAAAGGGAACCTTTTTGCCCGAGTCCAGCTCTAGTAGGTCCAGGGCTCCCAGAAGGATGAACGGTGTCAGGGAAAGGGGGAGGGATGAAAGAGCCATGAGTTTCTTTCTGATCATCAGGCAGGCAACTCTGCAGTGACTGAGAGTCCGCTTTATTTATGGTAAAAAGGTAAAAAATGTATGGGGCCAGAACAGAAGGGGCATTTGCCTTAGACAATGATTTCTGATGACAATTTTTTTTGGTGTGTAAAAATCTCCCAGAACATAGATTGGTAGAAGACTCATGCATAATCTTTATCAATAGTGATTGATGTAGGTGATTTAGATGCTTATCACATGGGGAAGGAAGGTATCTTCAGCATTCAAATACAAGGCAATGTTTTTAGTATAGCAAAGGCAAAAGTTAGTTCTTTGTGAGCAGGGGTCAATAGCCTGTTTTCTTGAGGTGAAGTAAAACAGTAATCACAAAAGAAATTCTTATAATAAGTTCCTTCACAAGGTGTAATCAGCATATTTTAGGATAAGGGGAAAAGTCACTCCCAATACCAATCAGCAAGGTGCCTTGGGAGGTCGATGCTCAAAAAATAATTGAGTTGGGGGTAAACATCGCTTACCATCTGACTGCAGGAGGCTGTGCAAAACCTGCCTTAACCTCACAAGAAGTATTCTCAACTTAGTGAGTTCAGAAATGGCTCCCAACACCCTTTTGCACTGTTGGTGGGAATGCAGATTGGTGTAGCCACTTATGGAAAGCAGTAGGTATGGAGGTTTCTCAAAAACTTAAAAATAGAACTACCATATGATTTTGTAATCCTATCTCTGGATATACCTCCAAAGGAAGTAAAAACAAGTTATTGAAAATATATCTGCACCCCAAATTTGTTGCAGCATTATTCACAGTAGCTAAGATGTGGAAACAACCTTAGTGTCTGTCAACAGATAAGTGAATAAAAAAGATGTAGTATATATAATGGAATATTATTCAGCCATAAAAAGAAGGAAATATTACCATTTTTAACAACATGGATGGACCTTGAAGGTATTATGCCAAGTAAAATAAGCCAGAACATAGAAAGGCATATACTATATGTGGAGTCTTAAAAAAAAACAACAGATAAGTATACAAGGTGATGGATGTCTAATTAACTAGATGGGGAAAATCTTTCCATAATATATACATATATCACCATGATGCACACTTTAACTACTGTATAATTATATATCAATTATACCTCAATAAAGCTGAAATTTTAAAAAGAAAGGAAATTAGAGAAGCTGTAGTGATAGTGCTTTTTAGAAGTATTAAAGAAGAGGTCCAAAAACTAGTGTAGAGGGTTCACTAGATATTCATAGTTGCAAAGGAGTCCTTTTAGTAGCCACAATAGGATGGTATCCGTCCTTCATCTTCATTTCTAATACCCAACTATGGGGAAGAGAGAATTCACAGCCTCTTGTGGGTGGCCCTGATTTTTCCCATCGGGAGCTGACCAGAGCCGATCATCATGATCTAGAGATATAATTGTGATGTCTCTTGGGCTGGAGAGCAGTGAAAATTATACTGTTGCTAATGAGCAATCAGGAAAACACCAGAAAAACCAAGAAACATGTGTTTTCTCAGGCTCTAAGCTCTGGAGATTCCTCCTAGATATATAATGTGGTGATCATTCCCAACACCCCAGTACGCTGAAATCTCTGTCAAAAGTGGCTAGAGACACATCCTTCATATTTCCTGATAAGGCTTCTGGAAATCTAAAGCTGTTGACAGTCCTACTTAGCTCATTCCAATGTTAAGATCTTTTCCTGCCATACCTCTTTTATCGAAACCACTGCTGTACTGTCAGCTCATTTCCTTCTCTGCTGTTGTGCTACCTGGAGTCTAACCTCTTTTTCTTAGTGTTAATCATGTAAGAAAAGTTTAGAAAGCTAAGGTAAACCTGTATGTTGTTGCTTCTCCAAAATAGAAATCCGATACAGCCTGTGGCACATCCATTATCTGGTGTCCAGTCCATTCTTCCCAAGATCTTAATGTACCTCATATATTGATCTGAAGGCCCTTTGGTCTGAGGTAACACTTGTGATTTGTTTGTTCATTTTACAGTTTCTACATTTTATTCTAAAAAAAAACCCAGTAAACTCCAGAAGTTTGATGAGATAAATTTAAAGATACCAAATTCAATCCTGTCACATTCTTTTTATCATATCAAAGTAAGTACCTACTCTGGCCTAGCTATAGTAGAGAAGGTAGAATATTTTTCAACAAGGATGACATTGTTTGAAACCTTTTATCTTCTGTGTTTTCTTCCCATGTACCCCTAAGTCACCTGTTCATACACATCTTTGTTTTTTTGGTTTTCTTTTTTGTTTTTGGAAAGAAAGTTATGGTATAGAGCAGACTTTTTTTAGGTGACTATTGAATTTTTTTCCTCAGTGTTTGATGCTTCATTGGTAGTCTGACTCAGTATTCACAATGCTGTGTCAGTGTTTCAATGTATGTTTGGAAAAAAGCTTGTCCAAATTCTCTATTTTGCCTCCACTGCATGAAACTGGTGGTGTCATGGAAATTCTCTTCAAGGTAAACATGAAGAAACCGAAGGCGATAATACTTGCCCTTCAGTTAGAGTTAATTACTTGGCCTTTACCAACTGTAGACCTTGGGTGTTGAGAGGAATCATTCGACAGGTTCTTTTTAAAATAGGCAATGATGCTTTAAAGGCTGAAACCCCATTTCATAACATGCAATTTTGTAAACCGCTCTGTTTGGAAAACCGGGCTCCCTCTGGTTTCCCAGCGCCGGTAGCTCCGCTTGGCGCATGAGGTTGGGGCTGCGTCGGCCATGCCACTTTAGATCACTGGGTCTCACAGGATGCTACGAGGCAGACACACCCCAGGCTGACTCATTGAGTGGGAAGTTTAAAAAGATGGTTTTCCCCAGCCATCAATTAGATAAACCACATTTTCCAGCAGAAAAACAGCATCTTGAAAAGTTCTTTACAAACAAAGCTCTCTTGGTCATAATGCTTTTGGTCATGTTTTCTTGTGAAGGGAAGTATAACTTTAACCTTAATTGCACTTACAAATTAGCAAGTCAGATATAATGCCACCCTTTCCCTTCTTCCTTCCTTCCTTCCTTCCTTTTTTTTTCCTCAGAAGGAGTCACTTTCATGATTTTAGCTCTGGTAAAATTAGAGCATTCTTCCTCTTTGCCTTTCCCCTCAAAGCTGTGGTTTTGACCAATCACATGGTGAATAAGTTATAGATGCAAGCCTGAGTTCTGTTTCTTCTCTCCTGGTTACTCTCCTTTATACATTGTCTTTCTACCTTTCATTGCAACAGTCTTGAAAATACATGGAGGAGAAGGCATTTATAGATTGTGCCTTTTTGACAATGGTAGTTTGGATTTCAGATGTATGTCAGGAAGAATCAAGAACCAAATGGTGATTTGAATCTCCTTGTCTCATGTTTTTCCAGTGCTGGCTGCATGTTTGGAAAGTTCTGGGTAAGAGTCTCCAGTTGTACTATAGGATTCTGAAGGACACAGGATATGTTTGTGGTTTCTATCTTCTGGTGTACAGCATACCTAATACACATTGAGTAACACATTCAGAAGCAGACCTTCCTTATCATATAAATGAGTACGAGAAAAACCACACACTCAATTATTTTACACGAAATAGAATGTAGAAGGCACTGTCCTGCTGCACAGTAAGTGGGCAGTACAGTCACCTGCAATGGGGATTTACCGAGAGTGAAGGGATGCCTCGTGGACATCAATAGCTCTGCTCACAACGGACTCCATGGTGTCACACGATCCTGATGGAGCAAAGGCTGAGCAGATTCTGGATACTGATTCTGTTCCTCTCCTTCAAGTCCTGAAGGCCTCTCAGGCTTCTATCCTACCTGCCTCCACCTTTCTCTCTCTTCCAGCCAAGACAATCTACCAAATACTTACAATTAACTGCTATGTGCTTTCAGGCAGCTTTACAAGACTGTTTTAGAAGTCAATGCTGAACACTGTTTTTGATGACTGTTTCATCACAACCATCCTAATATTGTCCAAGGTAATAGAAGGATGGGGGAGATTCATGATGAGGAAAAGCAAAGGAAAAAATAAAGAAAATCACATTAATACATTCTAAAATATCACAATGCACCCAAGGCTCCAGAGGACCTTATACAAGTTCTTTTCCGCAACACATTAAAGGAATTTGAGTAACATTATATTAGCATCATGTTTTCAAAAATTGCTAGATTCCCTGAGACTCTCTCCTGACTTTTGTGTTAGCATCAATAATTGGTTAAGACATCCATTAAGAGCTAATAGGTAGGTTTTTTAAAGGTAACTAAGGCAATTTAGCATTGGATGGCAGCATTATTGGGTCCTTGACTCCAAAACAAAGTAGATAGATGTATTATTTAATGCTTCTGTCAAGGAAGCATTGGACCCTGATGAGTGACCTAGCTAAGACGGTTGACTGGGTACTACTCTTGCTAGTTAGTTAATGGGTAACTTTTCTTCCTAAAGAGGAACCATTCTGGGTCCTAACCTATTTTTTGTTGTCTGTAGAGTAAGTTGTCATTTTCCTTTTTCACAGCATAAGTGTAAAGTATCCTGAAAAGCAATACTGGATAACAAAATGGGAGAATGAAATATCTGACTGCCCATTCCCTTCCTGGGGGTTTCCTGTACAGCCCCTCACCACTGCCCACCCTACCATCCCAAATCTCAGCTGCATCCAGTTGCATGCTCCTGGAAGTCTACATAATGGTCCACTTAAAGCTCGTTGTCAAACTACAGCTCGATCCTGGATACCTTTTGGAAAAGACACTCTACTCCCAACTTAGCATTCCTCCTTAACCATCCTACGTGCCTGCCATCACTGCCATTTTGCTTGTCTTTCAGAATGGATTTTCTAATGTGACTGCCTCATTTGTCCTGGAAAAAATGGATATGGATAACATACAGTAAGCACTTACTATGCCCTTGTAGCTCTCATCACAATGATGCTTGACTTAGGAACCATCATTACCCACATCTTATAGATGTGGACTCTAGTTTCTAAAGGTCACTAGTGAGTGGCAGCTGGAAGTGGCAGAGCTGCTTTCTAACCACGGTGTCCCTCTGCAGGATCCCAAGCTCTAAAGCACCTATAAACTATATGTATCTTTCTTTATTCTCTTCTGATAAAAGTAGATATATCCTCTCTGAGCCCTGTAATTGTTACTTATGCTTTTATTACACATTTGTTATCAGAATCTTATTCTCTGAAATTCTTAGTAATTGCATTTGTCTTTCTCTGTGAAGTCATTTCTAATGAGATGCCAGGAATTCTGCTATAGAAGCAGAAATATCCAGTAATCTCTAGCTGCTGTTGGTAGAAATTCAGTAAGTCTATTCTCTCTCATAGATAATGATGTTGGGTATAATTTGGTAAAGTAAAAGTACAATGATTCACCTGCCAGTGAATTAGTGTCTCAGAAAATACCAAGAAGTACATATTTTCCTTGAGTACAGATGATTCAAAGTCAATAAAAATTTTTCCACAAAGAAAACATCCAACCCAGACAACTTTACAGAGTAGTTCTACTACACATTCAAGGAAAAGGTAATTTTAGCCTCACAGAACTCTTCCAAGAGGAGAGAGAAAGAGAAAATAACATCCTATCTCATTTTATGAGGAGCATTTTGATGTTCAAACTGACCAGGACAGTCAAATAAATAAAAATTACATAACAACTATACTCTTGAATAAAAATGTAAAATATCAGTAATTAAATAAAATATTAGCCACCTATATACAGCAAGATATAAGAAGTTAATACATCATGAGTAAGAAAAGCTTATCCCTGGATTGCAATGTTGGTTTAATACTAAATCAGCTAATATAATTTTTCACATTGTTAAAGGGAGAAAGATTATTATCTTAATAGATGCAGAAAGAGCATTTAAAAATTGAATATTCAGGAGTGCCTGGGTGGCTCAGTCAATTAAGTGTCTGACTTTGACTCAGGTCATGACCTCATAGTTTGTGGGTTCAAGCCTCACATTGAGTTCTGGGCTGACAGTGCAGAGCCTGGAGCCTGCTTCGGATTCTCTCTCTCTCTCTCTCTCTCTCTCTCTCTCTCTCTCTGTCTTCCCCTGCTCATACTCTCTCTCTCAAAAATAAAAAGTAAACATTAAAAAATTTTAAACACTCAATATCCATAAAAACCTAAATATGAAATCTATAACCATAAAATTCCTAATAGAAAACATAGGCAGTAATCTCTTGGACATTGCCCTTACCAACATATTTATGGATAAGTCTTCTGAGGCAAAGGAAATAAAAGCAAAAATAAACTATTGGGACTACACCAAAGTAATAAGATTTTGTACAGCAAAGGAAACTGCCAATAAAAAAGAAAAGAAACCTAGTGAATGGAAGAAAATATTTACAAATGATGTATCTGATAAGAGATGAAAACCTGAAATACATAAAGAATATACACAACTCAAAAACAACAAAAACCAAAACAATCTGATTAGAAAATGGACAGAGGACCTGAACAGACAGTTTTCCAAAGAAGACATATGGATGCCCAAAAGATGCTCAACATCACTAATGACCAGGAAAATGTAAATCAAAACCACAATGAGATATCACTGCACGTCGGTCAGGACAGCAAGTATCAAAAGGACAGAAATAACAAATGTTGGTGAGGATGTGGAGAAGAGGGAACCCATGTGCACTGTCAGTGGGAATAGAAATTGGTGCAGCCACCTTGGAAAACATAAAGTTTCTTCAAAAAATTGACAATAGGGGCGCCTCTGTGGCTCAGTCAGTTGAGCATATGTTTCCTGATTTTGGCTCAGGTCGTTATCTTGCATTTTGTGAGATCTGCTGCATATGGCTCTACACTGACAGCATGAAGCCTTCTTGGGATTCTCTCTCTCCCTCTCTCTCTTTGCCCCTCTTTTGCACTTGTGCTCTCTCTCTCAAAATAAATAAAAATAAATGTTAAAAAAAGAAAAATAGAAATACCATATGTCTAGTAATTCCCCTACTGAGTATTTACCATCACCCCCCATTACCACCAATGAAAATACAATTTGAAAAGACATATACATCCCTAGGTTTATTGCAGGGTTGTTTATAACAACCAAGACATAAAACAACCCAAGCATCCATCAATAGATGAATGAATAAAGAAGATGTAGCATATATACATAATGGAATATTATTCAGCTATGAAAATGAGATTTTTTCATTTGTGATAACATGGATGGAGCTAGAGGGTATCATGCTAAGTGAAGTAAGTCATACAAAGATAAATGTCATATAATGTGGAATCTAAAAAACAAAACAAATAAACAAAATCTAACTATACCCTTTTTTCCAAATAGACTCTTAAATACAGAGAATAAACTTAAAGGTTTCCAGAGGAGAGGTATGTGAAGAAATGAGTAAAATAGGTAAAAGGGATTAAGAGGTACAAATTTACAGTTATAAAATAAATAAGTCACAGATATGAAAAGTATAGCATTGGGAATATAGTCAATGATATTGTAATAATGTTGTATTATGCTAGATGACATTTATCATGGTGAGCACTGAGTAATGTATAGAATTGTTGAATTGATATATTGTACATCTGAAATTAATATAGCATTATATGTTAATTATATTTTAATAAAAATATTCATTATCCACACATGATCTAAGAAATATATTAGCAAATTAGAAAAGCAGGCAGCCACTATCGATTCTTCAGGGTGGGCAAGATGAAAGAAACTTATTTATCATCTCTACTCTAGACCAAGCAGCATGAAAAAACAGACATTTTTCATTTTTGTCTTTTAGGAACATTGTGTTCCTACAAATAACGAAGTATTTTTCTCTCCTCCATGCATACTCCTATTTGCAATCTCAAGCCCCAAACCTGGAATCAGAAGGACTCTGGATGCACACCGGCACACAATGCCACCTTCGAACACTAGAAGAGCTTGTTTTTGTAAAAGCCAATCTTATTTTAGTCCTAGTCACTTTAGTCACTGTAACCAAAATTATGTAAACTTTCTAAATAGACTAAATATTCTAAAAATACAGTGAAACACCAGCCTCCACACCAACCAAGTCACAATATGGGTGTCTGGCCTAAACCCACAAAATGAGAATTATGGGAAGGTCATTTATCAAACTACAGTGACCATAACACGCTCCCACCGCTGTGTCAAAAAACAAAGGCAACCAAATGGCTATTCCTCAAAGTTGCACCATTATCGTTGGGAAAGCATTTCATCCCTTCATCCCTTCATTGTTTATCATATTAGACCTACAACTTGAGTGCAATAATTATATCCATGTGTCTTTGGAACATTTCCCCGTACCTTGGAAAATGGTGGAACAATTTGTAGCTTTGTTACTATGCTTTCAGGATTTCCCTTGAAGAAATATGAATATGTTCTGTGCAAAAAGGATTTGTTCCAATCTGTTTGTTACCACTTATAGTGCAGCCTTAGGTATTTTGAACCCTAAATGAGCTGCTCTGACCATTAGGAAGAGTCATGAAGACAAATATGTCAGACGTTATGATCCAGGCACAGTTTGTCCGCATTTGCTTCCCACCTGCAAATACAGTGTCCATTAGGCCTCTTTCTCTAAGCATTAATCCCATACTCATGAGGTTATGAACATATCCACTCAGCTGCTGTATTCTGACTGCTGTCTCTTTCTTCCTCCTCTCCTCATGTAGTCTTGGCTAATGGGGGCCCCATTATCAATGCCTTGAAATTACTGGAGCATATTGAGTAAAACAGAGAAGTTAGTTTTCCTTTGTATTGTCATTTGTTATTGGAAAAGCAGCCACGCCAAGCTGTTGCCTCTCACCTGCTGTACCATGTCTATTTTAACATGTGCCACTCTGGATAATATAATGTACGTGTATGAGCTGTCAGCAATCTACAATCTGGAGAAGTTAGTTAACATTTGTGGTTTCCCACACTTTAGGGTGAGTTGGTTAGCTTTTCAGAGACCCTACCATGTATCCACTCTCCAAAAAAGAATACATAGAATAGTTCAAGTTGTAGTCAGTTAAGCTTCAACTTTGGCTCAGGTCATGATCTCAGAGTTTGTGAGTTCGAGCCCTGCATTGGACTCTCTGCTGTCAACACAGCCTGCTTCAGATCCTCTGTCTCCCTCTCTCTCTCTGCCCCCTGACCCCCCACCGCTCATGCACACATGGACACTCACACTCTCTCTCTGTCAAAAAATAAACATTAAAAAAAATGCAGTCTAAATCTCCACTATTGCATTTGCTGATTAGAAAGTTTTCATTGGTGAAATGAGAGGTAATCAAGATGTGACGTCAGCAAGGACATTAGTGTGGGCCCCTCTACCCTTTCACAAACAGGGTATGAGAATCTGGCGAGACCAACATACTAACACTTCTGTGGCAAAGAAAGCCTTAGGACTGTGACTACTTCTGCCACCCCAGCCCCACCCTAACATCACAATCACTTAATGGAAGATTTTGTCATCTTTACTGATTGACAAAGAAGCGACCTAGTTGTCAAAAGTTTTCTCACATTTCCCTTGTGATAGATCTTTAAAGCAAGGTGCTGTAGGAGTGTGGTAAGGACAGAGAGTAGAAATTTCAGATTGCCTAGAGGAGCAGCTACACTGTTTTGGTGACTGTTAATCAGTGCACATGTGGAAAATTCAGTTCACAACATTTTCATTGTAACAGGTCACCATGAGGATGGAGGAAGGGAATCAGAGTTTACTCTCCTCTCTCATTGCTAAAGGCTACTCATAGTTATCAAAAAATCAGAAATCGTCTTATAACAAGTTCTCTAACACTATTATAGGACTATAAAAATAGAAAATGAGTCATAATATCTATTGATGACATGGATATGGTGGAAATATAAATGGCTGCCATATTTTTGGAAAACAACTGAAAATATCTATTAAAATTAAGCATTTGCATATACGTCAGCCCAACAGTCTAACTTTTGGGACTATTCCATGGGTATGAGTATCAGAATATATAGAGGAAAATTTATAAAACAATTGCTGCAGCATTGTTTAAGTGGCATAAAATAAATTGCAAGCCAGATGAATGCCAGTCACATGGAAAACACTTAAATAAGTTATGCATGGAATATTATGCAAGATTAGCAACTACTATTGAAGAATAACAAGCTCTGAACTGGCGTGCAACTTGGGGGCATTCCAAAATGTGTTGAATGAGGAAAATGACATGTATGGAAGAGTATTTAATATTCCACTTTTGTAAACAATGACAAAGTGTATGGAATGTGTAGGTACATTAAATTACAAAAGGATACATAATGTGAGGAGTGAAGGGGTTAATGAGGACAAAGGATAGATAAGGTGGGGAAGTAAGGTAAGCAGAAAATTATACTATGATATGTGTGTGAAATTATACGTGTATATGTATGCTTACAGAAATTTAGAAGAGCCAGGTGGATCTCTTATGAGGATGTCCATAATGTATTAAACAGAAAAAAGGAAGAATTAAGTAATGGGTACCTTGTGATTCTATTTCAGGATAAAGGAAATAAACAGCACCTCTACACAGATATATCTACGGCTATGTGTTTGCATGAGCAAGTAGTAAGGGTGTGGAAAGATAGGCAATCAGATCTCCAGGGGATGACCCTGGGATGGGGTGAGCTAATTAGGAATTTGGGCTGCTGGGATGGGTGAGCTTTGCCCACTTTTGAACTGCATTATGTTATTCTACTTATTAAAACCCAAAAGTATTACTTTTGTAATTTGAAAAGAAGAAAACATACAAGTTATAGATTCTGGATAATTGAGCAATGTTCTAATTCTTGGGAGGGGGGAATAGTTCTTAAATATTCCTGAATGAACTTTTATTTAAATCATTTATTTTAAACCATTAAATCATCATTAAATTTACCAATGTGCCAAATCCTTATTGGAAATCCTTAAGTTCCTCATTTTGGTCAAAGAATTAAAGTTAATTCAAATATAGTAATGAAATTCTTAAGCAGCTGCTTAACTAAATCTCTCAAAGTAAATCACGTTCACTGTCACTGTTGCATAGGAGTAATAGTTCTGGTTTTGACAGCTATCAAAAATAGCATTTTATGGAGCTGTTACTACATGGCAGGCATTATGCTTTTTTGTGAGCTATAATTTACATACATAAATTTTACATAAAAGTTACCCTCTTGTTTCTTAAGAAACGGATGCCAAGATGGGAATAAGCATGCATGATGTTGGCAAAGTCTGTTGTTTTTACTTTTAGCTATTGTAATAGTTTAGTTCCTTCTCATTGATAACTTTTACAAAGAACTATGTGAACAGCCCTATTCTGCAAATGGAGCCTATAGAAAACATTTATTTTTAGATAGCTTGCCCATGGCAACTCAGACCTGATTTGGTCTTGAAAATGCTGCCTATAATCACATGTGACCTATTGTCTCCAAGGATCCTGAGTCTTCATTCAGCAATGGGTGGTTGTGCATGTGGCAATGAAGCATAAAGTATATTTCCTGGTTATTTCCTCAGTTTAAGGAGGTGATCAGTATCACTGAAACTTGAAGCTTTTTGCAGGCTTATCTTTGAATAGTGGGACTTAATGTAAAGAAATAGAAAATAGAGATAAAAAGTGATCCATGTAAGCTTAGTAAGCATGTAAGTTTAAATCGAGTTTGATGGAAGTTGAGGGGGGAAAATTATTGAAAACTAGCAATAGTAAGCTGAGACCTCTATATAATGAGTTAAGTTTATTAAAGTAAATTTTCTTTTGACACATTAGCAAAAAACAGTTTTTGTGTTTTAGAACTCTAGCACAAAATGCAGAAGAAACAAAGACGTGTGAATGATGTTTAGGCCTCCATCTTTATGATTCTGATTTGTGTTAAATTGGTAGAATAATTCTACTGAAAACTAGCATGATTAATCATGGTGTGACTCTAGGGAATTCATTAGGTGGAAGGTGGGGTGAAAAGGAAGTCAAACAAAGCCTTTGTGGGGTTTTCTTTGATGTTATTTTTTAGTCTTTTGTTTTTGGCAGGGGTTGGAGTGCAGTTAGGGAAGATAAGTGGTAGAGAAATGGGACTGTGTGATTTGGGAATAAATAACTGAGTAATGTGGCCTCAGTGAGACCCCAGAGGTTGGGGTTTGAGGGTGGGTGTGAGGGCATGTGGACTGAAAGCTAGTCCATTTTTTTTTCTCATAGTTTTGCTTTTAAATCTAAGGTTACATCTGAGGCTGTATTTCTCTCTCTAGAAGATTATCAGTAGACTACAGAAGCAAAGAATACAGAAACTAGGCTTTATCTCCGCCCTCGTGTGTGTACGTATGTGTAAACTGGCAAGCTATAAGCTCTAATGAGCTTAGAAATGGCATACCAGCTTCTATCTTACCCAAGCATCAATGTTTATCTACCTTTCCCACAATTAAAATCAGATGTCCAACCACAAAGCAATGAGTGAGGCTTTGCTTACCTTAATAATGACTGCTTGTAACCTCACTATTCAGCCACTTAAGTCCTGGCCCTGAGAATCAAATCAGCAGAGAGGAGAAAACTGTCAGTGTCAGAATCCACTTGAGGCATTTAAGCTGACTCCACATTTACAAAAACATTCATAGAAACAAATTCCAACCTCAAATCTTTTTCTCCTACTTCAAGTCCATCAGATTGCCAGTTAATTACTAATTCTAGTTGACCGCATAAATCAACAGACCAAAAATGTGTAAGCTTAAAGGGCAAATGATTTGGGAAATTTCACCTAGCTGTTTGTATTCATGTCATGCAAAATTATGTATATTACCATTATTCATCATTTAATAATCAGCCATGTTCTAAACAGTTTGAAATGTCAAGTCAAATCTAAATTCTCTAAATTTTAAAGTGTTTAATTGCACATGGAATAGCAAAACAGGAAGAAATTATTCAGAGCTAATTTTGCAGATCCTTGCAAGAACGTAAATTGCAACCGTATTTCCGATAGGTTCAAAATCAGAAGTTAATTTTATTTCTCAAGTAAACAAAACTCTTTTTATTGAAATGCCAATCTGTTCACAGAACTACAAACCCACTATATGCTAGCAAAAGGCTTAAAGAATGAACACTAACAGTTAAAAGTAAATAGTTGACAAGATACAACATGAATGCATCCTAGGGAAATGATTCTATTCAATTACACATGTAGTTGAGATACTTCGGATTCCGAAACATAACCTTAATTTTTTCCTCTCAAGTTTGGTCAATTTTGATTTAAAAAGCACTGTGTGTCATGTTCTACCTCTTCACTCTACTCAGGTTTTGGATTAATGTAAATTTAGTCCTTGTTTTAATTCTGTAACACATTTTATCTTACAATATCTTCTGTCTTTATGCATCCAGCAAGGGAACTATTTGAAGACCTTGATTCTACATTAAATGGATGGAAGCATTTCTCCAGAGGTGTCTGATTTATGGCAATAATGAAATAATATGACCAATTTGATAAATGTTCACCAAAATACTTCAAGAGATTTACTCATGTGCAAGAAAACACAATGCATTACAGAAAGAAGAGATATGGAAAGAAAATGGAAAATGGAAAGACAATGGAAAATGAAATAAAATGAAACTAGCTTATATAGAAATAATTGCTCTCTTGGTTTATGTCTCAATATATTTTAAGGAGGACACTATTTATGGTGATCCTATATGATGATGACATTCTTTCTAAAGTTAGGGAACCCAGTTTAATTTTTGGCAGGCTCTTAGTATTTGTAGAAAAAGAGCTTAGCTCCCCCTACCTCAGATATTACATAATCTAGATTTGGAAATGGCATAACTTCATTTTCAGTGAGTGAGGTCTGAACTTAAATTCATCAGTTTGTTATTCATTATATTTTGTCAAAATAAAAGAAAGCTTAGGGTGACTCCAAAAGTAAATAACTCATTTTGAGGTAAATCACTGAGAGGCTATAATTAAATAAGAACAGAAGCTTCTAATTAATAAGGGAACAGTAGTTTTCGCATTCTTTCTGCATCACAGATGTCTTTTAGAATAAAAATCTGATGAAATGTCTGGATTTTCCCAGGTAAAAAAAAAAATGTATATTCAAACTAAATTTTGTATATGGTTTCTCTGCAAGCTTCTCCTTTAACACCAATGTTTAAAAATCTTTAACTTGGAGCCAAGTTAAAAAAAACAGCATGCAATAAGGATCCTGTCATAATTATGTTTATTGTTACCAGACTGAGCCAAAATTTGCCTCAGATTCCTAGCATCCAGGGGGAATAGAAAGCCTGGTTATGACGACTCTCATTAGAAAAAAAGAAACATAGGGCTTAGGGAAAAGAAAGCTTTGCCTAGCAATGGATTATAAATAATTTCCCCTGGAACGGTTTTGAAAACTTTACTTTGGAAACTGTGCATAATCTCCTTGCAATAGTAAATTTCGTGTAACTTCTTATTTTAGGCACTTAAGAAAGTGAGAGGACATAGGATTACTAGGAAACATGTAGCCTGTTTGTCATCTGAACCATAGGAGAACATGCATTCAATTCACCCAGTAGTTACTCACTTCTATCCTTAGACTATATTCCTTAACATTTTACTGCTCATTTAAAGCTGGGCTTTTAAAAGGTACGGTTCAGGAATCAGCCCTCTGGAAATCTCTGATACATCCAAGCTTATGAAAGATAGGAAAAGAAGAAACAACATGTGTATAATAAAGTCCCCAAAGAAGAAAACCAAAACAATAAAATGAGAGAGATTTTAAAAATCTGTAATAAAAACTTCCCTAAAATTAAGAATATATATACATATGACAGTAAAAGTTGAAAGGGCACATTGTGTAGCTGGGAAAATAGAATGAGAACACTGAACAAAGTCTAATAAAATTACTGGTTGTTAAAGAAATTGAGTAAATTCTCTTGACATCTGGGAAACATCTTGAAATCTAAGTTACTTGTAACTGAGAGAAAATCAAATTGTGAGGAACTTTCAATAGCAACATTTTATGCCTTCTAGGGTAAAGCAAAAATAAAATCTGAGCCAAGTGTTTTATATTCAGATAAGTTGCTTTTCAAGTATAAAGTCAAACTCTTCTCAACATCCCATGAGTTACTCCTGGCATATCTATTAAAGAATAACCCTTAGATAATTAAAATGACTGGAGAGATATGAATTTAAGGACAGTTGGTCTTTCTGACGGATGTCAGAAAGAAGAGATTAAGAGCTTTTAGTCCTAAATTTGAACTATCAATAGAAATTAACATTTTCTGCTTGAAAGAAACTATTTCTAAATTTTTTCAACTGAAAAGTCTAAGAAACATGGATGTACCCAGTAGCAAAAAGTCCTAGAAGCATTCTTGCTCCCCAGGATTTGGTTTTGAAATCCAATTTCCTTGTGAAAGGAACGAGAGATCTTTGAAGAAATGGCTAATTCAGGTTCAGATCCAGGACAGGAAGTATATAAGAGTGTCTTGGAAACTCTTGTCGTATCAGATAATGATACTGTGTCAAAAACTTGAAAATCCACTTTCAGAGACTGTCAAAGATGAAGTAGTATAAAGACCAATGAGGGGGAAAAAAAACCTTCAAAAGATTGAAATTCACAGGAGCTCCTGGGTGGCTCAGTCACTTGAGCACCGACTCCTGATTTTGGCTCAGGTCACTATCCCACAGTGGTAAAATTGAGCTGTGTGTTGGGCTCTGTGTTGAGTGTGAAGCCTGGAATTCTTTCTCTTCCCCTCCCTCTGCCCTTTCCCCACTCACACTATCTCTAAAGGAAAAAAAAAAGGTTGAAATTCATCAGTTTAAATCCAAGAGTTCATAATGATACTTAAAACAATAATTGGTCAGCCATCAGAAATCGCTCATTATTTTGAAAATTCGCCAACAAAGAATCACTGACTAAATTGTGGTAGGTCAGCAAATAAATGAAAAAGAAAGGACAGAATTGGAATATCATCCATTTGCAACCTAAAATGAGTTTGTGGATCTGGTCATTAAGTATCAATTATTGCTAATACCAAAAAGAAAAAGATAACCAGATATTAGGTGTCTTCTGATGAAGGAGGGAGTCTTTCTAAAAAATCAATACTGAATCTGGTCAGTCTTCCAGATCCAATTACTAATTTACAGCCAAGTCAGAGAAAAAAGGAATATGCTAAACCCTGCTATGGAGATGTAATCAGGACAGATAATTCTACAGGACACACAATCAAGTTTCTTCAAATAAATTGAAAAGGAAGGAAAAGTAGGTGGAAGTGGAACCCAATAGGTGAAAAAGGAACATATTAACCAATCCTCGCATGTTTGTTTGTTTGGATCCTGTTTGGATCCTGAATCAAACCCGAAAACTTTGTGACATTCAAGATAGAGTTGGAAATGTAGACACTGACCAGATATTTAAGGACATTCAGAATTATTTTAGTTTTAAAGCTACCATCATGGTATTGTGGGTATTTAGAAAGAAAAGAGTCTTCTTTTATAGTTATACGCTTAAATGTTTGTTTGCAAAATGAAATGTCTGAAAGTTGCTACAACATCATCCGGAAAGGTGTATGTGAGTAAGAGTGTACATGAAATCATTTTGTTGAAGCTGGGTAATGGCACGGGGGAGTTTATTACAGTATTTCATTTTATTTTTAAAAATAAGATGCTTAAAAGAAAAGCATGTGTTTGGTAGCTTTGCCTGCATGGCATTACTATGAGCTGATGGCACTTGAGAGACTTGAAATTTTCTGCATTAGGAGAGATTTCTTTTCTCTCAGTGTCAGTGAAAAGCCAGCGGTGCCCATATGAGCCCAGTGAGAGTTAAAGGGAGCTAGCAGCCGATACATCTGGGGAGCATTAGCTATATTAAGGACAAGCCAGCACGCAAAGGTAACCGGAAGAAGCAGCTGAGTACTCTCTGGTCAAGCCTTGAGGTCATCTGAATTAAGGGACTGCGGTTCCCAGTCTAGCAAGGGACGTGTATCATTTCAGCGCTCTGTTTTAAGCCCCAGCACAAGATTCCTTTGGTTTGGAACCGGATCAAAACTGAGTCCAAGACTTTTCTATTCTCAATAAGCAAGTTTAAATGTCTTGTATCACACAACACCTTTCAGGAAAGAACAGACAGGATTTATATTTATAGTAACAAAACCTCCATGTCTTCTGGATTTTTTTTGTTGTTGTTGTTGTTGCAAAATCTTCTATTAGCCATATCTGTGTAGATGAAGATAAATACTTCTTTTGATTGTCTTGCTGTTACGGGTCAAAAGATACCTGCAGTATTTATTATGAGGTAGCACTGTAAAAAGCACAAGAATTCCTATAAAGGCATGGTAGAATTATAGGAGTCTGATAGCTTCAGGAAAGACAGGACTTTGAAATCAAACTGAAATTGTGTAAAATCTAACTGCCATTTCTCAGCTTGTTGGGTTAGGCCAGGTCTATGCTCTAGTTCCCTCACGTACAAAAACAAAATTATAGGGAGGTTTAAGGAGAATACCTAAGGTGGGGTGCCTGGGTGGCTCAATTGGCTAAGGATCTGACTCTTGATTTGGGTTCAGGTCATGATTTCACAGTTCTGATATCGAGCCCTGCATCAGGCTCCGTGCTCAGCAAGGAGCCTGCTTGAACTTCTCTCTTCCTCTTCCTCTGCCCTTCTCTGACTCATGCTCGCTCACTCTCTCTCTCAAATATAAAATGACATCTTAAAAAAAAACAGATGATACCTAAGGCACCTACCCCAGAATATACATTTGATATGTGGAAGAACTGACATTTTCACATTTGCTTTCTCAGGAGCAACGTTTTCTGCCTCTTGCCTTTGAGTAAAGACATGTTTGAGTGAATATTAGACGTCTTTCCCCTTATGTAAACACCACTACTAGGCACTCACCTAGCCTACTGGTTCAATCTCGTTTTTGAAGACAAACTTAAAACAAGTCAATAGATTATAGATTACTTATTATAGATCAATTTTCTTTTATGATAAAGCAATTTTTATTAAAAGTGAAAAGCTGTTTATATCATAATGCATCAGAACGACTCAAGTAGTGGTTATTAGAAAGACTCTAATCCCTGATAATTTTACTAATACTAAGAGAGATGCAAGAGTAAGCGTAGTAGATATGCTGTTAGAGAAAACAGTCTGAATAAACACAGACTACTGAATATGCCACACTTCAGCCATTTGTAGTTAGAGCTAGAAGATGGTCTCTCTTCCAGGTCCCTTGTCTTTTTCAGTTAAAATAGCAGTGAGTAATTAAAACGTATAAGCCATTTTGACATAATCTTAATGCACATAACCTGATGTGATGCTTCTAACCAGCCATATCTATATTGTAAATTTCATTTGAAACACATGACAAAATGAGCCCATTTCACTCATGGTAAAAGCTAAAACCAATGAGAGTTTTCCATCAATCCATCTGGCATTTAAGGTGGGAAAGAAGACGGGACACCTGCATGACTTAGTCAGTTGAGTATCTGACTTCGGCTCAGGTCATGATCTTGCAGTTTGTGGGTTCAAGCCCCACATTGGGCTCTGTGCTGATAGCTCAGAGCCCGGAGCCTGCTTCAGATTCTGTGTCTTCCTCTCTCTCTGCCCCTCCCCCACTTGCACTCTATCTCTCTCTGAAAATAAATAAACATTAAAAAACGTACACTATTAAGGTAGAACAGAAGAGGTAGGAAGCAAGAGCGCTGATAGCTCAGGGAATACTATAAGACGGTGAAGCCACTATACAACTCTGTGGACCTATTTTCATTCTTCCCAGTCACTTCATTGACTAAAGCAGGAACACTGGGAAATATTATGCTTTCTAGTGTTTTTAGTATGTTTCAGCATACTTTTATATAATCAATCCCAGTCCATTGCAGAAAAATTAGGAGTAGTGAAGAAAAACAAAATTGCCTAAAGCTCTGCCATTCAGAGATAATACCCATTATTATTGCATATTAATGTATCTCTATCTAGATTTTTGTATGAACATATATAAATATATTTTATAAAAAACTTGATCAACCATATGTTTTCCATAACTTATTTTTTTCAGTTGATATTCTTTTATGAATATTTTCTGTGACATTTGGTAAAGATCTACATTAAGAAGTGTGATAATATGGTATTATATTACATAGAAGACTCCTTGACTTAACCGATTTTCTGTTGCATATTTGTTTTTGTTGTTGGTTTTTCTCTTTCAAACATGCTTGAATGTGTATCTTTATGTGAAGGAAATATGATGCATGAAAATTCCCACAAGTGACACCTTAGCAATGATATAAATCCAACTTCTTAATATCCCAGCTCATGCTCCTTATGAGAAGTAGTCCTTTATTCACTTCCCACGGCAGACTTTCTTATTTCCATAACCAACTTTTCTATATTGGCAACACAGCATTATTAATGGGAAGGGCACAGAAAGTTGATAGAAGTAGGTATATATATTTTTTTTGTCCATAATCCCTCTTGAACAGTTTTCCTGTTAAATGAGAAAATATTTCTTCAAATATGTGGTGTGGCCATTGGTGACCAAGCCAAGGAATAGACAAGGACATGTGGTCTTCACTGTGGCTTTACAGGAGCATTTGAAATCATCTCTGTGTTTAACAGTGAGTCCATTTGACAAGATATTTTAGCAAGCTTTTCAGCAGCCAAAAAGTCCAACTCAGATATAGCTTAGTTTTTCATGAAGCCAATGAACCTTTTAGCCATTTTAAATGGTATTCGTTAAATGCGATTCATCAAACATTGTAATGGGTGCTTTGTGCATTATATATCTTTAGTTCTTATTCATAAGCTTCTAATGTTCTATTTCTACTCTACCAAAGTCAGTCATTTCCCATGAAGAAAACCAGAAGAAAATGTCTTGTTTCAATTTCAGAATCAGGTTACATTTCTGGTTTCAGTGAATATGCATAAGAGATACATTTTGGGTGACTGAAGCTCTGTAATTTTCAGTGACTAACTATAAAGAAAATATTTACAAAGAAAAGTCTTAGTGGATGTCTAGGTAGCTCATATACATGGATGGCCCCCAGAATCTATTCTATGCATGTTCTCATGTTATAATATGTTGCTTGCCCTACCTACCTTGGGCACCTCATTCAGAAACGATCCCCATGTAAAAGGAGTCAGCATGCGGCCCAAATCAGAATGACACCAAATTCTCAACAGGCTACTCACATGAGCACCTCTGCTTTTAGGCTACTCACAGAGCACCTCTGAACCAGGTTTTGATTCATCTGCATTTGGCAGAAGAAAACAGGGCCAACCCCACAAGTGAGGAGGTAAAGGAAGAATCCCAGAGTAGACAAGGATGTCAAGATACCAGAAAATCAGGACAGTACGGAAATTCAGAAACACACATGAACAAAGTTGATGCCAATGTCAGTGTGATCCAGACCTGGTATCAGAACAGCTGCCGAAATAAAGAGGATCCTTTTTGGAAAACTGCTTTTCCCAGGTCTGCTCTGCCTTGTTATGTATCACATCAATCCTCAGCGAAAGTCTGACCAACCATTTGCTGACCATTTGTTAATTGTGTTAACATGGATCACATATATCCCTCTGACTGCTGAATCATGGGAAGAAAGGAAGACACATAACTAAAACAAAACAAAACAAAACAAAACATCAGCCCTCCTGCAAGGGCCAGAGTCCTTTTCAGTCCTGACTGAGCACTGCACTGGTGAGCAGCTGGAGGCATGGGCAGCTTGGCTACAGGAAGGAGTCTCTGGGTCTCCAGGGGCATGGCTGATCAGAGTTATAACAGAAGGAGGAGTCTCAACAAGTCATGTCAGTCACTGAGGAGCCCTTGCAGCAGAGAGAGACACTGGTCACACCTGCTGCTGCTGCTGCTGCTGGCCTCACCTCTAGCAGTGACTTGTGTCAAAGAAAATCTGAAGGGAACTGATGTGTCACCTGGGTAAGTGTGCTTGAAAGGGGGGATGTGCTGTCACAATGGGGGCAGTGCCACAGGTTCCTGAGCTGACGGCCTCAGGATTAAGCATACGTTGAATCCATTGGTGGTGAGGAACCCACAGTGGGAGAAATCTCAGTTAGTTATGGGACTGTGAGCTGCAGCCCCTGTAACTTGAGAGGTTAACATCATCATCCTAGAACTTGCTACCAGCACAGAAAATGACAGTTTTGTCATCAACCCACAACTTCATGCTGGCTCAAGAAAGGTATTTAAGGGCCCAAAGAGGCAGAAGTAGAACTAGGTAAAATCATGCATGAAGGATTTTGAAATGGACAAATAATCCAGGTGGAGCCCCTAAAATATGTAATGAACTTGGTGTGCCAGGCCCAATCAGAACCTACCTACTGTGCCTCCACTCAGCCTTGATGCCAGTTAGGGATATGGAAAATCCTCTGGGGCCTCCAGGGAGGGAGCCTGAGGCCACAGTAAACACCTGCTGGAACGAAGGGCTCAGGCTACACTGCAGGTCAGTCCAGGATGACCCAAGTGAAGAAGAGGGGTGGAAGGATTCCCACAGGGCTTTATAGAGACCCAGATCCAGGCTGCCACTCAACCTGGGAACAGATCTTGCACTGGCATCGCTGCAGTGGGGGTCAGTGAGCACTATTATGTGTAGGAGGAGTGGACTGGAGAGAGCCCAGAGGAAGTCTCGTTTAGGGCAGGCCCTGGGGAGCCATAGCTCGTCCAAGAAGAGCAAAGTGGAGCCCAATAGTCAACTCTGAATTTTAGTGGAGATGGAGGAGTTAAAGACAGATCCATTCTTGACCATGAAAAAGTGAGGATAATCTATCATGTGGCTTCCCCCATAACAGTCGTTATACCTCAGTGGGATAGTAGAGCTTCCCAAGGACATTTTGGAAATTTTAGGAGGCTTTTATTTCCCTTTTGTCACAGTGGTTGGGAAACGCTGTGGACATTCAGTGAGATGGGTCAGGGATACAAGGTGTTCTGCAATCAAATAATTGTACCACATCCTGCACACCTTCACCTTGTCTCACTGGAAATTGACATAGATGAAAAATCTACCTAGAGCCTACCTTCCTTTGTATTAACACAAAGTATTTCTGTACTGTTTTAATATACATGGAATCTTCCGGTAATAACTGTAACTGGAGAGAAGACTGTATTTGGTTTCACTGGAACGATTCCACAAACCATTCCCTGTCTCAGAAGACCACATCACTGACAGCAAAGCCACGTGGGATTTTGAGGCCACCCTATGCAACATATCTGGATGGCCAGGGTCTGTACGTGTCACATTCGTGATGATTCTGCACATAGCTGCACATCTGGATGCCTAATTATATGTTATGGTGCAGTCATATCTGAGTCATTATGAATTAAAAGTAAATTAAAAAGCAAACATACAGAGAAAATAAAGCCAAAAGTCAATTCTAAGATTAATAAAATCAATCCACTCCTAGCAGGACTGATGAAAAGTAGAGAAACCAATATCAGAAACAAAAAAGGAGCCACCAATAGAAATCATACAGACATTAAGAAGGCAATAGGAGGCTATTATTTAGAACCCTAGGCAGTTAACTTGAGATTTCATTTAAATCAATTAATTTTTTAAAGTTTGTTTATTTTGAGAGAGAGAGCAAGAGCACAGGAGGGGGAGAGAGAGAGAATCGTAAGCAGACTCTGTGCTGTCAGCAGAGAGCCTGACGTGGGACTCGATCACATGAACCATGAGATCATGACCTGAGCCAAAACCAAGAGTTAGATGTTTAACCAACTGAGCCAACCCAGGCTCAAACTCTTCCTGAGAATAGAGAAGAGGAACCCTTCCCAACTTCTGTAATGAGCGAGCATTTCCTTGACCTTTGTAACCAAAGATCTTTCCTTCTCTAAAAGGGAAAATTTAAAACTAAGCTTTCTCTTCAAGTTAGGTAACAATTCTAAACAAAATAATTGCAAACCTAGTCAAGCTCTGTGTATCAAGGATATTGTAGTATAACCAAGATGGAATTATTCTAAAAATATAAGTTTAGTTAACATTTGATAAGCAAAGTAGTTGAGAAATTAACAGAAAAAGGGGATAAAAATAATATGGTCATCTCAGTAGAGGCAGAAAAAGTACTTGATAAAACTCAACACCTATTTATGATAATAACTTATAGTACACAGAAGTAGAAAGGTCTTTATCTGATAATCTCAAAAAAACCCCACCCACCGACAAACAGCATAAGTACAAAGCAAAAAAAAAAAAAAAAGAATCTTATAAAATTTAAAGGTGAAATATTGAAAGCTTTTATCACAATATTGGCAATGAGACATGAGTACCTCCTATCACCATTTACTATATTGGGCAATCATCACAAACCCCAGTGTCTGTAAGGTTCATGGCAATGGGGAGGGGTGGGGTCTATGGAATTTGAGACTCTTCTGCCAAAAGTCATTCAAATTCAATTACAAAGCAAAACCAAACAAAACCAAGACAAAACAAAACAAAAAATCACTGCGCCAGCCAAATAAAATATCTGCAGGCCAGATTTAGTCTGCAAACTGGTGAACTTGGTTGGGGTTGTTTGGGGCCCAGCTGATAGGACAATAAACTTCACGTCCTAAGTAAAAACAGAAATCAAGTATATTACTACTTGAAGGAGACCCTGTATTTTAATAGATGTCAAAGCCTCCAGCTAAACTTTGTATAATTTGGAGGAGAGAGCTGAAAAGGCAAGTCATACAATAGTGAGAAAGAATAAACAATACTAGGGGTGTAAATGGAAAGAGGCTTACATTGTGGGACTTCAGGAGTAGCGATAAAACAGCAACACTGCTTGGTTATGACTTATTCCAAGAAATCCCCAGGGCATCTCTTTCACACTGTACAAATGTGAAAGAAGTCAGATGAAAACAATGCATTAGTGAGTTGACTGTTTTTTAAATCCTCTCCATTAGAAATACTTGAATACATGAGACACTGGTGAAAGCTTTGAATCGAATAGTGTTCTTTTCTGCTATCTGCTATCTTAGATGCCCACGATGAACAGAAAAGGTCCTCTATGCCCTTAGACTGCTGTCATCAGCTTGCTCCTGGGCCCAGAGTTGCAGTCACAGGAAAGTAGAAGGCAGCCATTTTGCTCAGGAAGAGCTGCCTCTTGGGTGGTCCATTTTGCACATGTGTTAAGAACTGGCTTGACCCAGAACTGCCTCCCTCATTTCTGCAGGGCGAGGTTTATGGAGCAGTGACTCTCTGAATCTAAACTAACCTTGGCTTTTGTGTTTCCTTGGATATCTGTCTCTCCGCTTTGCAAAGCCGATGAGCTCTTTGCCTCCTTTCCAGAATGAGACTGGAGTAAGATAACTGAAAGTTTAAACCCGTCTCCCCCTCTGGTGCCTCTGCTGCCTGGTGTGGGTTTCCCAGGTCAGCCAGTGAGACAGCTCCAGGAGCTCGCCCGGAGTCCTTGAAGGAAATCTCATCCCCGAAGCAAGGCTCATGTCCGTGGAGCCTGACAGAACGGACTGCCCGCAGAGTGGTCAGTCTGGCTGTCACCCACGGGCCCAGCGCCCGGCCTGGCACCTGGATATGCCTATTTTCAGAAATGCCAGGGTTTGGGGAGTCCTTGACTGTGTTTGTATTTATGATCACAACTCTATGTTTTAGATGATGTGGCTTAGATACGTCTTCATAGCTGTCTTCAGGCTTTCTTGCCCTTCATATAACTAAGAACAAGAGCTGCTACCAAGGGCCTAAGGAGCAAAGGGAGAGCATTAAATGCCGTTTAAGTTGATAAACCCAACTTACCTTTGGACTTGGTCCTTATTAACCACCTCTAATCATCTGTAATTCATTCAGTTGTTTTTTGCTTCTTCCTGAAAAAAAAATGAATAACAGAAGACAAAATTTTCTAAAAATTTTTTAGAAGTTGTTTCAAGAGCCGTACCTGGCAGCACCACATTGGCTAAGGTTTCCGACACATTAGTTTTAAGGAATTTTCACATTCACTATTTTATTATTTTATTTTAAAGTTTATTTATTTATTTTGAGAGAGAGAGAGAGGCAGAGAGAGAAGGAGAAAGAGAGAGAGAGAGAACCAAACAGGTTCCATGCTGTCAGCACAGCTGACTCAGAGCTCGACCTCATGAACTGTGAGATTATGACTTGACTTGAAATCAAGAGTTGGCCGCTTATATTTTATACTTTACTAACAATTCATGTCCCTATTAGGTATTTTTAATATTCTATATTTTATTTTATTTTATTATTTATTATTTTTTTAATGTTTATTTTTGAGACAGAGTAACTGGGGAAGGGACAGAGAGAGGGGGACAGAGAATCTGAAGCAGCCTCCACTTTGGCAGCAAAGAGCCCAGTGTGGAGCTCGAACCCACAAACCATGAGATCATGACCTGAGCTGAAGTCAGAGGCTTAACTGATGGAGGCTCCCAGGCGCCCCAATGCTCTACTTTTTAAAATAAAATCTCGAACAGCTCAGAATACTTTTAAACAAACTGGTTAAAAATGAGTCTGGTCCAGCTCTTTTTAGAAGATGAAGAGCCGTCTGCAAAAATAAAAAGATTGACTTGCATGTAAAAATAGTTTTTCTGAATTAAAAGCAATAACATAGGCACTGAAAACGTCATTTGCCTTGTAGTCAGCCCGGTATTTTTAGCCTGCTCCTACACAGCATTAGGTCAGGGAAATAAGAGCTCCATCCTCTCATGCATCCACAATTCCAGCATTCATCTAATTTCTGACTAAAAGACACTGACTGCCAGTCCAGCAGACTCTTGAGAGAGCCTCAGCCCCAGTGTTCTCCAAGGTTCCTGGAGGGGGACGTCCACTTACAACACGTGGATGTCAGCCTTTCCCCCGCTTTGAAGATGTGATTCATCCTTACAAGTTGGCTGGTTTATCCTCAGCACCTAAACTTGGAAGCTGGTGGGGACGTATCTATTTCTTGTATCACACTGTGCCTCTTTATTTAACCCAAACGGGTTTATTTAGCCCGTTGAAACGGGACGAATTACACTGATGTGACTTGTCCATAAAAATTGCCCTCAAAGAACCACCTTTTTGCCATTAGGTTATTGTGTCTAAATCTGGCATTCTCTGGTTCCCCTCTCTCCTTGAGAATGTCGCATTTGCCTCCAATTCTGAGACCGGTGCGTTCTTCACACCAAAAACATTTCTGAAAAGAATGTAAGATGAGCTACAGATTAAAGTTCCTAGACAAAGGCACTAAAAAAAATTCTGGAAACAAGGTGTCCACACTGATCAAGAGGAAGTGCAGCAAAGCTTAACATAATTCATGAGTGGGTCATGTTACTAGCAGCCAGCTACCACTCAAGTGCTGACGGCAAAAAAAAATAAAAGAAGTTCTGCAAAGGGGTAGGGCTCAACTTCGTCAAGGAGAGGTCATATTGTTTGCACTAATAGCAGTTATAAATAAGTGCATGTAAATCAGAGAATAAGTTAGTTGCAAGGTACTTTTCAAACACCAAAGACCTGGATATATGTGTTGAGAAAGAAAATTACTAAAGCAAAAAGAATGGCATTTTAAAACAGGTTACGAGAGCCTCAGTATTATTCTAACTCATTAAGCACTTACTAGATGAATTATCTGACATATCCTCAAAACAACCCTATCATTTCCACTTAAGGGAGAGGAAACTGAAGCTGATAGTGGTTAAATAACTTGCCCAATGTTACATAGCTAATAAGTGCGATTGATGGAATTCCAACTGGCTTCAAACCCAAACTCTTGAGTTTCTTTCAGAGGAGGTAACATGATATAGTGGGTAAGGATTTGCACAGGGTTTGGTTTTGATCAACAATGTTTTATAAGTGATAGTTTTATAGATGGAAATAATAGACAAGAAGGAATTGTATTCTGAGCTATTTTATAGAAATTATTCATGTGCAGAATTATAAAGTCTGAAATTCTTTTATTCTGGAAACTCTAATATTAAGCTTCTCTAAATGAAAGAACTTAATTGTGTGCCTTTGGGCTGAGCAAAGGATCGAATGCTTGCATGTCTAGTGGTGAAAGAAATTCTTCAGTTTTCCTCCTTCCTTCCTATGTGAACACTCTAAATGTGCTCTTTACTATTCCCTAAAACAGCATCATTTTGGACATTGTTAACTCTCCCAACACTGTGATAATGTTCAATGATAACATTGCATTCTTCTGTTTTTCTTAGGCACTTCTGTTCCTTCTAACTTCTTTGTGGGCTGCTCCATCCGTCTCTTAAATGTTGATGGACACATTCACTTCCTGGAAATCTCTTATCTTGGGCTTTCATACCTTATCTTTCTAGTATCCCAAAACAGAAAATAAAAGTGATAAAATTTACACATCATTAATACACGTGTGTGTGTGTGTTTTCAATCCTAATGGTTGTTTATTCTAAGGCTGAAAGCTACTATGCCTACATTTTCACCACAATGTTTAAATGCGAACAGGTAAAGTTACAGATGTAAACAATAACATAGTTACTTTAAAAAAAAATTAAAATCCTTTTCACTAGCCACTTCCAAGAATGCTTTACAGTTATGCAAAAACATTTACAGGCTCTACATGGTGTTTGTTTTTCTCACAAGTTTTTCCATCTACTAAAACAACAGATGTCTGATTATATAAATATATAACACATATATAATTATATATGCAATATATAGTTATATAATATATTAATTATATATAGCAACACATATAGAATCAAGATATGATATTATATATATTAATAGTATATACTGATATATTACATACCTTATATATTATAATATATATAGTCAGTATATAATATTATTATATGTAATCAGTATTATTATCAGAATTTTATTTGCTAATTAGGCTTAATTTTTTATTAAGACTTCATTTTTTAGAGCAGTTTTAGGTTCACAACAAAGTTGAGGAGAAGATACAGAGATTTCCCATATGCCCCCCTCTCCACAAAAGCCCAGCCACCAGAGTGATGGACCTGTTGTAACTAACGAGCTTGCATAGACATGTCATAATCACCCAAAGTCCACAGTTTACATTACGGTTCACTCTTGGTGTTTTACATTCTGTGGATCTGGACAAATGTAAAATGACATGAACCTATCATTATGGTATCTTATAGAATATTTTCACTTCCCTAAAAAGCTGTACTCTGCCCATTCATCCTCCCACCCATCCCCCCGTCCCTGGCAACCCCCAGCAACCTGTGATCTTTCTGTCTCTAGTTTTGCCTTTTCCAATATGCCATACAATTGGAATCATCTAATAGGTAGCCTTTTCAGACTGGCTTCTTTCACTTTGTAATAGGCACTTAAGGTTCCTCCATGTCTTTTCATGGTTTCATAGCTCATTTCTTTTTAGCCCTGAATCATATTCCATTGTCTGGATGCACCATACCTCATCCATTGACCTACTAAGACATCTTGATTATTTATTGTCATTTAGAAATAAAAGTGCTATAAACATTTATGTGCAGTGTATAGCATCTTTTCATGTACTTATTTGCCATCTGTAGATCTTCTTTGGAGAGGTGTCTCTGGGCCATTTTTAAATTTTTTTTATTGTTGAGTTTTAAGAGTTCTTTGTATATTTTGGATAATAGTCCTTTATCAGATGTGTCTTTGGCAAATATTTTCTCCCAGTCTGTGGCTGGTCTTCAGTATTATTTTTTTATATTCTTCATTCTATAGAATTCAAATATTGCAGAAAATACGAGACAAGAATGCAAACAGAAAAAAGCTTAAGTGCATGAAAAATAATATTATATGTATAACTGAGGAGGGAGAGAGAGAAATAGGGTCAGTGATGAGTGCATAGGGTTTTAAAATTCAGAATAAAAATTATTGACTAAAATTTGGTAAAAGTTTATATTAAGTATGTTGGCTTGTGTTTTTCTCCATTCTTTTTTATGTGTTTGAAGTAGTTCATAATTTAAAGAGGAAAAAATGAAACCTATAGGTTGCAGTGTTTTGATACTGATGACAGTGAGTCCATTACTTCTATTTGTTATTTTTCTGGGTTCAGTTTCTTTATTTACAAGATCCCTTTCCATTCTAATATTCCACTCTAATAATGCATAAATGCATTCATTTATGATGGTATGTTTACCTACTTTCTTCAGTACATGCTAGTTCACAAAATATGACATTTCAAAAGGTTTGCTTAAGCCATACGTTCAAATTAGCTTTTTTATAAGAGAAAGACAAATATATTGTTACTCAATAATTATTGTGTTAAAACAAGTGCCATCACTTGAATTTGAACTCTTCTGTTAACTAAATAATTGGACTCATGATCAGTAGTTTGAATCAACTCTAAATATAGGATGTGTTATGCCACACCCAGATTGGATCAACACTTAAAAGTGGTATGTACTAAAGAATTCTTCCCACTTCTCTTGAAAACATATATTTCCATTGGGTTCACAAATCAGGATTTGCCATAGGTAGTGCACTTAACCCCAGGCTATGATTTCTAGAAAACATTTCCAAAATGAATTAGCAAAGCAGAACCACTACATTTCTAAATGGCCACTTGGAGTAGACAAAAGAAAAAACGTGGCCTTCTGGACTCTTCCTGACTGAGACCTCCACCCATACTCCAGGGCAGTCAGAGCAAAAAGCTGGGCCAGAACTTTCCTCCCCAACACTGACCCAAACGAATCACTTGCAGTGATTGAGCCCATTAAAATATTACCAAAAGGGAAAGCTTACAAAGTGAAACTGGGATTTGAAACAGTCTTACAGGCCGCAGAAGTGAGAGACTGAAGAATTTTTGACCCTGCTCACTTTCTCAGTGGATGAGCCAGTATTGGGCCTCCTGATTATGCGAGTCAGAACTTGCTTTCCACAGAGATATGAAGAAGGAACTAGTAAAACTCTGAATTGCCTACATGAAGGGAATCATCGAGGACACTTCAGCTAAAAAAAGGGGAGATGAGGGAAAAGAGAGAGCATGAGGGAATAAATCACTGCATATGGCTTTTCTCCACTCCCCATGTTCCCAGTCATTCTAGTGTTGATCTGAGATAGTTCATGTGTTGACCTCTGATTATCCCAGCAGGAACGAGTTCTTGTGAGGTCTTTGTTTCCTCTTTGTTCCCATCTTTCATCTCATCCTCCACTTCTTAAGTTCTCTAAACCCTAAAATGTTGAGTCTATCAGAAGTTTGGAGTGCCATGGCAGTTTGCAGATTCAGGGTAGGAGAAATTGTCTTAATTCCTTTGAACTGGGGTTGGAAATAAGGAAGGACAAGAGATAAGACTTTAGTGATGCTGAACTAGTGATTGAAATGCTTGGGTATGTTATAATAGGGTTCTGGCCCCAGGACCTAAAGTAGACTATGCTGACCTAATAAGAGAAAAATCTAATATTTGAAAGCATCACCAACAAATTCTGGGGAAACTGAATTTTAAACATATAGGACACATGCCCACCTACTGCCAGTTGACCATTCAGCAGGAAGATCTGTCTGTGACTCAAGATATTGCACAGTCCTGTCTGAACTATCCTCACTAGGGACTTCCCTCATTTCAATGGTCCAAGACAGCCATAAGGCTTCTTTAATTAGAGGTTGGATCTTTGGCATCAAGAAGGGCAGTGGAGTTTGGAAGGGGAAAGATGTTTATATGGTTTATGGTTTTAGCACTCTGCACCTGTACACGGGTTGGTACTATGAAGAGCAAGCTCTGGGTGTTCGCTTGAGCCAAGAGAGCAATGAAACTCAATTCTGATGCCATACAGGGTCCGTCATCCTGTCTCTAGACACACCACTGCTCTCATTTGCTGCTTCACTCAACCTCATGGTTCTAAGGGCTTCTCTCTGAGTTCCATGAATGGTTAACTGCAGTTAAGTTAAGAAAAATAAACCCCCAAACCGAGAATTTCTCTCTCCCTTGAGAAATTGTTTTTAATTTAAATTTAAAGTAAAGTTAAATTTAAAGTATGTTTTTAATTCTTTCTTGGGAGTCTATAACTTTCTTCCCAAAAGTGAGTAGTGTAAATAATTTCTGTCAAACCTATATTATTGGCCTCTTTAAGAAGTTCCACAGAATAACTGTGAATTCAGCCTGATTCTACAGAAATAATTCAATGCTTCCTTCACTGCCACCTTCACCTCTGCTGGTTTCTTCTCTCTTCTTCCTTCCCATCCTTTGTTTCCTTCTTCCTTGCTTTCAGGTATTCATCCCCACTCAGCTCTTAGAAATTCCAGTACTGACAGCTGGTCTCTAACTCCCTCTTGTCTTCTTGATCTTGTCCTGTCTTCTCCAAATAGACCTAGTGTGAGTTCTCGATCAGAACTGACTCTTGGCAGACTCCTGCTTTTGAGTTGCTAGTATTTTGTGGCCAGTACATTAGAATAATTTTAGCAAAGGCAGAAAGGGGAAAAGTTGTGCAATTGTTTTATTCTTCCTAATCTCTCCCCCAGGAGAAATAAATCTTGGAAAAAGAATAGGGAGGTGCAATGGAAAAGGTCAGCCCAGACTGCTGTGCTTCTGAGAACAGAGAGAACAGCTGGACTGGGCCAGAGAAGCTGGCTCCTGAGTTAACCAAGAAGGGCCTACAGCCCTATCGCTGTGACCCTTCCCCAGCCCACCTTCTTTAGCTGCTAGTTCTGGCAACTGAGAGAGTCAAAGGGATCCACTTAGGAACTATGTGGCCCTGTTTAGTCATATTCCATCACAAGACACTGCATCAGCCCAGACCTGGAAAGCCTGGACAGATTAATAGCTTCTTCAACTTTCTTTGAGTGGTAATACATAGCTATTCTTGGCTTGTTGATTGATTATGATGTCAAATAAGTTAGTATAAACTTTCTAGATCATATACAAATTGGCCCCTACTTCTTTTGTGTCCATACACCTCTGTCAAATAGTACCTGGATACACTGTTATTCTCATCTCTGAATTGTTCCTGTCTTTAAGCAGGTATCATGTCTAATAACACTAACAGCCAAATGAATAGCACTTTTTATGAGCCAGGAGCTGCTGTGTTTTACATAGATTAACTCATTTAATACTCAAAATAACCCTAAGAGGAAGGTCTTTTTATCCTCATTTTATGAATGAAGAATCTGAGGAGAAAGGTTAAATAACCTCCAAATCTCCTGCCAATGACCAGTGGGGAAGCAGGGATTCACATTGAGATGGTCTAACTCTGGAGTCTAGATTTTCAACCATTAAGTCATTAAATTGCATTTATAATTATCAATGCCTAGCACAAACTATTAAATACATGAGGGCTTAATTTTTTTAAAAAAATCTGAGTTCATTATTCTAATTCCATATATTTTCCACCCATGTGAAAAAATCTAAGACTTAGAGACCTCCAGAGCCCGACCCCACTGGGTAGAATCCGAAGTCATTTTCTGACTTCACAACCAGCACTCTGCCTACTCTGCCAAGTGATCTTTCTATGAGACCCAAGGAGCTCCGGAATTTCTTGGTTCTTCTGTGACTGCAAGGGCTGCTCACACAGTGGACAGCCAAAGAGCTCACTGGGCTCTTTCTGCATAATAAGGGATAAATGCAGAGGAGACCTGTGGTTCCCATGTAACTGAGGTGTCCACTGGCCCTCAAGCGGCCCTGCCTGAGCATTGTCCAATGGCTTGACTCTCAAACCAAAGCGGGAAATTCTGGGTTCTGTTCCTGCTTCCCCAATCATCCTGTGCTCTTGAATCACTCCCTTCTGAGTGAGAGAAGAGAGAGAAAAATCAAGGCTGGCTCTTCAGCCTCCAATCCTGTTTTCTGAGAACAGGGAACTAGACCACCCAGCCCTCTCAAGAAGGCTTGTACACAGAAGACAAGACACTCCCTTCCCCTCTCAGGATCCTCCTGAAGACCACTGTGCTAGATGGTCATTTCCAATGATTGGTTTTGCCTTTTCACTTAATGGCAAACAAATCTCACCAGACCTAGAGTTAAGATATATTTTAAAAAACGCTTTAAATCTGCTTAAATCTTCAACAGATGTAGGAGGGAGAGATTCACTATAAAAACAAAGGTACAAGTTTTCTAAGCTACCGCTTTCCATGATTTGTGCCAAACGCTAGCACTTAATTATTCCTATTTTGCCAGTGAAACTAAAACCCACCCTATGTACTGATGAGCGGGCATAAGGTAGGCCCACAGGCTGCAAACACCACCCCCCAGGTGGGATCTGTGTGATGTTCCTCGGGCACTCCTCGTGGCCCAAGAGCAAAGGAAAGGGGTAAACAAATGGTTAACGGATAGAGAGGATAGAGAGCATAGTTGTGCAGGACCTAAAAGTCTCCTCACCCCTCCATAGTGATGTGGGAAACAAAGGCAGAAGGAAATGGCAGATAGAACTAAATTTTCTTATAACCTGCAGCCCATTGACAAATACTTGAGGCTAGCAGAGTAAAATGTTTCTCCAGGAACTCTCTACTGTCTTTGCTAGAGGGAAAAATAACGTTAGCTTGACAACAGCAGGCCTCTAATATCCTGTGAGTCTTCTTTAGCATATGAAAATCTCACTGGAACTGCCCCTGGACTTTACCTTCCCCTAATCCCATAGTATATAACCAGTCTTCCTCAGGGTCCATGGGCAGCTCTTCCTACCCATGGGTTTTTAATAAAATCACATTTTTGCACCAAACACGTCTTCAAGAATTCTTTCTTGGTTGCTGGCTCCGGACCCCACGAACCTCACAATCACCCCAAATAACCTCATCATGGACCTCATGTGGCTTTACAGATGATAGGAGGGGAGGCGTTCAGTTAGCGGTATTGCTGTTCATTAGTAAAATGCTCCATTGTTTTCATCACCGTGTTCTTCTTAGGAAACAAAAGGTTCATTTGGAATTTTTGCAAAATAGAGACCAAATAACTTTGGGGAATTTTATGAGGTGGCTTTCTAATCTAGGCACAGGACTCCAGTCTCGGTCTTTGTTTAGAGAGGAGTTTTTCACACGCTTTTTCTCCACAGACAGTGTAAGGATGCAGGTCTGAATCAAACTGACTCCATGACAGGCTTCAAATTTCCCCTCTGACCTTGGAGGCCTAGGTGTCGGTTTCTCAGAATCATTAGACAATAAAAGGGCACACATTGCCCAAGGCAGGAGGGGACCACCCTTGTAACACCCAATCAGGAAAGGCCAGCTAACACCCTTAGCATTTCTAAGGGCAGGCCTAAAGATAGAAGCTATAGATAATCACCTGTTGCTTAAGGCTAGTCACGCCCTACGTGAGGGTCCTGGGTCCACTCTGTAATTGGTTAACATTCTAAATGTTGTGATTGGATCACTATACCTGTTTCACAATTTCCTGTAACTTCCCCTTTCCAAACCCATAAAGGCCCTACCCAGCCTTTGTTCCAGGCTCTCAGCATGGATCCACTGCGCTGGTAAAGTCTGTGAGCCCGAGCTTATAAGCCTGTAATAATGAATGCCCTTTGCTTTTGCATGCGTGACTTGGTCTCCCTGGTGGTCACTGGTTTTTGGGGATGATATTGAAACTTGGGCATAAGAACAGCACTTTGGTCACTTCGCAGTAATCGAAGCTCTCTCTGTGGGGAGGCGGATCGTGTCATGGCTCTTCCACCCCGGCAGTTAAATGGGCGTTCTTCTGGTTGAGTTCAGGGAAGGAAACTCCTGTTACAGCTCGGTGTTTTCATTTCAGTCTCAGCTCCCTACAGCCCCATCCCAGGAAGTCTAATAACAAAGAGGGGCTAACTGTTAGTTGTGGAATGTTAATTGTAGAAGAGCTAGAAAGCACACAAGCAAAAAGTTAAAACACCCAAATTCAACCACTGGAGAAATAGATATTCTTATAATTTTGTAGTGTTGTGACCATCAGATAGCTTTCTATAAAACAGAACTGAAAAATATATTTTATTACTCAAAAAAATATATATATTTATATATATACATATAAATCTGCATCTACAGGATCCAAAGTGTGATATGTCTCTGAGATACACACACACACACACACACACACACACATTTGAGTGTCTTGTGTGTTTTACAGATATGAAACTGGTATGACATATCTTATTTTAGTCTTTTTCTTTTCAAGTAAGAACACATTACATATTTCTTAGTCCAGGTGTCTGTAAACAGGAAAATGGATGAACAAACTATGGTATATTTATACAATGGAGTAATATAATGGAATAGTATTCAGCAAGGAAGAGGAATAAGCTACCTACACACACAACAATATGGATGAATCTCCAATAATGTGGAGTAAAGGAGCTTACCCAAGTGTTGGGAGCCATTTCTGAACTCACTAAGTTGACAATACTCCTTGTGAGGTTAAGGTGGGTTTTGCATAGCCTCCTGCCATCAGATGGTGATGGATGTCTACCCCCCATTCAATTATTTCTTGAGCACTGACACCCCCCCTCCCCCGAGGCACCTTGCTGGTTGGTATCAGGAGTAACTTGTTTCTTTATTCAAAAATATGCTGATTGCACCTTGTGAAGAAACTTATTACAGGAATTTCTTCTTTTGTGTTTATGGGAGCAAATATTACATTTCCTGAGAAACCTGTTTTACTTCCCCTCAAGAAAACAGGCTATTGACCCCTGCTCACAAAGAACTAACTTTTGCCTTTGCTATGCTAAAAACATTGCCTTGTATTTGAATGCTGAAGATACCTTCCTTCCCCATGTGATAAGCATCTAAATCACCTACACCAATCACTATTGATAATGATTACACATGAGTCTTCTACCAGTGTATGTTCTGGGAGATTTTTACATACCAAAGAAATTTGTCATCAGAAATCATTGTCTAAGGCAAATGCCACTTCTGTGCTGGGCCCCATACATTTTTTACCATAAATAAAGCTGATTCTCAGGTCAGTGCAGAGATGCCTGTTTGGTGATCAGAAAGAAACTTGTGGCTTTTTCATCCCTCCCCCTTTCGCCAACAACGTCCATCCTTCAGGGAGCCCTGGACCTGATGGAGCTGGATTCCAACACTCAAGAGTATATATTATGCATTAATTTATTCATATGAAGTTCTAGAACAAGTAAAGTTCATCTTTGGTGGAAAAAAAACAGAAAAGTGGTTGCCTTGCAGAATGGGGCAGGGAGAGAGGAAGGGCAAGAGTGAACTTTTGGTGTGGTTGTAATGCTCTATGTCTTGATAGGAGTTTGGGTTACACAGGTAGGTGTATGCATGTGCAAAAACTCATCTAATGGTCCACTGAAGACTTGTACATTTCATTGCATGTAAATTTTTACCTAAGAAAAAAACCAATAAATATTGAACTCTAGGTAGTAATATGCATATTAAAGTACTTAGGGGAAGGGAACTGATATCTACATTTCACTTTGAAATGCATTTTGAAAAAAGATAAAAAAGAAGATGGATAAATATGACAAAGCAGGGATAGTAAAATGTTAATCATAGCATTTAGGTGGTAGTTCTGTATGTGCTCTCTGCACAATCTTTCACTTTTCTATAGGTTTGTACTTTGCATATTAAAATGTTAGCAAGAGAAAGGACATATGACATGTTCCCATGTCCAATATGCTTCCACAACATTTTAAAGGGCTGATTAAATCAATATCTATAGACTGGAATATAATTCAATCACTGTCAAACATTTAGATTGTTTACATTCTTACATTACAAGCCGTATTACAACAACTATCCTTATACTTGGATATTTAGCCACTTGTCTTATTAGATACTTAGTATAAACAAGCATGATTGCTAAGTCAATGAGGAGTTAAGGATTTGGGTTCCTATTTTCATCCAGGAGATTTGGCAAAATTTTCTTTCTTCTAAAAAGATGGATTCTACTTCCTCATATTTCCTTAAATGGATTTCCATTTCCATAATGATTCAGTTCTTTTGTCATCTTTGCTAATCAATTCGATATCTTTAATGGAATATTCTTACAGTTTATTTTCTGGTGCTCTCCTGCAGCACTTTAAGATTAAGGGAAAAACACTCAAAAGAGAAGAGGAGAATTTTCCATGTCCAGTTTTGAACCAACAATCTGAATCATGGAGTCCAAATCATAATATGTCTTCAATCTATTTTCATGATTTGATTTGTGCTTAATCAGAGATTGAAAGCAAAATCAGTTTTTGGATGTCCTCTCTAGTCTTTTCTTTCTGTGAACATCCAGTGGAGGTACACTGGATACAAGAACATGGGAGGTGTTTGGCTTCCATCCATGCTATCCCTGTTCTTTGACAAATTACAATGTGGAGTTGTATGTCCTAGCACCTTTAGGTATCAGCAAGCTGCATAAAAACCTGAACATATGTTCAGGTTCTATGTGATGATTTGAAGCCCATGAAATATGCACGGCAACTTGGGCTCCAGAAGGGGCAGCACACAAACAAAACATTCACTTGGCTGCTCTTCCCATCCCGCTCATTGTGGTGTGGATTACAGTTCTGTTTTATTCCTTTCTCTTGGCTCCTTCAGCAGCAGATAAAACCACTGAAGCCACTTAGCAGACAAACACGCCAGATCACGGGCCTGAGGACAATTTCCCTTTCCCAGCAGCAGCACAAGGCCCTTCCCTGGACTTTCCAGATGACCTTTATAGCAGCAGCTGACTTCTTGAATGGTTTTTATTTTGATGGCATAGAGCAAAATAACAATGCAATGTTGCCTAGTGAAAATCCTGGGACTCAGATTTTGGGTGTCTCTCTCTTGTGGCTTTGACTTTAATACAAGAGACTTTAAAAAGGCAGTTAACAGTGAATGTATATGTGCGTTTACTTCTCATGGAGGTTTAACCAATTGGTGAACAACAGGTGCATTTTATAATCTCCAAAAATGATACGAAGTTCTAAACAAGTTCTTGACAGTTTTCCACTCAGTATCAGCTTTCAAATAGGTCAGCCCATCTTATCCATTTGAAACTCAAGTTAATGGATTCCTTATAGAAATTGCTACTGTTGGAATTCCATTTTCTGATTTCCTTAATATTGCACTGTCTAGTTTCCTACCTACTTCCTGCAAAGTCTCTCTTGACTGGCTCATTTACTGTAGAACTTGTAAACAGTTCTATCCAAACTTCAGTCTTTAGTTTTATATTCTATCTCTACTTTTTCCTATAACAGCATGAGAAAAAAATCAGTTCCACATTTTTTTGGATGGGTCTCTGAAAGTGAAATTAAAATTTTAAATTATAATAATATTGTATTTAAATTGGTATAACTTTTTGATTCCCACCACCTGCAGATAGTAGCAATTTCCTTGCATAGTTGTCAAACAAGTCCCTCCCATGCCCAGTGTTGGGTAGATTGATGGATAAAAAATGCTATCCCATCTAACTAGCTGTATGGACATTCATGTTCTTTGTCCATTTTTAAATGGATATGTTTATTTTTTCTGATTTGTATCCTTTTTTAAAGTTTATTTATTTTGAGAAAGCAAGCAGAGGAGGAGCAGAGAGAGAGTGTGAGAGAGAATCCCTAACAGGTTCTGTGCTATCAGCACCCGGCCTAATGCGGAGCTCAATCCCACGACCCTGGGCCCATAACTTGAGCTGAAATCAAGAGTTGGACACTGAACCAACTGAGCCACCTAGGCACAAGGTGATGTATATAATAGATTATAAAGTCTGGTATTACTGAATTAGTTGTTCCTTCAAAACATAGGCAATACTGGGTGAATGACAAAGAACCAGATTGTGACTAAAATAGACTGAAGTCAGTTGCCCATTGTATTACGTGAACATTTTAAAAGACCATTTTCTGAGTTACTAAAATGTTTTATTTCATTAAACTTCATGCCCATGAACCTTTATAAATGACAAAAAAAAAAACAACCAAATCAATGACAATAGTGAGAGGTAGAAAGAATGCTATAACAAGATGCTAGTATCTCAAAATATGGATTTTTAAACAAAAAATTGGAAGAACAATAGTTTCTAAATGTGCTTGTGAAACTAGATCACTGATATCTTTTGGGATGTAGAATAAAACTATGTTTGTTGAAAGAGAGCTCTGGGGTGAGAGAAAGATATAGTTAATGCAAAGAAGCATTGAAATGGCTAATAGAAGAGGTGTATGCAAAGGCTGAGGACATGGTATGTAGAAAAGTTACACCATGTAGCAAAGGTTGCTTTAAACTTACTTTTAATCTGTAAAGTTCAGTTTTGCTTTAATAGGATTTATTGAGGTGTGATTTACTTTAACTTGTCACATTTAGGAATCTGCATAATATCTGAGCCTGAAAATCAATTTATTCTGGAAATTTCTCCTTCATGAATCCTTTTTATATAGTGTATAGCATTCTTTCTATTCTTTCTTCACAAAACTCCTTCAAGACCTAAGTTGACGCCTCCTGTCCTATGATTTATATTTATTAATGTCTTTATATGTATATATTTCTATAGATTTTTATATTTATATTTATTAACATTTATATTTTCTGTTGATCAATCTTCCAACGTGTGAACTCTCTCAAGCTGGCCATTTATCCACTGAGGTCTTTTAATTTATGCAGGTTTCAATTTTAGTGCAGAATTGTTCGTTCTCCTGTTCATTGCATCTACTGAACCACCCTCATGGTGACTTGTTTACAAATGTGGTTTCTGAGTTTTGACTATGTATCTCCCCAGCAAAGGTTGTTCTATGGGTTTTGGAGACATTCTCCAAAGCCTTTGCCTTTATTGAGAGCCCTTATGGGTCAAATGGTTTTAATGTATTTGAATGTTATTGTTTTTGGCTTGGGTTTACATGGGTAGTATGTTTTATACTCTATACCCTAGCATGGTACAGACATTCTGTTTTAATGTCTTAACTCCCTATTCCATAAGGCCTCAGGCAGATGATAAGAATCTTGTAGTTTCACTAGTTGGTAAGGTAAAATTCTACTAGGACTTAACCCTTGAAATGAATGGCCTGGCATGAATCCCACCATTATATAGGAACCTCAGTTCTGGCTTAAACTCTAAAATTCATCATTCTAGCTTTGCATTTCCGTTTTCTATTTTTAGGCACCGAAGAATCTTCCCTTCTTGCTCTTAAACTTTGATAGGTACTTTTTAAAAAATGTGTTATTCCAGGCTGTTGTAAAACTGAAAAGCTCTCCAAAAACTTTTATGGATTCAGGGTAACTTTAAAAAATATATATGTATTTTTAACATTTATTTATTTTTGAGAGTGAGAGTGAGAGAGAGCATGAGCAGGGGAGAAGAAGAGAGAGGGGGAGACACAGAATCTGAAGCAGGCTCCAGGCTCTGAGCTGTCAGCACAGAGCCCAATGCAGGGCTCGAACCCACGAACTGCGAGATCATGACATGAGCTGAAGTCAGATACTTAACCAACTAAAGACAAAGAGAGAGAGAAAGAGAGAGAGGGAGAGAGACAAAGATATAGATTGATCTTATTTACTAATATACACATAGATGCCTAAATTGCAACAAATATTAAAAGATAAGTTTTTTAAATGTAGAACCACAACTACAGTCCTAAAATAAATCCTACTTACTTGAGTTTACTATTATTTTGATACATTGCTAGATTTTATCAGTATATTTTATTATATTAAAATATTAAAAGGGAGAAATCATATGAATATAAAAATTGGTGGTGAAAATATGACTGTTACAATTCAATAGACATTTCTTACAGAAATCTGAGTAAAATTAGAATGCAAGAGAAAGACTAAAATATGATTGACCTTGTAAGTGTATTTTCTCTTCCTTATGATTTCCTTTACATTTTCTCTTCTCTACCTTACACTATTTTAAGAATACAGTATATGATACACATAACAGACAAAATATGTCTTAATCAACTTTTTATGTTATCAGTAATGCTTCTGGTCAACAGTAGACTATTCGTTGCTGAATTTTGGGGAAAGTCAAAAGTTTTGTGCAGATTTTTGACTATGCAGATAGTTGGCACCCTTAACCCCTGAATTGTTCAAAAGTTAATTGTCTATGTATAGATACTGTATTTGTAATTTTCAAGTTTTAATTTCCTGTATAAATTATACATTTATATTTGTATTTTACACATTTTTGAATACTTATAAAATACATTAAAAACACATATAAAGCAAAAACTATTTACATATTCACTGCATGGTGGGCATACTAATTGGGTATTCAAAATCCATACCACTATCTTTCTAGAGTGTTCTGGTTTGAAGAGTCTGGAGAATTAAAGACTACATTTTCACAATCCCTTGCCAAATCTAGAATCCTAGATGTGATTTACATTTGGCCAATCAAATGTACTTGTATTAAAGTTGGAAGGTAGAAGTGAATCTTCTTATGACTCTGTATCTTGAAGCTTCAGCAGTTTATATATTGTATATCTATGTGTTTTTGTTTGCTTATATTTGGCATTCATCCTGCTTGCTGTTTTCTGAGGTTCTGGAACCTGTGTTTTGGTATCTGTCATTAATTTTGGAAAGTTCTTGGCTGTCATATCTTCAAATATTTCTTGTGCTCTGTTCTTCTTGACTCTTTTTGGAAATCCAATTACACACATTAGATCATTTGGTATTTTTGCACACCTCTTGCACATTCTGTTCTGATCTTTTTTAGTTTGTCTCTGTGTTTTCTTTACTTGGTTATTGAGCCTATTGAAGACATTCTTCATCTCTCCTACCCTGTACTCATTTCTAGCCCTTCCAAATGTTTGCTTTTGACAGTTTTCATCTCTTTGTTGAAGTCTCTTATCTGATTTGACATATTCTACCCTTTCTACTAGAAGTTTAACATGTTAATCTTGTCATTTAAAACTTTATATCTGGCAGTTTATAATGTCAGTGCCAAGCCCAAGTCTGGTTTTGTTGAATTATTTATCTCTTGAAAAAGTGGTGTTACTTTCTTGCTCCTTTGTAATTTTTGGAAGAAATATGTCCTACACCTTGTGTAGTACAGGATAGACTGAGGTAAATGATTTTTGTGTTTGAAATGGGCATTACATTTTTTTCTTCTACTAGGGACTTAATGTGAGCTCTGTCATTCTAGGAATGAGTTGAGCTAGGTTTAATTTTTGCTGTTGCTATGGTTACTCTCTGTGCACTATAGATTTCAGGTTTCAAATACTTTGCTATGGATTGAATATTTGTGCCTCCTGTCCATATGTTAAATCCTAATATCCAATGTGATGATATTTGGAGGTGGAGCCTCTGTGAGGTGATTAGGTCATGAGGATGGAGACTTATGAATGGAATTAGTCCCCTTATAAAAGAGATACAGAAAGTTCTCTTGCCCTTTCTGCCCTCGGAGGTGACAGTAAGAAGATAACCTTCTATGAAGCAGGAAGCAAGCCTTCACTAGAAACTGAATCTGTTGGCACCTTGATCTTAGAACTCCAAGCTTCTGGAACCGTGAGAAATAAATTTGTTGTTTATAAGCCACCCAGACTATGGTATTTTGTTACAGCAGCCTGAACAGACTAACACATACCAGCAGTGTTAAATTTGTGTTTAGGATGGAGTCTGGTTTGATGTTATTTTCTCAGTGTCTGCTCACTCAATGTTAGTTCATCTCTTTGTGCCTCTGAGAAGGTCTCTCTGCATGCTTCTGCCTGTCTTCCAGAAGTAGACTGCTGTTACTTATTACTCAGTGCTTGTTAGCCTGGTCTTGAGGGGTGGTGGCTTGGAGGACATTCTCTATTTTTCTGATTCAGCCCATCTTTGGCAGGCACTATGTCCCTTGGACACAGTGACTGGACCATGTCTATGATTCTGTTCTACCTCCAAGCTCTCAGACACTGGATCCAGGATGCATTCCTGCCCCTTTTCTTGTTCCCTTCTTCCAGCTTGGGTACTCAGTAGTGTCCTGACAGCACCAGAGCCTACTGTCCTCTTCCTAGTGGCTGAAGTTTGTTCCCCACAAGCCCCCAACAGAGGAAATATGTTCCCTATGTTCCTCTGACATAGGGGAAATAGGGAGGAAAAATCTAGTAAGTTTCTCACTTTTCTTGTGACCGTGGCCGCACTCCCTCCTGCAGGCCTGCACGCCAGGCATGCTTTCTCAGAAGTGTCCCCCTCTCTTAAATGTTCTTGTGAGCACCCAGTGAGGTTCCGGTAGAGCCTGACAGTGCAATGCCTCCTTAGGTCTTCAGTTACCGGTCATTCTATATGAAGTTCATTAAAAAGTATTCACTGAATCCTTCTTAATAGATTGAATGACATCCAGTGGCATTTGCTCCAGATAAGCAATTGTTCACATTAAATGTCTCCTAAAAAGTGCCAGCATTTCCATAAATGTTAGATGAGTTGGTCGTCTTGGGACATTAGGTCTCTGATGGGACCATTAAAAGCTATTGATCTGCGGGTTGTCCAGTGTTTGGTTGCTGTACATCCTAAGCAGAAACGAGATCCCATTGAATTAAAAAAAAAAAAAGGCTGCTTACTGCAGAATTCTTAGTAGAAGCATGCACTCCAGTATATTGGAGCTGTATCAATAGATTATGAAGAATTTTCATGACTTATTGTTAAGGGAGATAAGCAAGATGCCAAATAGTTGTATACAATATGATCCAACTTTATAAAACAATGATAAAACCTGCACTTATGTATTTATATATCTATACATACTTGTATAGGCATGAAGAAAGTGGATACATACTATATTATTGCCATACTACCTGGGAAAAGGAAAATGCCTTTATAGGCAGAAGGGGAAAAAATGGTAGGGAAGAAAAGAGAGCCACGAAAAGAATTTTAAAAATATTTAATTAAAAATTAAGCCTGGAGCACCTGAATGGCTCAGTTGGTTAAGCATCCAACTTAGGCTCAGGTCATGATCTCACAGTTCATGGGTTTGAGTCCCACATCGGGCTCTCTGCTGACAGCTCAGAGTCTGAAGCCTGTTTCGGATTCTGTGTCCCCCCTCACTCTGTCTCTCTCTGTCTCTGTCTCTCTCTCTCTCTCTCAAAAAAAAAACAAACACTTAAAAGTTGTTTTAAAAAATTAAGTAAGTTATAATCATATGTTATTTAAAATAATATATATGTTGAAATATAGGTATGAATAATCTAACAAGATGTACAAATGATAGATGATCAAAATAATTAAAATATTTCACCAAGGCTGGGAGGGTGGTGGAATAGAAAGCACCAGGAATCTCCCCACATAGACAGAAATTGCACTGTCAGAATCTGTCTGATGTAACAATTTTAGAACTTGGGGGTATATTGAAGGCTTGTGACTTTCAGAGTAAAGCATGGATGGCAAATGGCAAATTGTGTTTAATTTTAGTCAATCTTAGATCTTAGCAGCAAGTACCCATACCCTACCTCACATCCACCTGCCCAGCACCATGGCAGGAAGTTATATACATGTTCCTGGAGTAGCTTGCATTAAGCTTTAGGGAGCCATGCTTTATTTGTCCTTCAAATACCAGGGATCTGTGTTCAAATATTAGAGACCACTGTTTGCACCCTGTTCCCCATTGTTGCAAGACCTCCCTTCTTTGGCTGAAGTACTTCCAAGGGATTTATGGGGGCAGTATCCATTTTTTTCCTTCCTTCATATTTCTCTTTCCCCCACTTTTAGAGCCCGACATTAAAGAAGAAGTTGTTCAAAGAGCAGCTGCATATCCAAAGGAAGTTAAAAGCATTACACATGCTCAGGGTAAGTCCCAGGCTGAAGAGACCTGAGAAGACCTTAAGTTTACACCTCTGGCTTATACTTGACATGGGAACAGCCTACAACAACCTAAAACCAAACCAAACAAACCCTAAAAGGCAGAAAACCCCCAGGAAAGGGGGAGAATCTGATTTCCAGAGTGAATTACCACACTATTAGATTCACATGTCCAGTTTTCAACAACTAGAAAAACAACAAAATCACAAGGCATGCAGAGACATAGTGGCATATGGCCAATTAAAAGGAAAAAAAGAAATGAACCAACAGAAACTATCTCTGAGAAAACCAAGTGGCAGACTTACTAGATAGAAAATTTTAAAAAGCGTTTAATGTTTACTTATTTTTGAGAGACAGAGACAGAGCATGAGCAAGGGAGGGACAGAGCGAGAGGGAGATATGGAATCTGAAACAGGCTCCACGATCTGTGCTGTCAGCACAGAGCCCAGTTCAAGGCTTGAACCCACAAACTGTGAGCTCATGCCCCGAGCTGAAGTTGGACGCTTAACCAGCTGAACCACCCAGGTGCTTCAGGGATACAACTTTAAAACAACTCAAAAAGCTAAAAGAAGATATGGATACAGTTCAAGTAAACGATATATGAGTAAAACAGAAGTCACAATAAAGAGATAGAAAACCAAAGAATCTATAAGAAGAAATTATAGAGCTAAGCAGTACAATAACTAAAATGAAATTTTCACTAGAAGGATTTGACTAGGCAGAAGAAAGAATAGGCAACCATGGAGATCTGGCAATTGAAATTGTTGAATCTGAAGAATAGAAAGAAAAATAACTGAAGAAAAGTGAGCAGACCCTTAGGGGTTCTGTGGGGACACTCTGGCATACATTCATTGTGGAAGTCCCAGGAGAAAGAGAAGAGAAAGGGGAAAAGAGATTATTTGAACAAATAATGGCTGCAAATTTCCCAAATTTGATGAAATACATGAATACAAACATGCAAGAAGCCTAAAGAACTTCAAGTAGGATGAACTCAAAGCCATTCACCACAAGACAACTTTTATTCAAACAGTTGAAAGTTAAAGTGAAATAGAATCTTCAGAGTAGCAAGAGAGAAGTGATTTCTCACATACAAGAGACCCTTAATCAGATTACCAGAAGATTTCTCATCACAAACTTCAGAGGCTGAAAGGCTGTGGGCTAATAGATACAAAGTGCTAAAAGAAAAGAAAAAAAGAGAAAAAAAAAAAAAAGATCAACCAAGACTCCTATATCCAGGAAAACTGTCCCTCAAAGGTAAGAGAGAAATTAAGACATTTCTGGATATTTAAAACAAAACAAAACAAAAACCTAAGAGAGTTTGTTGCTATTAAAACAGCCTTCCAGAAATCCTAAAGGGCATCCTGCAGGTTGAAAATGAAAGGACAGTATCTTAAAGCCATATATGCAGAAATAAAGACATCAGTAAAAGCAAATACATGGGCAACTATGAAAGCTAGTGTTTTGACATTTTGTAACTCTATTTTTGTTTTGTATGTGACTTAAGAGACTAATACATTTAAAAAAAAATATTGGTCCAAAAGCTAGTATTATTGTAACTTTGGTTTGTAACCCCACATTTTGTTTCTACATAATTTAAGAGACTAATGCATGAAGAAAACAATTATTAGGTTAGGTCTTCAGACACACAATGTAAAAATATGTAATTCTGTGACATCAGTGACTGAAAAGGATGAAGACCATTCTATAAATGATTCAAGTTTTGTGTGTTTTTTTTAAGTTATTGAAATTAAGTGGCTAAAAGTTTAAATTAGAATGTTTTGCCTTATAGGATTTTAAGTGCAATGACCATAGTAACCACAAGGAAAATAGAAAAAGTATAGAATCCACACAAAATTTTGAGAAAAGAATTAAAACATTTTACTATAAATACCAACTAAATACAAAAGAGACAATGATGCAAAAAGAGAGAAAAAAAGAAAGATATATTGTATACAGAAAACAATAGTAAAACTACAGAAGTCCCAGAACTATAGAAGTCCCTCATAACAGTAATTAATTTAACTGTAAATGAATTAAACTCTTCTTTCAAAGGAGAGGTTGGCAGAATGTATTTTTTTAATTGCATCTATAAGCTATCTAAACATCCTCATTTTAGATCCAAATGGACTGAAAGTATGAAAAAAGATGTTCCATGCAAATAGTAACCAAAAGAAAATAGGGTGGCTATACTAATATTAGACAAAATATACTTTAAATCAAATAAATGTATAAAAAATAAAGGACATTATATATTAATAAAAGCTTCAATACGGCAAGAATATATGACAACTATGAACATTTATACACCTAATAACAGATTATCAAAGTGTATAAAGCAAAAATTGAAAAAAAAATTGAAGAGAGAAATAGGTACTTCTATAATCATAATGGAATACCCCAATACCCTCCACCTTAAATAATGGATAGAACCAGACAAAGGTAAGTAAGGAAACAGAGGACTTGACAAGACAATAAACCAACACATACAAATCTAACTCTCTACCCAATAACACCTGTTTTCACATTCTTCTCAAGTGCATATGGGACATTTTTACATATAGGCAATATATTAGGCTACAAATTAAATGTCAATAGATTTGAAAAGATATATGTCATAAAGCATCTTCTCTAACCACAATGAGATAAAGTTAGGAATCAACAGCAGAAGGAAAACTGGAAATTTTACATATTTTTAAAAATTAATATAATACACTCAACCAATGAATACACGAAATCACAAGGAAAATTAAAAAATATTAAAGTATGAATAAGAGTACAACACACCGAAACTTACACAATGCAGTGAAAGCACCACTGATGGAGAAATTTATAGCTATAAATGCATACAGTAAAAAAAAAAGAGAAAGATCTTGGTATCAACAACCCTGAATTTACAACTAAAAAAATTAGAAAAAAAAAAAAAAGAAACTAAGCCCAAGTGTGACAGCAGGAAGGAAATAATAAAGATTAGAACAGATGTAAATAAAATAGAAAATAATAGAAAAAAATTAATGAAACCAAAAGTTGGTTCTTCCAAAAGGTCAACAAAATTGACAAGCTTTAGCTAGATTGAATAAGGAAAAAAAAAGAGAAAGCTCAAGGTACTAAAGTCATGAACACTTTACTACTGACTCTATAGAAATAAACAGCTTACAAAAAAGTACTACATATGTACAATCATACTACAACAAATTGTATAACCTAGACAAAATGGACATTTTCCAGGAAACACAAATCCCACCAAGACTGAATCACACAAAAATAGTATAACCGAATTGGCCTAGTTAGGAGATTGAATCAGTAATTTAAAAATCTTCCAGGGGCACCTGTGTGGCTCAGTCGGGTAAGTGTCTGACTTCAGCTCAGGTCATGATCTCATAGTTTGTGGGTTCGAGCCCCGCGATGGGCTCTGTGCTGACAGCTCAGAGCCGAGCCTGCTTCAGATTCTGTGTCTCCCTCTCTCTCTGCCCCTCCCCCACTTGTGCTCTGTTTCTCTCTGTCTCAATAATAAACATAAAAATTTTAAAAAATCTTCCAATGAAGAAAAGTTTTGGCCTTGATGAGTTCACTGGTAAATTTTACTATTTAAGGCAGAACTAACATCAATCCTTCTCAAACTTTTCCAAGAAATTGTAGGGGAGAGAAACCTTCCTAACTTGTTCAATAAAGCAAGCATTATGGGTAGTAGAGGGAAGGGGGAGGAGACCTTAATCCCATAAAACCAATCCCCCCATATTGAATAAAATCATTACCTAGGCCCCTCTCACCTCACCCTAGGACTTGATTTTTCTAACTTTAAAATCTGCATAACAGAGTTATTTAGCAGATTAAGTTAGGAAGTAAATAAAATTCTAAATACAGTGTCTGCCTAGAGAGGGTGAAGTAGCATTTTAGTAAGTAGTAAAATTTTTATTTCATGTGTTTAAATAGAATGCTTATTTTTTTAAAAAATGTTTTTTGGGGCACCTGGGTGGCTCAGTCGATTAAGCATCTGACTTCGGCTCAGGTCATGATCTTGAGCCCCACGTCAGGCTCTGTGCTCACAGCTCAGAGCCTGAAGCCAGCTTCAGATTCTGTGTCTCCCTCTGTCTCTGCCCCTCTCCTGCTCCTGCTCTGTCCCTCTCACCTTCAAAATAAATAAAAACATTAAAAAAAAATTTTTTTTTTAATGTTTTTTACTTGAGGCATATCCAAACACAGAAACTAGTTTCCTATAAAATGTGATTGGCATAAAATGTTAGGCATAATTTTAACAGTCATCTTCCGCACTTCCTTAGCAGAGGAACAGACCACATAACTTTTGAAAGAAAAATGTCCCTTTAGATGCTCCTTCTGGGCTACCTCAAATCCTCAAATTCCTTCAACACAGAAATATGCCAGTTCATCTTCAAAACAGCACTGTTGTGTGATTAAATGGTTAAGAGCTTCATAGGCTATGGTTGACCTGAGTTTGTTATTAATGGCTGGTCACATGGCCTTTGGCAGGCCAAGTGGTAACACTGGCTTCCAGGAGAGAGGATGTTTTGGAAAATGATAATGTATGTGACTATCTGTTCCAGTCCACCCTGTGTTGGCAAAGCCTCCCATCCTCCTGTCTGCTTCCTTTGGTTTGGTTTAACCTATTTTTTAGCATCGTCAGTTCAAGTTCTTTCCTGGACTCTGGGAAGGGAGTTTCACTCTTTGCTTAGGATCATATGAGATTTTATTGCAAAACCTCAAACCATATTAAATTTGATTGTTCTGAAATATGCCATTGACTTTGAGTTCTGGGGATCTGCTTAAATACTGCCTCTTGGCTGAAACTTTTCCTTAAAGGAAATAGATAATTTTTCAGCCTCCAAAATGACAGACCCAAGTGGATAGGTCTTTATGTAGAGCTGTTTATAGAGTTACTTCTGTAATTCTAAGATTTCCGTTAGTCAGAGACGTGGTCTATGGGTACAACATTTCCTACTCTGGCACTATAGGATAGAAACTGTAGTGTTTATAAGGCTCTGTAGTTTCCTATCCTAGGAGCACCTGGCTTGCTCAGTGGTTAGAGCAAGCGACCCCTTAGTCTCAGGGTTGTAAGTTCATGCCCTATGTTGGGTGTAGAGATTATTTTCCATTTCCTTATTGCCAAGGCTCATAGAAGATATGCAGAGGAATCCGGGAGAGCAATACTGGATGGGTCATCTGTCCCGTTTTCACTCCCCAACATAATGACAAGGTGTACTGCTGCCATGAGTATGTAGCAATGAGAGGCAAAATTACACTTCAGTATAAGCCCCATCACCTGGAGTTAACAATCAGGGTCTAGAAATCATTTCTTTCCCCACAAGAGTCATCTAGCTTAATTATTAGGAGTTTATATGTTTAGTAATGACAAGGCATCTCCTATCCTTAGTCATTTTGAGATGATATAAGCATATAGGCAGTCACCTCTAATATAACAAAGCTTCTGAGAGACTGAGCATGGCAGGCCTAAGCAGGGACCGTCATATGTGGGCAAGGTTCTTTATGTCCATGGAAACTCGTGTTCTTCAACTGTGATTGTACCTATCATTCAAGCTTGTTACAAAGATATGGAGTAATATTTATCATTTGTGGAACATGTATGAGGCTGCAGGGCATCTCAGCTTGAGTCTGAGACTGACACATGTGGGTGGTTGTTCCTGATGAATCTGTGGGGTAGGGCCAGAAGAAACCCACTAGAACAGGACCACAGTATCTTAAAAAAAGGTTCTTAAAGGGAAGACTCAAGAATAGTCAGCTCAATCCAGTAAGGCAGCCTCAGACACTACATTTTCAAAATCACTTAGAATCACTAAGATATGGCTGGACCTAGCTCACACATTGGATGCCTATCTAAGAATCTCACTGAACTCAGGAGGGAAAAATTAAAAATAAACTGTATCCACTATGTGCACTATATCCACTAGTCAAATACAGTGCAGATATGATTCAGGCTCTTTGTGAGTGACCAGAGGTACTCAGGATTTTCTAAATTACCTGCCAGAGAATTTGGATAGTACTAGGTCTGTGTTAGAGAGACAAGAACATTAGTCAGTGAAATGTGGGCCATAACTGTTTAATCTTATCTAATTTTTACCCATTGGCTAAAAGCCTGGGGTGACTTTTATTATACGTAAAATACAAATCATGGAATCCCTTGAACATAGCTCATGGTATTAAAATGTCATTTCCCATTAATTAATATGTGTCTCATATGTTAACTATGAGTACTTAATTCTGCTATATAACATAAGATAAATGGGATGTATAAAACTTGAAAGTCATGCTAAGTATGGATAACAAGTTAGTAGTTTGAAGACACAGACTCATAAAATGTGTTAAATAATCAAATTGCCTTTATAACATGGACAGGGGCACCTGGGTGGCTCAGTCGGTTAAACATTTGACTACACCTAAGGTCATAATTTCACAGTTAATGAGTTCAAACCCTGCATCAGGCTCCATGGTGACAGCACAGAACCTGCTTCAAATGCTCTGTGCCTCCCTATCTCTGTCTCCCCCACATTCTCTCACTCTCTCTCTCTCTCTCTCTGCCCCTCCCCTGCTTGCTTGCTCTTTAAATAAATAAGCATTTAAAAAATAAAAAATACTAACCATTTAAAAATATACAAATCAATGGCATTTAGTATAGCCACAACACATACAGCCACTACAACTCCATCTATTCCCAATACATTTCCATCACCCCTACTCCTAGTCATAAATAATAATAAATCTCATACTCATTAAGCAGTCACTCCCTTTATTTTCCCTCTCCCAGCCCTTAGCAACTGCCAATATGCTTTCTGCCTGTATGGGTTTACCAATTTTGGATATTTCATATAAATGGAATCATACAATATGTAACCTTCACATCTGGTGTCTTTCCCTCAGCACGTTTCTGAGGGTCATCTACATTGTAGGGCCTACCTGTACTTCATTCCTTTTTATGGATGAATAGTATTCTAATGTACACATATACCACAGTCTATTTGCCCATTCACTCCTATTGCTGGAATTTTGACTTGTTTCCACTTCTTGGCTATTATGAATAGTACGCTGCTTCAGATGAATATCTACGTAAAAATATGTGTTTGAGTACTTGTTTTCAATTTTGGAGGATAATTAGCTAGGAGAGGAACTGTGTAATCATATATTAATTCCATGTTTAACTTCTTCAAGAACTACCAAACTCTTTTCCAGTGACTTCACCATTCTATATCCCTACCAACAATGTACCTAGCTCTTTGCCAACCCTTATTTTCTCTTTTCTTAATTATTACCATCCTAGTGGGTATGAAGAGGTATTTCATTGTGGTTTTGACTTGCATTTCCCTAATAACTAACTAATGATATGGAATACATTTTCATGTGCTTGTTGACCATTGTCTATCTTTAAAAATTTTTTTAATGTTTATTTATTTTTGAGAGAGAGAGAGAGCAAAAATGGGAGAGGGCCAGAGAGAGAGGAAGACCCAGAAGCTGAACCAGGCTCCAGGCTCTGAGCTGTCAGCACAGAGCCTGACGTGGGGCTCAAACTCATGAACCACAAGATCATGACCTGAGCTGAAGTCAGACACTTAACCAACTGAGCCAACCAGGCACCCCTGTATATATTTTTTAAAGAAATGTCCTTTCAAGTCATTTGCATATTTTTAAATTGGGTTGCTAATCTTTTTGTTGTTGAGGTATAAGAGTTCTTTATTTACTCTGGATATTAGACCCTTATGAGATATGATTTGTAAATATTTTCTCTCATTCTATAAGTTGTCTTTCCATTTTTTAATGATGTCCAGTGATGCACAAAAGTTTTTGATTTTCAGAAGTTCTAACTGATCTATTTTTTCTTTTGTTGTTTATGCTCTTGGTGTCATCTGCAAGAATCCACTGCCAAATCCAAGGTGGTTTTTCTTCTAGTTCTTCCATAATTTTTTTAAAATTAAGTTTTAAAATTTTAATTCCAGTATAGTTAACATACAGTTTTATATTATTTGCAGGTGTACAACATAGTGATCCAACAATTCTAAACATTACTCAGTGCTCATCATGGTAAGTGTACTCTTAATCTCCTTCACCTTTTTCACCCATCCACCTCTTCACTCATTTGTTTTGTTTCTTAAATTCCACATGAGTGAGATCATATGGTATTTGTCTTTCTCTGACTTATTTTGCTTCGCATTATACTCTCTAGCTCCATCCTTGTTGTGAATGGCAAAATTTCATTTTTTAGAATGATTGAATAATATTCCATTGTGTGTGTGTATGTGTGTGTGTGTGTGTGTGTGTGTGTGTGTGTATTATATCTTCTTTATCCATTTATCTATCAATGGACACTTGGGCTTCTTCCATAATTTCAGTATTTAAAGCTACAGTAAACACGAGGGGGCATGTGTCTCTTTGAATTAGTGTTTTTGTGTTTTCAGGGTAAAAACCCAGTAGCAATTACTGGATCATGGGGTAGTTCCATTTTTTAACTTTTTGAGGGACCTTCATACTGCCTTCCACAGTAGTTGCACCAGTTTGCATTCCTACCAACAGTGCATGAGGGTTCCTATTTCTCCATATCCTCTCCAACATCTGTTGTTTCTTGTGTTTTTTATTTTGGCCATTCTGACAAGGTGATACTCATCATAGTGTTGATTTGTATTTCCCTGATGATGAGTGATGTTGAGTATCTTTTCATGTGTCTGTTGGCCATCTAGATGTCTTCTTTGGAGAAATGTCTGTTCATGTCTTCTGGACATTTTTATTTTTATTTCTTTTTAATTTTATTTTTGAGAGAGAAAGAAAGAGAGGGACAGAGAGAGAGGGAGAGAGAATCTTCAGCAGGCCCCACACTCAGCATGGAGCCGGACACCGGGCTCCATCTCATGACTGTGAGATCATGACCTGAGCTGAAATCAGTAGTCAGATGTTTAATCTATTGAGTCACCCAGGCATCCCTCTGCCCATTTTTAAATTGGATTATCTTTACAGGGATGTTGAAGTATATAAATTATTTATATATTTTGAATACTAACCCTTTATCAGAGATGTCATTTGCAAATATCTTCTCCCATTCAGTAGGCTATCTTTCAGTTTTGCTGATTGTTTCCTTTGCTGTGCAGAAGCTGTTTATTTTGATATAGTCTCAATAGTTTACTTTTGCTTTTATTTTCCTTGCCTCAAGAGACAAATCTAGAAAAAAGTTACTACTTCTCATATTGGATAAATTGCTGTCTGTGCTCTCTTCTAGGATTTTTATAGTTTCATGTCTCACATATAGGTCCTTAATCCATTTTGAATTTATTTTTGTGAATGGTGTAAGCCAGTGGTCCCATTTCAGTCTTTTGCATGTAGCCATCCAGTTACCTCAACACCATTTGTTGAAGAGGCTGCCTTTTCCCCTCCTTTGTCAAAGATTAATTGGCCATATAAATGTGGATTTATTTCTGGGCTTTCTATTCCATTCCATTGATCTATTTGTCTATGGTATGCCAATACCATGATGTTTTGATTACTACATTTTCGTAGTATAACTTGAGATCTGGAATTGTGATACCTCCAGCTTTGTTTTTCTTTTTCAAGATTGTTTTGGCTAGCCAAATCCAAGGTTTTGAATGAAGATTTACTCCTAATTTTTCCTTTAAGAGTTTTACAGTTTTAGCACTTGTATTTGCTACTTATATATATATTGTATATTGTTTTACTCCTTGTATTTGTATTACTTTCTTTACTCTTAATTCTATTCTGTTGGTCTATATGTCCATATTTATGCCAGTTCCCAGTTTTGATTATTGTAGGTTGGTAGTAAATTTTGAAATTGCGAAGTATGATTCTTATTTTTGTTCTTCTTTTTCAACACTATCTTAGTTACTGAGGGTCTCTTGAAGTTATATGGGATTTGAAGATCAGCTTTCCCATTTCTGAAAAAAAAGAGACCACTGAAATTTGATAGGCATTGTATTGAATTTATAGGTGGCTTGGATGGGTGGCATATAGGATAAATATAATTTATCCAAGAGAATAAATCTTATTGTAAATATACTGTTGTAAATATAATTGTTTTCTTAATTTCTTTTTCAGATTGCTCATTGCTGTTTCATTGAATTACAGCTGACTTTTGTATTGACCTTTTATACAGTAATTTTATCGAATTCTTTAATTAGCTCTAGTATTTTTTAGTGTGTGGATTCTTTGGGTTTTTCTTTATAGGATCATGTTATTTGCAAATACAGTTTTACTTCTTCCTTTCTAATTTGAATGATTTTTATTTATTTTTCTTGCCCAGTTTTTCTGGCTAGAACTTCCAGTACAACATTCAATAGCAGTGGTAAAAGCAGGCATCTTAATCGTGTTCTTGATCTTGGGGGATATTTTTCAGTCTTTCCCCACTGAGTACAATGCCAGCTGTGGGTTTTCCATAAATGCCCTGTCACAGTGAGAAATGTCCCTTCTATTTCTAGTTTTCTTTCTTCTAATTTTTTATATTGAATTGTATCAAATAGTTTTCCTGCATCAATTGAGTTGATAATGTCATTTTTCCCCATTGTTATATATATGTAATACATATTACACTGCATGATTTTCCTACATTGAAATACCTTTGCATTCTTGGGATAAATTCCACTTCATCGTGGTACATAATCTCTTCTAAATGCTATTGGATTCAGTTCATTAGTCAGCATATTTGGAAAACCATATTTGATTTTGGTATCAATATTCATATGGATCATTGGTCTGTAGTTTCTATCTTGTTAATATCTTTGGCTTTGGTAATAGAATAGTGTTGGCCTCAAAGAACAAATTAGGAAGTATTCCTTTCTTTTCTAGGTTTTGGAAAAGTTTGAGAAGAACTTGTGTTAATTCCTTAAATGTTTTGTAGTATTTACCAGTGAAGTCATCTAATCCTAGTCTTTCCTTTGTTGGAAAGTCTAATGATTCATTCATTCTCTTTACTTGTTATTGGTATATTCAGAATTTCTATTTCATGCCTTTTAAGTCAGTTTCTGAAATTGTGCATTTCCATCCAGTATTCCTGTCCATTTTTGAAAAGGGGGTGTGGAGTATCCAACTAATATTGTAGAACTATTTCTGCCATAAATTCTGCTATTTTGCTTTGCATATTTTGAGGCTCTATTGTTTGATGAATATATGTTTATAATTATTAGGTCTTCTTGATTTAACCTTTTTATTAATAGATGATATCCTTATTTGTCTCTTGCAATAATTTTTGACATAAAGTCTAGTTTGATATTAGCATAGCCATCCAGCTTTCTTTTGGGTACTGTTGCATGGAATATATTTGTACATCCTTTCAATTTCAAATTTCTTGTGTCTTTGGTTTGTATTCAGCACACAGTTGATCTCCAACCACAAGAGATTATTTTAAAATCTGTTCTGCCAATGTCTGTCTGTTAATTGATTAATCTATTTACACTTAAATTGATTACCGATAAAGAAAGACTTACTTCTGCCATTTTGCTATTTGTGTTATATGTCATATCTTTTCTGTGATTCAAATCCTCCAACACTGCCTTATTTAATGCTAATTTGTTTCGTGTATCCATTGGATCCTCTCTTCATTTCTTTTTCTGTATATTTTTTAGTTATTTTCTTCATAATCACCTTGAATATTACAACTAATGTCTACAAGAAAATCACTATAAAATATAATTAAGATAAATCCTTCTTTTTGGAAATATAGTTCTGCTTTGGCTTTCATGATACATTGCCTTTGATCCACATATTTTCATTCTTTTAAGGCAATAACTTCTTTTTTTTAATCTTTTTTTATAATAGTTTATTGTCAAATTGGTTTCCATATAACACCCAGTGCTTCTCCCCACAAGTGCCCCCCACCATGACCATCCTCCCTCCCTCTCCCTCCCCCTTCAGTCCATGGTTTGTTTTCAGTATTCAGTAGTCTCCCTTGATCTGTGTCCCTCACTCTACCCCACTTTCTTTCCCCCTTCCTCTCCCCATGGTCCCCTGCCAGGTCTCTCCTGTTAGACCTATGAATGCAAACATATGGTATCTATCCTTTTCTGCCTGACTTATTTCGCTAAGCATGATACCCTCAAGGTCCATCCACTTTCCTACAAATGGCCATATTTCATTCTTTCTCATTGCCATATAGTACTCCATTGTACATATATACCACATCTTCTTGATCCATTCATCAGGTAATGGACATTTAGGCTCTTTCCATGATTTGGCTATTGTAGAAAGTGCCGCTATGAACATTGGGGTACATGTGCTCCTATGCACCAGCACTTCTGTGTCCCTTGGGTAAATTCCTAGCAGTGCTATTGCTTCTTAACTGGACATTTCATTAATAATAATAATTGAAAAAAGAATTAAATTAGACATTGACAGAGATCTCTCTACAATGGCTTCAATGCACAAGGGTTTATATTTATATTTTTTCTTATGTAATGAGAAATCTAGCAAGGTTTGCAAATGCTTGCTGGCAGAATTCAGTGACTCAAAGATACCAGAATCAAAAGCTCTGCCCTTTTGCTCTTTCCCTCATAGTCCAAAAGAGTTCCTATAGCTCCAGTCATAATATATTTATTCCATGAAAGGGAAAGGAGGAAAAAGCAAATTAAAAAGTATTCCAAATGGCCAAATTAGCCCTCTTAAAGAAATTTCATAAGTTATATCCAAAAACTTCCTTTACAGATCATTTGCCATCCATATCTATAAGAGAGATTTGGAAATGTAATTTTTCTTTTAGCTGAGAACATTGCTACCCTTGACAACTCGGGGTTTCTGTTACTAAAAAAGAAGGGGAGAATAGATATCAGCAAGGCAACTGGCATATAATCAGCTGTTAACAATTATACAGCAGGTATTATGTGCCAGCCATAGTTCTAAATACCTTACATATATTAGCCCATTTAATCATTACAGCAATCCTAGGGATAGGTGCTTTTATTATCTCCATTGTACAAGAAAACTGATTGAACAAAAGGATAATAACTTTCTCAATGTCTCAGACTTCTTAAATATTAGATCCAGAATTATAACCCAGTTATCCTCTAGATCTCATTTTCAAAACTACTGTGCTATACTGCTTTGCACTGAACAGAAAACAAATTCAAAATCTATACATCTTTTTTTCCTTTTTCCTTTCACAATCTTCTGTTCATGTTTTTATGTCCCCTTAATTTCAATATGATTAAAAATAGTCTTTATAAGCTGGTTCTTTCACTGGCTTCCTACATCTGCAGCTTTCATTGCTATTTTCCTTTATGCATTATGGATTGCTGCTCAAGGATTGCAAGCAACAGAAAACTCATTTTAATGAAAAATGTTCAGGAAGTTGTGGTCCATTAGTTTTTCACTGGCTCTTTAATTTACAATTGTGTCTTTAATGTCTATCCTGGTATTTTATCATGGTGATGGCTTCCCACTGGGTACCCTTACCTCCATTCCTGGATACTTATGTTTAGAACAGTTTAATATATACAGATTAATTGCTGAGCAGTGGAAGACATTGAATGCCAGTCTGAAAGTGAAAGTCTTCAACTTTTTAAAAAGTTTATTTATTTATTTTGAGAGTGTGTGTGAGAGAGAGGAAGCAGGGAGAGAGAGAGAGGAAGAGAGAATCCCAAGAAGTCTTCACATTGCCAGCACAGAGCCCAAGGTGGGGCTCAATCCCATGAACCATGAGATCATGATCTGAGTCAAAGTCAAGAGTTGGATGCTTAACCAACTGAGGCACCCAGACAGACACCCCATCTTTTTAAACATATTTTGTAAATCCATCACATGAAATGGATCTTTACTGCCCAGTCAAAATTCCTTGGTTTGAAATTCAATGTTCTAAAAGAGGCTCAACATCTTTACAACTTTATTTTAATGCACTTCTCTTCCTCCAATATACTCACAGTCACCTAGCCGTTCCTAGCAAAAGCAAAAGGTAGAAAGGAATAATAACAGCCTCCTCTGTCTGACAACTGCCCCTTCCTCCCAAGTAATTTATTGACCCTCTCAGGTCTTACCACTTCAGCTCATGGCAAAATAGATACCTTGACAGAAATAACTAGAACATCAGAAGATAGTCATTGATGTTTTCACAATAAGAAATTATAATGATTTTATCACAGTAAGAAAACTTGTTTTACTTTCTTTATATCCTCAATAAGAAATATCAGTTTTGTTAAGTACTATATGTATATTTATTGTTTAATTTTAAAATGAACTGTTTCAGGTAACTACCACTGTGTAACAAATAGCCCCCCAAAACGTTGTGGGTTAAAACAATTATTTCTTTGCTCATAATTCTGTGACTTGAGCAGCACTTGGCAGTGATAGCCCTTCTTGGTGTCATGTAATTTTGATAAGGGCAGCTCAGCTAGAGCTTAAGTCACATGATTCCAGCTGCCTGGAAAGGCCTGTGCTGGCTGTCCTTCTTTTTCTCTGTTTGTAATCTCTTTTCTTCCAATGCTTCTCTCTGTCCATGTGGTTTCTCTCTCTTGCAGTGTATTTGACTTTTTTTTTTTTACTTTGATAGCTGGTATCCATGAATGTAAACATGAATGTTGCAAAGCTTACTAAGACCTATGCCCAAAAGTCATACCAAATAATTTCTGCCACACTGAGCTGATCAAAGCAAGCCAAAGAGGCAACCTAAATTCAAGGGGAGAAAGAAGCTCCTCTTTCACTGGGGTAGGAGTAATCACTGATAGCCAACATTGCAGACAATCTACCCTACAAGTCGTTGCTTTTGCTTTGCCTCACAAAGACATAACAAAACTGTTTCCCAACAAAAGAATGCTGTGAAAACCATTTTCCTTGGCTTTTTTCTATAGCTACATAGCAGTTTGACTATAAAAGTATAGACTGTTTGTGTTTCTCAAAATTTCAAATATGTGAAATTTTAGTAAATATTGAATCAGGTAGAACGGATTCTTTCATGAGTATGAATTGAATAATAGCCCCTAAAATTATGTGCTCACACCTTAACCCCCAGAACCCATGAATGTGGCCTTTTTTGGAAAAAGGGTCTTTGTAAATGTAATTAAATGAAGGATGAGATTATCCTTTTTTAACTGGGTGGGCCCTAAATCTAATGACAAGTGTGCTCATAAGAAGAGGAGAAGACTCAGGAACATAGAGAGAATAATGCCATGTGAAAACAAACGCAAAGATTGGAGTTAGGCAGCCACAAGCCAAGGACTGCCTGGAGCCTCTAGGATCTAACAAGGCATCCCAGGATTCTCCCTTAAAGTACTGAGAGGGAGTGTGGCCCTGGTGACACATTGATTTCAGATTTCTGTCTTTCATGACAGAAAATAAATTTACATTGTTTTAAGCCAACCAGTGTCTGGCAATTTGTTACACCAACCCAAAGAAACTAATACATAATTCTTTATCAAACTCTTATTGAAACTATTTTACAACATACTGTTTTTTAAAAATGCCCACTTCTAGTTCATCTGATTTCAGAGGATATTCATGTTGCAGAAGAAAGTGAAAGGCTGAAAAAGTTGCATTTATTTCAAACTTGATAAGAGTTCTCTTAGCAACAAAACTTAACCATTAACTCTTGAATTGTGCAGATTTCCCTCGTTAGCTTTGTGTCTATAGCTATAGTATTGAAATCATCTCATTTATATTGGCTGGATACTTATACTGACCCATTTAGATCTTCATGAAAACTTTCTTTGTCCCATAAAGTATCTCAGAGGTCTCTAAGATTTATGGCAAGGAATTAAAGGTAAACTATTTCATCATTATCATGGTTTAAATCAGTGGCTGTCAAAGAATGGCAGTCTTAACACAACCGCAGCAGTACCACTTGGGAACTAGTTAGAAATGCAAATTCTTGAATCCTACCCCTGCCCTACTGGATCAGAAACACAGCAATTTGTGTTTGAATAAGCCCTCAAGGCAATTCTGATACCACTAAACATTGAACCTGCTGGGGATTCTGCTACTTGCTAAGTATGTCTATTATTCCAAGTACACTTTCTGGAACTGGGGAACTAACCAGAGAATAAGATCAGGGACCTCCTGGACCCCCTGTGAAAGAGACTGGAGCTGAAACTCCATTGATCACTTGATCTCCATAATGGACCACAATGATATTTTGAGGCTCCATGAATTAATATCGGTTCTGAGGTGGTGTCCAGTAATCTTACAAAAATCTAATAATTTCCTTGTTTCCAATGCACAGTCAATGCGGGGGATGGTATCATAGTGGGGTCTGAATGTTAGTTCCTGCCACTGGCCGATTGGGCACTCAGCAGCGGCTGAAGCCAGGTCAGCCTTGGTGCGTGGAAGCCAATGCCACTTCCAGGGATTATAGACTTCAAATTTTGAGTTATTAATACCTAGTAACTAATTAAATTTCGAATGTGTGGATATGCTGACCATATGTTTTTCCCAACTGATTTCTTCTTCAGATTTCCTTCTCTTTTTAACCTGCCTCATGTGGCAAGTGTTTTGACTAAGTTGTGGCTGCTGTCCAACATCTGGTTCTGAAAGAAAACTACAAAAATCCATCAAAACACATTTGCTTGATTCCTGTGGGTTTCTGGGTGGGGAATAAGTTTAAACTCTGTGTGAACCTAATGAGGATAAAATAAGCAAGGACAGAAGAATGAAATATTAGGTTGGGACTGCAAAAAAAAAACCAAACTGATAGGTTTGTGCCCTGAGCTTTTCTTCTGTGACAGTCAGACTATTGGGTCCAAAGGAACTGGAGTGCTATGCAACCGTTGGACCACAAATACAGGCATTCGCTATGTCATAAATATCCTGTAAGTATCATTGAAGCCTTTCTTTTTGCCTTTCTAGATGGAGAGAGCTACCTAATTAACAGACCCAACCCCATTCACTCGGTGAGTCTACAAAAATAGACTCTCTCTCCCTCTTCCTTTCAATCCTTCTCACTATTTAAGGAATGAGGCACAAGGCAAAACTGAACAGAAACTGGATTTAGAAGTGTTGCACAGAAGCCTGACAAACTTACCAAAAGAGTTCCAGAATTACTACCAATTATGTGAAATACAGGATTCTGTCACTCTCTCCACACTAGATTTTCAATCTAGTTGTTCTGCTTCTAAGAATATATATGTAGGAATTATATGTCTGAAGACATGGGAGATTGGAAATAGGGAAATTCATTTCTAAGCACTTGGTAATATATTTATGTAATCCCTTCCAAAGGTTAAAAGTGAACTGATGTTTAATAATATGTAGTAACAAGCTTCAAGTCTATACCAAAGAAACACTTTGTACTTTTTATATCATCTTTTTATGTGGTAATTTATGATTCATATCTCACTAAAACTATGATGCTATCAATTATAAAATGCATATTTGTTTTATATATCATTAGAAAGGAAAAAAGTTGCCAATTATATCATATGTTATATTTTTATTTTACATTAATTGAAAGAACTCTTTTGGGCATATTTAGATGTAGAATTTTATCATGCTTACATCATAAGAAAAATGTTACCAAATAAGTTGTTTATCACTCCTAATGCTTCTTCCCCTTCAAGTTCAACTCTTCTAAATCAGAAGTCTTGGTGCCTAAGCTTTCTCCTGTATCACCTTGGGGCATCATGATATATGCTGTGACATCACATACTAATAAGAGTCCAGTCTGGTCTCTAGGTTTTTCTTCCATGCTACTGACATCTGTTTTTCAAGTGTTTGATGCTGACATTAAAAAGTCTGCTGGAAGAAATCAATGGAAGGTTTTCAAACAATTAGATCTCACGTAACTTTTTAAAGGAGCATTAAATATTTGTTGACTAAGCTGTTCATAGCCACAATTGTCTAGTCTTAACATCTCTTAACATTGAACATAGCAACAGTCATTATACTTCTTGTTGAACTTTTTCTTTTGCTCTCCCACTGCATGTCCATGAAGCTAAACAAAATGTAGCATTCTTGGGGTGCCTGGGGGATCAGTTGATTGAGCATCCAACTCTTGATTTCAGCTTAGGTCATGATTTCACGGTTCATGGGTTCAAACCCTGATTTGGGCTCCATGCTGACAGCACAGAGACTGCTTGGGATTCTCTCTCTCCCTTCCTCTCTCTCTCTGCCCCTTCCTCGCTCGTTCTCTCTCAAAATAAATAAATAAACTTAAAAAAATGTAGCGTGCTTGATTGAGTAATGGAGGGCCTCTACCCCAACAATCTCATACTTGAAAGTTGGGTATTCCACTTCATTTTTCTCTCCCATAATGAGCCCTAGAGGTATCTCTTTTTGGTCAGAGAAATACATTTCTTTTTTCTTGTTCCTTTGAAGGAGGTACTCTATTCTCTCCATTTTTTCTCTCCCTTCACCAGGCTTCTGACTAGTGGTCTATTATTGAAGTGATAAGGTGAACTGTGATGCCTAAGTTCACCCACATGCAGGCAATGACAAGGACTTCCCACATGCATCCTCATCCCCAGTAACTATAAATGATAAGACGCCATCAGCTAGATGGCTGGCATAGCTGAAGGCTGCCCATTGTAGATATTAAATGTCAAAATGTAGGGGAAAGTATGAATTTCAGAATATTTGAAAAGAGGTTAATTGTTTGATCTTAGATTTCCTCAAGGTCAGGGATGGCAAATTACATAGCTCTGTGTTCCTGGCATAATCACTGTTGTGTTATTCAGAGATCAGTAATTACATTTGTTGAATGAATCAAGCGTTCATAAATGGGCAGGAAAAAGTTGATAATGCATGTCAACAAAGCACGAAACCTCACTTTTGGTTCCCTAATGATAGAAAATAACAAATATTTAAGCCTGATGTTTCTTTAAATAAGAACGTTTCTTTCCTACAGCAGTTGTGAATTAAAAGTAGAGGTTTATATATGCCATAAATATTATCTTCAAAATTAAGTGGTGCAAGGACCTCTGTGGGAAGAAGCCCCTTCCTCTTATTGTGCCTCCCCCTCCAGAAGTCCCCCGACAGAGCCAAACACTGGCCCACTGGCAGGGAGAAATGTTCACAGGGTCCAACCCAGCATCACAAAGGAGGGCAAGTGGGAGTTGATTTGGGGCTGGCATAGCAGAAGATTATATTTCATTAACATATCAAAACAATCCAGCTAAATACAATTTGTCAAAACATCTCGTATATCCTGTGAACTTTCAAGCAAGTTGGAAAGAGGCAGATTTCTCCAGATGTTTTCTCACTGTTAACATGGGAAGGAAATCCACGTACGACAATGCACTTTTGCAAAACTATTAGCCACAACAAAGGCTCTCCAAATCTCTTCTGTGGACATTCAATGGTTCCTTTCACTTTATTCTCACTGAACCACGCTTCTTTATAGTCAAGTAAAACAATATTTGTCACTGAGTGTGGGGAGAAATTAATCAAGTTAATCAAAACTCCCTGTCTCATCTTACCCTCAAATAGTTGATCTCACTATGCAAACTTCTGTGAATATAGGTGTTAACTTATTAAAAAATGCTATTTTCAAAGAAAATATTCTCAATTAGCACAATCATTCAAGATGAAGAAGCTAAAACCACACCAGTGATTACCATGAGCAGGGCAATTTTAATATAAACACACAGGAATGGGATTAACTACGAACAGAAATAAAGAGAATTCTAAAAAATAAGCAGTGTAAGGAACAGCCACTGTTCTCGGGCTGCGGCAAACAACTCAAGAAAGAAAGAAACTGAGAAGAGCACCCCACCCCCACCCCCAAGCACGGACCGGACTTCCCAAGAAGCCACCCACTGGGGTTGACATCACTGGTCTCCAGCACACCCCTCATAGAGGAGCTGCCCAGGCCAGGAAGTGTCACTGGGAAGAAGGCCATCCTCAGCAGCGATACCCCAGGATCAAGAAGGAAAGCACCAGTATCAGGAGAAGGCCCTTGCTCTTAGTGTCCCACCAGCGCTCTCCTGACAAGGCCTAACACTGTGCTGGCTGGTACAGTGCTGGCATCGCGACGCAGTCAAGAAGGATGGATTTGGAACTGAAAGACAGTAATTTACAACTGGCATAATTAGCCTACCTTTCTGTTCTTTTACACATGGCACAAAAACTCTAACTTTAGAGCCATCCAGCACCCGGTACATAAAGATGAGTGTGGGAGAAGAGGAGAAGTCACAGCTTTATAGATCGTTGTACTGCAAATCTCTATCCAGTATCTATTTCCACCTGTGCCTCAACTCTCCAGCAATGCTGTCATGTTCATGGCCATCTCTTCCCCACCCCCTGAAAACATCCATTTTAAAATTATTTTCTCCTGTCTCTAGTCTTCAGCTTTGCTGAAGAGTTTTTTAAATAAATGATTCTATTGCTTATTTTAAAGAGAATTAAGGAACCCTTCAGAACAAACCACACTCATCTTTGTATGCTTACTACAAATAGGTGCCTATATTTGCCGACCTAGCTCCTTCCCTCCCATCACAGAGGAGTAGATGTATTCTTCCATAATAATGCTTCCACTAGAATTCTTCCAGTCTCTGGACCCACCCTCTCCCATGCCTCTATGCATTAGGTTTTATTCTGGTTTACTTTCCCTTTACTGAAGTGTTTCTAAAATTGTGGTCTTTCCAAGACACATCTCATATTCACCTGGCATACTTAGTTAAAAACAGATTTCAGTGTTCCACCTAAAATCAATGGAGTCAACAGCTCTGTGAGGCAGAACTCAGAAATCTCTTTTATCTGACTGTCCTTGACACTACTTGTGCATGCTACATCTTTAGAACTAGTGATATACTATTTTTTTTTCATGCTTACAGCTTCTCACTCATTAAAAATACTTCCTGGCTCTTCCCTTCTCTGATTTTTATTTCATCTTTCTTCTCTCATTCACAACACAGTTCTTTTAAAAGTCTTGCTCACCGTGGGTTTCAGCACACACTAAGAATCACTGTCTGGCTTTCACTTCTGAGATGCTAGAAATATTCTCTCAGGTCATCATGACTTTTTCATGATAAATTCAAAAGATTTTTTAAACTTTTCAACTCTTCTGTTGAAGAAAAGATTTCTCCAGTGTTTGACACTGATCGTTCCTTTACCTTGGCTTTTATTTTACTTTTCTTAATTTCTTCCTACTTCTTTATCTTATGCCTTTGTTCTATGCCTAAGCTCAGACTTACCTGCCCATCTCTTAAATACGGATACATCCATGGTTCTACATCTGACACTTTCCTTCTCTTCCTACGCACTTCCTAAGCAACCTCTTAAACCTCTATTTCTGTACCTACTTCTTATATAATAATGTAAGACAAAATATCTCTGCTCAACTTCATAACCATATTAAATTCAACTAAATCCTGGATAGCTTTACTTAGATGTTCCATTTTAAACTCAATGAGTTCCAGTTTTAGGCCTGGCTTTCTTCATTCAAGCCCCAATTTTTCTTCCTACACTTTTGTGAATAATACTATAATCCCTCCAGGTGTAATCATTAATTATTTCCTCTCCCTCAGCTCACATCCAATAGTCACACAAACTATGAAACCTCTCTTTTAACTAATTATTTTTCATTGCTACAATTTTACTTTAGACCACATCATGTGTGTTATGCAGATGCTACTGAATTTTCTTGCTCCTCAAGCTTCCTCCTCTTCTACTTTCCACTGTCAACAGTTCTTTCTAAATATCAGCTGTGACTATATCACATTCCTTTTTAATACAAGATAAATACAAGATAAAATTTTGCAAAACATACAATTTGCAATATAATTAAAAATATCAAATATCAAAAAATAAATAGTCTAAATGATATGTAATATCTCTACAGAAAAAAAAACATTATTTAGAGAAAAGAGATAATACCTAATGAAATGGAAGGTATGCCACATTAATGGATAGGAAAGTTCAATACTTTATAAACTTGTCATTTCTCCCCAAATCAATCCATACATTCACATAAACCCAATCAATACTGCAAAGTTGTCTCTAAAGTTTACAAGCTGTTTCTAAAATTTATGAAAACACAAAGATTCAAGAATAGTCTTAAAAAACATACCGAGATGAATTACTCTATTTTAATTCAAAACTTGTAAAACTAGGACAAGACAACGGAATGTTAGTCAAAAGACATATAAGTATATTTCATCCTTTCTCATTCTTAATTTTGGTTAAATGCTGCCTTTCTCTTCTTTTTTCTTGATCAATCTTGTCAAAGCTTATCAACTTTATTAGTCTTTAAAGAACAAACTTTTGGCTTATTTACTACCTATTTTCTAGTTTAGATTTATTTTCTACTTAACTAAAAGTGAGTTTAATTTGTTGTTCATTTTCTACATTCTCAAAAAAGATACTTAGGTTGTTTTCACACTTCTTTTCTAATTTATATATTTAAAGCTACATATTTCCTCTAAACTCAGCTCTATGTATATGTCATAAATTTTGAGATTTTTATTAACGTTTAGTTCCAAATACTGACCAATTTCCTTTCTGATTTCTTCTTTTAGTCAAGGTTATTTAGAAATAAGTTAGCTGGGGCGCCTGGGTGGCTCAGTCGGTTGAGCGTCCTGACTTCGGCTCAGGTCATGATCTCACATTCGTGGGTTCGAGCCCCGCGTTGGGCTCTGTGCTGAGAGCTAGCTCAGAGCCTGGAGCCTGTCTTCAGATTCTGTGTCTCCCTCTCTCTCTGCCCCTCCCTGCTCATGCTCTGTCTCTCTGTCTCAAAAATAAATAAAACATTAAAAAATTTTTTTAAAGAAATAAGTTAGCTGTATTTCTAAATATTTGGGGGTTTTATAGTTACCTTTTGTTACTGATTCCTAGAGTCCCTTCAGTGTGGTCCGGGAAGATCCTCTGAGATTTAAATCCTTTACAATTTGTTGCAAATTGTTTTATGGCCTAGCACATGACCAATTTTGCCAATTTTGGTAATTTTCCATATGGTCCTGAAAAGAATGTGCATACTGTCCTTGCTGGGCACAGTTTTCTGCATAAGTCAATTAGTCAATACGGTTAATTATGTTTTCAGATATTTATATGCTTATTCATTTTTTTAAGGTTGGTCTTTCAGCTGTTACGAGAGGCACATTTAAGTGCACCACTGTAATTATGAATTTGTCTTTTCTCCCTTAAATCATGTCAATTTTTGTTCTAAAGCTTTATTAATCAGATTATATACAAATTGAACTGTTTTCTTCCTGGTAGATTTACCTATCTAGCAAAATCAAATGTCTCTCTTTGACTCTATTAATATTTTTTGCCCTAAAGTCCACTGCATCTGGTATTAATTAGTAGAGCTACACATGGAATAATTTCTTCTATCCTGCTGCAATCTTTTTATGCCTTTATATTCAAAACCTGTATCTTGTAAGGAACATACAGTTTTATGCTGTTTTCTTATTCAGTCTGAAAATTTTTGTTTTTTAAATTTGACTGTTTAGTACATTCATAGTGCAATTATTAATAATGTTGCTTTTTTATCTACCAATTACTATTTTTTATTCATAAAATTTATGTTACACTGATCAAGTATTTTATTATTCTAATTTTCCCTCTATTAAGAGATATGTAAGTACATGAATATGTAGTATGTGAATTTATTTGAAGAATATAAAAATAGGTCAAAACTAAGATAAGGAAATGTCAGATCTGGGGAATGTGGCATTTAAGTGTTCTAAGAATATGTGTTTTTCAAGTGAGGGAAAAATACTAACATTCAACTTTTTAGTCACATGCATGTTTAAAATGTAAGACTGTTTATTTAATGAAGAGAAATAGAACACAAAGCTTTAAAAATATTATCAGAGCAACAGAGTTTTTGAACAAAACCAATCTACTAAAAGGTTGAAAGGAGGGGGGAAATGGAGCACAGTGCAAAAGCAGATAAACAAAAATCACACAATAAGATGGAAAAAAATAATGAATACACCACTTTACTTGAATTTGACAAATAAAAACTAAAGTTTGGATGAAATAAAATGTAACAATATTCTGTTTAAAAGAGACACATTTAAAATATGAGTGTGTAGAAAGATTACAAGTAAATGGGTGGTAAAATAAATCCATGAATTCAGTAATCAAAAGAAATATTCCATTGCAAGAGTCAACAAAATTTTTCTGTAAAGGGACAGATAACAAATATTTTTGGGTATATGTCACAACTACTGAACCCTGCGACTGTAGTAAGAAAGTGGTCATAGACATTATGTAGACAAATAAGCATACATGTGTTCTAATAAAACTTTATTTAAAAAAACATGTGACAGGCCATATTTGGCCCACAGGCCATAGTTTGCTGACCTTTGGTCTATTGAAAGGTCATAATCATGGGTCTAATTTTATACAAAAGAATATTTTAAGATATCTTGATTTTATAAGAAAAATCAATCTCAGAAGCTGGAATAGGTATTCAGTAAAAATACAAAAAAAGGAATTGAGTGAAAATGGTAGATAGCCTAAGTTTTTACTCTCTTACTCATCTTAACCCATCATTCCTTTCCTTTACCTCACTCCCACCTCATACCAGTTCTAGACAGAGTAAAAATGAAGACAAAGGCTTCGGAAAGTGATTTCAGATAGCAGGGTTTATCAGAATAGAATGCCCCCAAAAGTACAGGATGGAATTTAAGTGATCTTTTAGCTGACAATTCTGGGACAGCGCATCTGAAGCTACTTTTATGACATCACAGCTTGTGTTAAAGAGGTTCCCAAAATTCACTGACCCCACCAGCATCTATGGATAATTATTTAGGAAAAGACTAGATGACACCATTTATATTTTGCATTATAATAATAAACTCTTGGAGCAAGGTAAGCAGCAAGACAGTATAAACATGCTGTCTTACAGTTTATTTATTTAGTTACCTGCTGCCTCTTAATTATAATTATTACCACTAGGTGGCACTCATCCAAAGTTGTATTTACCCAGGAAGGTGACTTAGAGGTTGCAAACTGACATGGCCTGACTCTGGCCCACACATATGTGTTTTGATTGGCTCATGATGTTTTCAGAATTTTGTATTACTGGTCTATGTTTCATATTAGAGAATTCCATATTATAAAAATGTACTTCTTGCTTCTCCATCTGCCAGCAGCCAGCTGACTCTACCAGGACCTTTCTATAGAGACGGCATGCACTCTCACATGAGGCTGCACTTAGTTTTCTCATCTTGTCTGCTTTAGTCATTTATAGTTCCATCTGGCCCCTATAGGTGTTTAACTGTGTGATCTTTACATTATGGTTGCAACAGAAAGTCTCAAGCAGTGGCTGTTGATATAAAGAAAAAAAACCCCAAGAAAAATATAATTTAATACTAAAATATATCCTAGAAATATAGATGTAAAAAGGGAAGAAATAAGACTGAGATTGAGGTCTGGTTCCTACCTTACAGAATGAATACTTAATTAATGAAAGTAAAGGACCCTTGAGTGCAGGAAGCAGCCAGACAGTATATAAAGGTAAACAAACAAACAAAAACAAAAATCAAAAACCAATAGCATCCAGCAAATTTCAGTTGACTCGGTCCAGTACTGGGCCAAGCAACTGATGTAGATTCATGCATTAAATTCTCAAGATCATTTATGAGGTGTGTTCTTCCTTCCCATTATACAGATAAGAAGGCTGAGGCCCAGAGTTACGTAACTTCTCCGAAGTCAAACATAATAAGTGGCAGGAGTGAGTTTAAGCCCAGGCAGGTCTGAGTCAAAGCTCAGCCTCTTCTACTCCAAGGTCCTTGATGCAGATGGCCTGATAATCAGTTTGGCATAGAGTTTGGTTTGTTCGGCCATTCATACTGAATCTTTCTAATCAACCTAAAACTGATTGTCTTAACGTTTCCTGTTGAGTAAGGAGACGGTTCCTGAAGGAGGACAGTCAATGAGTGCTCCTCTGTCTTCTCCATTTTGAAGAAGTGCTATGGTCTGTTTGGACTGCAGTCATTCTTTCCCCTTTCTCCCAAGGATTCTCCTTCCTGTGGGAACTCAAGAGCCCCCAGGGACGCCTGCCCGAGCTGAAAGAACTGGAAAACCTGCTCCCTCAGTGCCAGAGGCCATTCTTTTTTACAACTGCTGCCGCATGGTGTCGCTATTGAAATGCAGGGAACACACACACAGGTAAGGTCCCCGCTGCACAATGTTGTTGCTGAGTCGCAAGCAGGTGCTGGGTCTGGTGACCTCTGCAGAGAAAAGGCCTGGTGACCTACAAGTACCACTGCCATCCATTGTTTATCTATCACTTTCCTTCTCCCCAGGGAGAAGAAAGCTCTCTCCTTAGTGTCTTGTACAACCATGATAATTCTATGCCAGTGTAGGCCTGAGCACCCCATGGCTCAGAAACAACCTTGGTAAATTGTCCATTTTGTTATGGACATATAGTAATATAGACAGGCATTCATTCAACTCTCAACTAACCTGAGAAATTCACAAGTAACCCAAAGTCAACGTTGAAATAAACTATGCATTGTCTTCTCCTGCTTCCCAACTTCCTCCTACCGACCTATAAGCAGCCTATCCTCAAGGTTGTGCTCAAATTTTCCCAAAGCCACCATCCTAACTCTGATCCCCTGGGGAAGGGAGACGGAGTTCTGGTGAATACCAATGGCAACAAGCAATAAACAACCATTGCCTAATTTCTGAGTCCTGCTTCATTATTCCCATATGTAGGAATTCAATTACCATCTCCCACCATAAGTGAAAAGTACCTGTATCCTAACCTCTAAGATCTTGCAGGGAGTAAAATTGCATATCCCCTCCTGTCAATCAGTTCTAGAGCTATTTAGCCAAGGAAATCATTTTTTCAATGTTTATTTATTTTTTGAGAGAGAGAGAGAGAAAAAGAGAAAGAGAGACAGAGTACATGTGGGGGAGGGTCAGAGTGAAGGAGACACAGAATCCACAGCAGGTTCCAGGCCCAGATCGTGACCTGAGCCAAAGTCGAATGTTTAACTGACTGAGCCACCCAGGCACCCCTCAGGGAAATAATTTTTCAAAAATTAGTACAGTATTGATTAACTTCCCTAGGAATTAAGAAAAATAATTTCCTGACAGGTCATATATTTTTTAAATGGAGGTTATTAAGTAACTGGTACTTTTTACATCAGTGATATAACTCCTCCCTAAGCAAAAAAGAAACATTTAGAATTATAGAAACGTCTTGTAGACCATGAAGTTCAAACTTTGACTTTTTCATTTACAGATAAGGAAACTCCTTGAAATCAACATTAATTTTCTCATCTGTTAAATGAAAGGCCCCAAATGATTTGACCTCAATTGCAGGGTTAGTTACTGGGGTGGAAAAGAAAAATCTAAAATTCCTATCTAAGGCCCTTTCTATCACCACACGCTACATTAGAACTAATCAGTCATTGTCTTCGAAAACCACATCCCACCCCCATTCCCACCCCCAGAAGCCAATGATCTTCTACATTAGAATTCAGGACACAGCTTTTAGAACATCTGGCTGGGGCAGAGAAGGAAAGTTGCTGGCATTGTGGCCATTCCTTTGTGGTCTACGGGCAATCCAAACAACAGTTGTGTGCTGTTATACTTCAGTTCTCAAAGGCTGGTGGGATCCCATGTTACGGTATGCTTAAAATAAAAACAGAGAGGCCTCCTTTCTGAGGCTGTGGGGTGACACGCGGTTTTGTGCCGCTTCATCAGAACTGGGGCTTTTGACCAGAGCGTTTATTACAAAGTGCAGTAAAGCGCAACACAACCGCAAGAGAAACATTAGAACTCTCTCTCCCTTGTGAGTTAGTCTGAAGAGATTTTCCTTCAGAAGTCACATGTCTGCCTCAGTGCTCACCAGGCCCTGAACTCTTCGCTGCACACATTTCCCATAGGCTTCTGACAGAATATGTCAACAAAGATATCCTTTGGTGACTGGGGGAAAAAAGTCTAATATTTTGAAGTTAGAAAAACTGAAATAAGAGGATTCATTGTATGCGGAGATGTGACGTTAACTCACCTACACACAGAAGACTCCCGCTGCACACACCCCCCGCCCCACCCCCACCCATTGGTTTAGGTTCAGGACAGCCTACTTTACCACCTGTATTCTTTTTCTGTGATCCTGAGATGGTTAAGGATTGAAAACGATTTCAATTTGCCTTTTTTATTTTTAATCCCCATCTTCCCTTCTTCAAAAAAGAAACGTTGCACTTGGCTGGAACTTCTATTCCATAGTTGCCTGAGGCTGGAGCTGGAAAGTTGCAAAATAAATCAAAGCAAGCTGCGCTCTGGTGTCTCTAAATTATTAAACATTTACATTTGACTGGTCAAACAGTGTCTTTTTTTTCTAAATGTATACACCCTTGATTGAGCAGCAGAGCTTGGTGTAGGTAATTTGGAGGGTCCTCATCCTATCAGAAGGCATATTTTAGGCCCAAGTCAGCTAAACTTTGCTGATGGGATAGAAAATTTAAGTACGAGGGTGGACTTTTTAAAAAACTTACACCCGTAGAGTACATAAACACTCTAAACCAGCAAAGCAAAGAAAATGATGTGTTTATGATGCTAATTACTGAACTTCACCAACTCGGTCCAAGATATATTAAAAAGTTGCTTAGACTGGCAATGTACCTTGTTCCATTGTTAGGCTTTAGCCTTATTTGCCCCCCTAAGGTCAGAGCATCAGCCCTGAAGGAAGAGGCTAGAACATCTGAATAATGTTATAAAGTGATTCAAGAATAAAAGACTGCTTCAGGTAATTTTTATTCTTTTGGGATCCCAAGGTCATACATTCTTTAGTTTGAAAAAAGTTCATGAAGCTTTCCAAGATGACAGCTTTGTAACCAAAAGAGAAAAGGAGTATGGTGTAGTCTGGTGTCTGTGTGAGTTGTAGGTGATAATATTTAAGGGTACAATGATGGGAAACCAAGGCAAACGTTAACAATCTGCTCTGAAAGAAAACTTTTAGATTACTTTCTTGTTGCCATTTTCCAAAAACATTTTTGTGAATATTCTACAATTTGCATACTTTGCAGATTGGGAAATATAGTGGTTATCCACAATAGTTAATGAGAACAACCCAAGATTTCCATTTTTCCATAGTATTTCAAAACCTCTAGGCTAAGTCATCCCCCCTTTGACGTATCTTTAAACACTACACCTAGTATCAGATTATTCCATCACATAGCATTTTGTTAAAATATATTGAAACAAGCACATAATATGATATTTCCTGTGGTACAATATTCCCACCTTGCAAATGTTCCCACTAGCGACCACTCGTAATCACATTATGTCCGAGTGGTGATTGAGGGAATGTCTAATAGATTAACTTTCCCATCCTACTGCACAGTCAGCTATTCCCAGGCTCCTATCAATGGCTGCTTTTAACCAGATTTCTCTTGAATGATAAGATAAAAGGGGGTAGGGATCAGAAAAGTTGTGAATTGGTAACCACAACTGATAACCAGTTGATTGCTTTAGCCACCTGGGCATTGACTGAAGAGACAGTTACATGGGACAGAAATAATTCTTTGGGTCTTCATCTTCTTTCCGCCCTTAAGCCCCAAAATCAGTCTGTTCAATTTTGGTCTGAAGAATGTATTCGGGTCTCAGAAGTCATACATTCCAATATCTCACCCTACCACCACCTCCTGACTTTCCTTTCCTCAGAAGATCTTGTTTTTACCCCAGAGACCTTCCTCTCCTTGGTTCCACATCTTGCATTGCCCAAGTGTGTGTGTCCTCTCAATAGGAGCTTTCCTACCTTCCTGAATGTCATGACTGATCTTCTCTACCTTCTCAACAGCATCTCCATCACTTCCAGTCTACCCTCCCGCCACCCAGTCTGCATACTACCTGACCCTTAGATAAAAGACAAGAAATAATCCACTTTTTCTCCTTTCTATCTAGGGGACTGAGTCCTAAATTGAACAACACTGCAGACTGAAGAAACCAAACTCTGGGCTCTGACTTCACAAGTCATAGGTGCCTCCTATCTGCACTTTTATTAGCTACTGTAAGTTTCCTTTCCATTCCATGCAATGACTCTTCTGTATTAATGTAAACCATCACTTTTCCGCCATTAAATTTACAGCCAAATTCTTTGTTCTCACACACCTTCTCAATGTTACCTTCTACTTAGACTATGCTCAAAACTTTCAATGATCTGTTTGCTTGCTTTTTAGTTTTTTTTTTTCTTATTCTGAACTTTCCATCCTATCTGCAAATGTATTTACAGTCCACTTTTACCTTCTTTCCTCTGGTCTAAGTTCTCCCTACACAGGTGATGGTCAACCACCCAGCCCTTGACCTCATACACTTCCTTCCATTAGCCACTGTCTCTCTTATATATTCAGCCTCTTCTGTTCTACCTGCTGCTTTACCCCCCCTCAATTACCGTAAATAGTTAATGATCCACAGATCCCAGATTGAAGGGTGAGATGTGCAAAGTATCTGTCATCCAGATCTGCTGAATTCTGGCGCCCCCTCTCAGCACTCCACAAAAGTTGCTCTTGTCGGGTCCATAATAACATTTTCACCAAATAGTCATTTGTAGTTTCTATCTTACTGGATCCCTCTCCTTCATATAACACTGTTAATCCTATCCTTTTTTAAATGTGCTATGCCCTTGTTCTCCAAGACACACTACGTTCTTACTTCTATCCCCATTTCTATGAGTGAATCTCTTTCATATATTCTTTAATTTTGGATTCTTTTTTCAGTTCTCTGTCTTAGTCCCAGATTTAAAAAAAAAAACTGTTAAGTTAATGCATCTTATGCCATTTTAAACTATCATCAGTATGCTTTTGACTTCCAAATCTATATTTCCAACTCAACTCCCTCCCCTTCTTGTGATTTTCACTAGGAAGCTGAATCTGATTACTAATTTTTGAGAGAACCTAAATCCAGTTTTCCTAAAATGAATCGCTTCCCATTGCCTTGCATCCTTTCCTCAAGCCCCCATATACACTGGCTATACAAGCGGCCACCCCAACTCAAGCTTAAAATTGGATGTACCTTTTAGTTCCCTACTCCCTAGCTGCTTACAGCATATTCTTAACTCAGTCATGGATTATATCTCAAATAATCTGGTGTTGGACTGTTCTTCTCCATCTGCACTTTAACTGCCAGGCATCAGACTGCTATCACAACCTTCTTGGAGATGCAAAAGGTGCCTACATACTCTCTCCGCTCCTGGTTTTGTCTCTTCATTTTTATTCTCCACAAAGCTTCCAATCACTCTTCTTAGATGAAGGCTGATTACATCATTTTCATGTTGTGTACCCTTCAGTGACTTTCTACAGAATGATGCCGGGGCAATTTACTGTACTTCTTCATGATCTAACCCTTGCCTACCTCTGCAGTGACAAATGTCAGAACCTCCTACTTTAAACTTGCTGCTGCTGCTGCAGCAATATGGAAATGGATGATATTTCCCATATTCTGAAAATGGTTTCTCTCCTCGTCGCTTTCACTCACATGATACTTTTCCTTTTTTTCTTTAAATGGAAGATTTATAAGGAGGATGAATATTTGGTTGAAATAGTATCGTGAAAGAGTTCCATAAATAGCTGAAGTTAGAGGTCAATCTTTTTCCCTTTTGTCCTCCAGGATTTGATTACATACCAGCCCTCTATTCTTCTTTTTCTATAAAATAATGCTATTCAACAAAAATTTGTCCATAACTTATGTGAGAATAATTTTTCCTAATTGATATATAGAGTACATATAATTTCAGAGCTAAGACTGATTGAGAAATAATCCTCTTGTGAGATGTCTGCTAAAGTACAGATTCTTCAGTACTTGTAGGGGGATGCTAAAAATTACAAGGAGCTAAAAGAAACCATGACAGACTTCCAAGGACAAATGTCCCTGATACAGGTGAGGACAGCATGCGTCATGTGTTCCTTCCCTATCTCCTCATGCTGGCCCACTTTCTCATTGTCATGCTGTGAATTATAACAGCGTTGCATGGGTCCTGAAATTAGGACCCAATGCCAAAAAATGGCAATGAGATGAGAGTTTTGGGTGTTGTTTTTATATCTTGGTCTAAAATGTATTCCTATGAATCAGATTTAAGTGTCGTGAGGAACTGTCATCGCCTGAGGTTCAGTTGGATGTGTCTTTGTCCATGTAAAGACAGGTAACAGCAAGCAGGACCTGTCTTTGCTTTTATTAAGCTTCTCTTGTGTCTCGTAGGACCCATAACTGTGGAAGGAGTCTCTCTAACATCTTTTGTCTGAAATTTCCCACTTCATTTCCTATATCGGATGCCACTTGTGCCTGCCTTACACCTTCTCAGCCTCATGTCTGATTTCAGCCATGTTATGGCAAAGAGCTCTGTGAACATTTTGTCTCGTGGTGTCCTAACAGGACTAACACCTCAAGTGCCCATGCTCCCTACTCAGGGCTTCTCCCTGTTCAGGGCTTCTCCCTGCTCCGGGCTTCTCAATGTGGCCTCAAGACACATAAGACCACTCTGCATTAATACATTTACAGCCAAAAGCTCAGGGAAATAAAGCCAAATCTCCTGTTGAGGAACTGTCAACCACTGGGGGTCAGGGAGGGATGGCTAATCACTCAGGAGGATAATTTGGAGAGGCATCTATCCACTTTTCAGGGATCCAGCACCAATAACTCATGGAGATGACTTATAAACTTTTGAGCTCACAGCAGTAGTATCTGTGCCTGATAAAAAAAAAAATTGAGTGGTGGGATGTCTGCTAAGGATCAGTTGGTACCATGCTGGCAAAACAGGAAGAAGGGGGGAAACCCACATAAAGGAAGCTAGCTATCAGCCACTCTGTCAGTGCACTGCATCCTGCCCTTAATATCAAAAGAGAAAGACTACAGTAAAACATGCTATGTCTACTGAAGGCTAGCAGGGAAAGGCAAACGAAGATGAGTATATAACCAGTAATCACAATACATCTATGGAAAAACTACAAAGCAACAGAGTTAATAGAGCAAACTAAAGGAAACTTTAGAAAATGTATAAATGGAGACAGAGAGGTTCAGAAAAACTTTGTATCCATCAAGTATTCAAATAGAGAGTTACAGTATTTAAAAACTGATCATTACTTTAAAAGAATACTCTAGAGATTAGATACCCAGAAAAATGAACAAAGTTAAATGAAATCCAAAGGAACAAACTGACAGAAAGCATGGAAAAAAGGATAAGAGACATAGCATGTACATCTCTAGAAATTCCAGAGGCAGTTCCAGAAGGAGATGGCACAGAGAACAAAATGAAGGGGGAAGGGTGGTAAATAAAATAAATTAAAAAATATAAAAGAAGAAAATGTGGGAGAATTGAAGAGGCTTGGTGCAAAATTGAACATGTCTGCTTAAGTGTCAAACAGAGTAGATTAAAAATAAATCATATAGAAAGCTCCAAAGTTCATACACACAGAAGTAAAATATCAAAGCATAAAGAAAAAATTCTGAAATGTAGAAGAGAAAGAAATATAAAATGCTAGTTATAAAATAATGAGGATTCATTTTCCTAGATGATGAGAGGATTGTGCCTCCTAGAAGACTGTCCTTATCCTTTAGAGAAGATTGTTGAATAATTAAAGGTGGTCCCATGATGGCTGTAACTTACTTTCAAATGCTTAAGCAAAAGAATACACACACATATAGAAAGGGGGACACCAAGCAAATATGGCTAAATGCTCAGCTAGGTGGCAGGTACATGGGTATCCCCTATACTCTTCTTTCAACTCTCTTATTTATTTGAACAGTTTCCCACTATGAGCTATGAAGCTTAAGATCTTGTTGACTGTCAACTGACCAAAAATGGTCTATAATCAACCAGGTGTCAGACTGAAATGAGACATCTCCCTAGTGACACCAGATACAAGAGGATAACGGTGTGGTATCTTCTAAGTTCTGAGAAAAGTATCTTTTGACTTCTCCAGCTAGACAAACTAGGATTCAAATATAAAGGTGAACTATATTTCAATACAATTCAAATTAATGACTGTAAGATGAAATCAAATTAAGCACTAATGTGTAGAGTCAGTAATATCCCTCCTAAAAAAATCTCCTAAAAATAATATGAAAGAGAGAAAAAAAGGTAGAAACTGACAAATACCAAGAGAACATGGGAATGGGGGACAGTAATGGAGGAGGAAGTTCCAATCAATTTCTAGGAAACAACATATATTAATTCAATGAGACTGTGGAAACTATGGTCACAAAGCCAGACAATGCCTGCAGAGTGACAGCTCACCTGCTGGTGCTGGGAGGGGCTTAGGGCTGGGAGAATCAAAGTCCAGAGGAAAGTGATGAAGAGACATAGGGCAAAATGAATTTCTGTAGACACCGCAAACGTTGTATAGTTAACTCCTCCACCCTCCTTCCCGTGCGGGACATTGAGCTAAGCTCCTCCCATCTCCCACCCTGGGCGAGCGACTGGCAGTTTCTTCTCTGCAGAGCTTAGTGGTCCTCGGCATATGCCTCTACCAATGGTATTTTGTGGAACAAGAAACAGTCAATGAGTGAGTAGTCTTCTAGCTAACCCACACATGGCTTCCAATGGTTTTTCAGAATCTCACTATGAAATATTCATGGGAATGAAGTTGTATGAGGTTTTTGAGAAAAACTTCCAACATGAAAGAAATAATAGAGAAATAGGAAAAAAAACCTTTGGAGCTATTAAAGGATTCTTCAAAACTGTTATCTTTAATTAATATCCTCAGAGCAATCAGAGAAGATAGTCTATAAAACAAGAACAGAATGCTATGGAAAATGAAAACTGGAGAACAAAAAACTGGCTCCTAGAAATAGAACTATTTAAAGGACGATCTAAGGATTAAAAGATGAAAATTAGGGACATCTCACAAAAAGCATGACCAAAACCCAACGATAAGTGGGGAAACATGATAAAAAAGACAATCAACTGAAGAGGTCCAATACTTTATTAATGACACATTCATAAAAAGAGTAGAGAAAAATAAAAGGAGTAAAATTTTAACAGAGTAATGCAATCAAATTTTCTGAAGAAATTTTCCCACGTCAAAATAGCCCACAAAGTATCTAGCACAACAGGTGGCCTTTTATTTATTTAATCTTTTATATTCAATTAATATGTCAGCAGATATAAAGGAAAAATATTAAGTACACTTAATAACTAAATTTGAATCACTACAACAAACTGCCTATGTCTCAAATTAAGAATTACGGCATTTTGAACATCAAAAATTTCAGAAAACTCTTCCAGAGTTAACAAGCTAAAACCTCTAGTCCAAACCCAATCTGCAGTCCTTTAATTACAGTCTGGAGCTAAGAAGGGTTTTTACATTTTTAAATAGAAACAAAACAAAATGAAAAATATATGACAGAAACCATATGTGGCTCATAAAACCTAAAATATTTGCTACCTTGGTTTACTAACCACCTGTACTAAGCATCACAGTGAAATCTATCTGCTGTCTTTCCATTATGTTAGTCTTCTTCCAGAACATGAAAGAGGTTCTAAAAGACTCCATCCCTAAGACACTGAGAAATAGGGGTATCTTAGATTCACCAACGTCTAAACAGCCTCTGCCAAGTGGTACCTTATGCCACAGGGGGTCCCCATAGAAATGATTAGGTGCTGGGTTTGTTAGTTACATGTGACCACCTACGGTTGTCAAATGTCCAGGAGCACTGGAGGGATTAGTAAGGAACTAGAGAGAACATACCTGAACTAAAGACATTCACATTAAACACACACACACAAAATGTGCTGTGGTGACTAATCAACACATCCTATTTGTATAAATTGGTGTGATTTGTACTAAAGTCATTGCCATATGGAAGGATGTCAGGTTCTAGAATTTCTGCTGCCTCTGTAACTTTATTTTCTTATTTTCATAGCTACCTAAGAATGAAAATTTTGCTTATACGGAGACAATCCCCTCTTCTCACATTATTTGTACATTTCTTGGATTAATCTATTTCAGGCAATGACTTTCATGAGATGTGGTAGAAAAAAACATCTTAAGGCAAAAGGAAAGGTGGGTTTGGGCTGACACTTATCAAGATCTAGTGCAATAAACCAACTTCCCAATGACCCCCAAGACCCCTGCTCCCTGCCAGTCACACTCTATGTAATGGCTTCTGCTGGAATGAGGGCTACACTTCTGACGTGTGCCCACTAGGCATGGATTAGGTTACACAAATGATGACTTCTGTCTTGCTAGCAGATTCTCTTGCCGGCTTTAACAGCCTATCTGAGAAGCCCACATGACAAGGAACTGAGGGCAATTTCCAGCCAACTGTCAGGGGCGAACCAAGGCCTTCACTACTACAGCCAGGGAGGAAGTGAACCCCATCGACGACCACCAAAGTAGCCTAGATGTGGGCCTGCCCCAGGTGAACATGTAAATGGCTGCAAGTAGCATCGTGATGACAGCCTTGTGAAAAAAATGAAGCCAGAGGACCTGGCTAATCTGGGCCCAGATTCCTGAAAAATAGAGACCATAAGATAATCCATACGTGCTGTTCTTTTGTTAATTTTTTTAACATTTTATTTATTTTTGAGACAGAGAGACAAAGCATGAATGGGGATGGGGCAGAGAGAGAGGGGGACACAGAATCTGAAGACAGGATCCAGGCTCTGACCTGTCAGCACAGAGCCTGATGCGAGGTTCGAACCCACAAACCATGAGATCATGAACTGAGCCGAAGTCAGACGCTCAACTGACTGAGCCACCCAGGCGCCCCCCCTACGTGCTGTTTTTAAACTTGTAAGTTTTGGTGTGATTTGTTACACAGCAACAGATGACTTATACATATTATCATAGGAAGAAAACATTTTGCATGTTGTTCTAGGACCAGTTTGTGATTCAGCCAGCACCTCAAGATGATGAATATTCTATAGTAATGTGAGGGGCTGTGCCTGTACCACGTCTTTAGTTCAGTTAAATTCTGCACCCAGACATTTCTTCCCCTTTGACTTACACATTTTTCTTTTCTTTTTTTTAATTTTTTTTAATGTTTTATTTATTTTTGAGACAGAGAGACAGAGCATGAGCAGGGAAGGGCAGAGAGAGAGGGAGACACAGAATCTGAAGACAGGCTCCAGGCTCTGAGCTAGCTGTCAGCACAGAGCCCAACGCGGGGCTCGAACCCACGAATGTGAGATCATGACCTGAGCCAAAGCCGGATGCTCAACCGACTGAGCCGCCCAGGCGTCCCCACATTTTTCTTATTACTATACCCCACATATCTAAAATTTTAAAAAAGTAAGAGTCATCTCTAGTCTCTGTGGAAATTTGTGTATCTTTTTGGGAAATGAATTAGTACCACGCCTGATACCCCCTACTAAACAGATCCTAAGATAAGTAGAAACATTTATTTTATAGCATTTTGTTATTCTATAAATAAATAAGCAGATAGTGTTATCAAGTAATATTCATTCAAAACATTTTAATATTGAAAAATGTTCAGTAATTTTTATTTTCTCAATCACATATTTGAGAGCTTAATAAAACACATTTGACAAAGAGATAATATTATTTTATTCTTTTCTTCTGTTTTAGAAGATTAAAGTCCACAGTATGAGATTTTCCACATGGTTTTGCTCATGTTTATGTCAGTTTCATATCCTTTAAAATGATATCTTACTTTATATAATAAGATCCTAAAGTTGATTAAAATTTTTATTTAGTGATATGATTCTGTAATTTGCTGCAAATTAATGTGTGTGGCGGAGGGAGAAAAGGAATGGCTTGGAGGCTAGGTTGTTGAAGCTGGTAGACATATTATGTCTAAAACATGTCTAATATGGTAGACATACTAGTCTCTCTAGTTTTGTGTAGTATTTTTTAAATTTTTAAAATGTTTATTCATTTTTGAGAGAGAGAGAGAGAGAGAGAGACAGAGTGCAAACAGAGGTAGGGCAGGGAGAGAGGGAGACACAGAATCCAAGGAGGCTCTAGGCTCTGAGCTGTCAGCACAGAGTCCAACGTGGGGCTCGAACTCACGAACCGTGAGGTCATAACTTGAGCCGAAGTCAGAAGCTTAACTGAGTGAGCCACCTAGATGCCCTTCTTGTTTTGTATAATGTTTTTAATTTTCCATATGTGTGACAAAATTCTATATAAATATTTCATTTTTCCCATGGATCCTCCGATTGTAGTATTTTGCGATTTTTTTCTATAAAACCACATGCTGCTTCCAAGTTTCTTGCTACCCCTACCAGCAAAACAAACATATTTAACATTTTCTATTTCAGACAAGACTGCTCATTTTGTAGGAAACATGTTGTATAGGCAGTTTTAATAACGACTTTTAATAATGACTACATTTTATTAGTGACTAACAATGAAACAGTCTTTATGCCATGTCCTTTTCAAGGATTATTTCACTCAAATCCACACAGGGATAGTTTTATCCCTGGGGTGAAAGGGGAATAGGAACTTACCTGTGTAATTTACATGAATAAGTTACTCGTATAACTTCTAGGTGAGAAACTTACCTTAGAAGCTGAGGATAAGTCAGAATCTCTATGAAAGACCGTGTACATTGTAAAGCACTGTACGCTACACTGTGGTCTTATTTTCTTCTATCATATAATGCTTCTCTAGAAAGTTCTTTGATGTCCTACCAAATTTGATACTTTTTCTTTAAATACTTGATCAACTATGCATCAAAAGACTTTCTGGCACAGATTCTGGTAGATGTTTATATTTTATCTTTAAGGGCAAAGAACATAAAATGATTCAGTAACTATTTTCACTGAGATCCTGCTTAGGGTGGTATTAGAAAATTAAACACTTGAATAGTTTGACTTAACTTTGGTTAAGAGTATAGTCAACACAAGAGACCACTGGAGCTCAAAATGGTTGAAAAGAAAAATTTCAAACAATAAGAAGATAGTTGATATGAGGATCTATAGAATTCAAAGCAATGAGCAAGCTATTTAGAGAAGCCACAGAATACTTAAATCCTATTATATTATATTCTGGCATAAAAATGTTGAGTTTGTTTTCCCAAGAAATTTTCCTAGGGTCTGCTTTTGCATAATGAAACACTAGAAAACAATGATGTTTATTTTGTTTTTGTGGAAAACTGTATGGAGTCCCTGTTTGTTTTCTGTAGTTAAACTCACTCATCACCCTTGTGGAATCCGACCCACAGTCTGTGACATCGCTGGTGCTGCTAATCAACACCGCCGTCAATACAAGAGCGGTGGAGGTTCTCTAGGAGTTAGAATAAGCACCTGTAGACTTTTCTTTCTTGCATATATTATGACAGATTTGTTTTTAAAATACAACATAGGTTCTCAAACTTCCACCTCCACTTGGTTATAGAGTTTGCTGTCCTAATAAATTATCTGGGTTTGGATCCTGGCCCACCTTACCATCTATGGCCATGGGAAAACCTCTTTGTTTTTGCAAGTCTGGTACTCAGCCAGTGAAATGAAAACCCAGGCCTCGATTTGAAGAAAGTTATACGGCATATGGCATAAGAAGTATAGTAAGTGCTCAAAAAAAGATCATTTCTTCCCTTCATATAAGAGGCAGATTAATTTTTCTTATATTTCTGTAAAAACTTTTCTTTTAAATAATAACAATGTTTAATAAAAAATACTTACAATTCATTTAGTTAAAAGATGCTGGGTAGGCAATTCAATATGATTATATTATTATTACAGAAGATGAGGCAGAGGGGAAACTTAATGGGTATCCATCTGATAAATCATCATCCTCAAACTTAGAAAAGATTCAAGGTATCAACTAGACATTCCTTACTTAAATAAATGGGATAGTTATTTCTAAATACATATATGACATTTGTAAGTTGAGTGCTGTTATTATTTTTTTCTCATAAGTATTTCCCTATGTTAGATCAATTTTTCCAAACTTGCCTGATCATGAGACTCTTCTAAGTTAAAAATAGATGTTCAGATCCCCTCCCCTGGAGAGGCTGATACATTGGCACTAGGCCAGGAATCTGTACGTTTAACTGTTGTCCCAAGGGGTTCTCATGCTCAGGCAAGGATAGGAAAGAGAGCATCAGCTGATCTTCCCGTTTTGCTGATTGGGGGGAAAGTGTATACATGCAAGTCAACCACTAAAACTACATTTTTCCTAAGTCATAGTATACTTAAACTCAAACACTGATTCCTCAGAGTTAACAGTGGGGTAGCAGCCTGCAGAGATGAAAACTTAATTACAGTGAAGATTGAGGAGGTGATTTCAGTCTTTCTGAGCCAGGATTAGATTTCAGAGTTAACATATGTGCTTTCCAAGCAATTCTCCCACCCAGGCGTTTCTCACTGGTACACTGAGGACCACTCTTCCTCTATCCTATCCTTTCTTCCCTCTGTCCTTCCACTCTTCCTTCCTTCCTCCCACCCACCTGTCCACCTATCCAGCAAATACTAATGTAGAAATGAAGACTAAAAGAAGCTGTCATTGTCTGGGCTGCTATAACAAAACACCATAGACTGGGTGGCTTATAAAAAGGAATTTATTTTTTACAGATCTGGACACCAGGAAGCCCAAGATCAAGTCTTCAGCAGATCTAATGTTTGGCGAGGGCCTGCCATCTTCTCACTGTAACCTCACATGACAGAGGGGCTAGGGAGATCTGTGGGGGGGGCTCTTCTGTAAGGGTACTACTCCCCTCCATGAGGGCTCCACCCTTATGATGGAGACACCTTGCAAAGCCTCGACCCAAACACCATCACATTGGGCATTAGATTTCATTATGAATTTTGGGGAGACACAAATATTCAGTTTGTACCGGAAGCCTCTGGCTTCTGTGTCAGTACAGTCAGGAGACATGCTTGCCAACATAGAAGAAAGAGACAGGAAGACAGATAACATAAGCAGATGGGGAAAGAGTGGCAGGCTGAGGGAAACAGAATATATATTCTCTCAGGGCGCCTGGGTGGTTCAGTCAGTTAAGTGTCCCACTTCGGCTCAGGTCATGATCTCACGGTTTGTGAGTTCGAGCCCTACATCGGGCTCTGTGCTTATAGCTTGGAGCATGCTTTGGTTTCTGTGCCTCCCTCTCTCTCTGTCCCTCCCCTGCTCATGCTCTGTCTCTTGCTCTTTCAAAAATGAAAAAACAGGCACCTGGGTGGCTCAGTCGGTTAAGCATCTAGCTTCGGCTCAGGTCATGATCTCATGGTTTGTGGATTCAAGCCCCGCGTCAGGCTCTGTGCTGACAGCTAGCTCAGAACCTGAAGCCTGCTTTGGATTCTGTGTCTCCCTCTCTCTCTGCCCCTCCCCTGCTCGCACTGTCTCTGTCTGTCTCTCAAAAATGAATAAAAAATATTTAAAAAAAAAGATGGTCTCATCTTTTTTCAAATTTTAAAGGGCTACACAGAGTGATTCACATCATTAAATGTGAAATTAAAATGTTAATGATTAACCTTCTGGCTCCCATCCCCCACAATCCCCTCAGTCCCCCTAACCCCAATATTATGACACTAGAATAAATTCTAACCCTGGACACAATTCTTTATCTCTTTTGCAGTTATGTGATCCTCTCTTTGGTTCGACTTTTTGCCCTAATTCTTGTCATTAGCCTTCTGTCTTACTCTTTGTTCTCCAGAACACCTCTGTGTAACCTGACCACTAGCTCTCCAGTAACTCTTAGACTGGGTTTAGTCTTTGTTATGGGTTGAATTGTGTCCCCTCTAAAGTTATGTTGAAGTCATAACCCCCAAAACCTCAAATATGTCCCCTTATGGTGTCAAGTGGGACCTTATTTGGAAATAGGGTATTACTGGAGTAGGATGGGACCTTAATCAAGTATGATTAGTGCCCTGATGAAGAAAAGACTGATGACTGAAGACAGATACATAAGGAGGGCACCATGTGATGATGGAGGCAGAGACTGGATACAGCAAGTCAAGGAGCACCAAGGACTGTGGCCCCCAGCAGAAGCTATGGAAAGGAAAAGAAAAATATTCCCTAAAGTTTTCAGACAGAGCATCGTCCTGCTGACACTTTGATTTCAGATTCCTAACCTCCAGAACTGCGAGACAAGAAATTTCTATGTTTTAAGGCACTCAGTTTTGGGGTACTTGGTTAGGGGAGCCCTAAGAAACTAAAGGAGTCTTGTTGCTAGTTTCTTTGTATTACACTACAGACAAGTACTGAATACCAGCAATTGCTTTTGCCTACTGCATACATATACACTGGAACACCCATAACTAATGGAAATCTGGGTGAGAAACCTATATTCAGAGGAGTCAAAGTATCTTTTCTTCAACTTCCACAATGATTCTGTTCTCCAAGTATGTCACAAATTCCATGGGGACGGGGGGACAAGAGCAAAGTCTGAGTCCTACAAAATATTAAGATAGTGCCTAGCAATGTATCAACACGTTTTCTTTTTCCTTGCTAATGTTTATTAGTAGCCTTAAAGTTAGAAGATCAGGAAGAAAGCACACGAGAAAAAGCAACAAATATAAAAGCTCATCTACATGAATGGAAGCCTACTTAGCCAAAGATGGATTTACTTATAATTCAATAAATGGCTATCTGTCCTTTAAACTGTAAAACTGTGATATGAAACATTTTCATGAATAAATGTGATTTCAAAAAAAAAAGAGAAAGAAACACTGCATCACTTTCTTTAAGAAAATGTACTGTATTTTATATCAGGGAAAATGATAAATAACTATTGCTACTGCATAGATGTGAAAAATCACAATGTATCTTTTTTTTTTTTATAGTAAATTGAACGCTCCCAGTGAAGTTGATAAATTGATGGTTCAGCACATCTGGGGACTTGTTTACTCTGGTCTGCAATTGTCCTTGCCGCAAGGCTAAATTTTACTCTCTCATGGTTTGTAAGATATAAGGACATAAAATAGATTTGTAACGTCTGGGTCACAGAAATCCCATTTTATAGTTACATAAAATCCTTCGGACTAGGCTAGTGTGAAATACATTCAATCATTCATGTACATGTGTGTATACATACGTGAGTACACACTTGTACATTTGTACTCTTTTTTAATGTTTATTTTGAAAGAGAGAAAACACATGCATGCAAGGGGGAAGGGCAGAGAGGGAGAGTGAATTCCAAAAAGTCGATGTGGGGGGCGCCTGGGTGGCTCAGTTGGTTGAGTGTCTGACTTTGGCTCAGTTCATGATCTCATAGTTCATGGGTTGGAGCCCGCATTGGGCTCTGTGCTGGCAGCTTGGAGCCTGGAGGCTGCTTCTGCTTCCCTTTCTCTCTCTGCCACTCCCCTATCATGATCTGTCTCTCTCTGTCTCTCAAAAATAAATAAATGTTTAAAAAATTCAATCAGCTGATGTGGGGCTCAATCTCACATGAGATCATAACCTGAGCCAAAACCAAGAGTCTGATGCTTAACTGTCTGAACTATGCAGGCGCCGCACTTTTTCTTTTATTTTAGAGAGAGAGTCAGAGAGAGAGAGCACATACACAGAAGCAGGGGAGAGGGGCAGCGGTAGAGAGAGAGCGAAAATCTTAAGCAGGGTTCATGTTCAGCACAGAGCCTGATGGGGAGTTTAATCCCATGACCCTGGGATCATGACCTGAGCTGAAATCAAGAGTCAGACACTCACTGGACTGAGCCATTGAGGCATCCTGGAATAATCTTTTTAAAATTTTTGAAATATACCATTATATAAACATTATATTACATGAAATATAAACACAGATGTACACTAACACATGTACCTACCTACACATATATATGCTGCATGCAGCAAAAGTAAAATAACCATTTGAGTTACTTTGGATATTATAATATCCAAATTTTTCATGTGAAGAAGATCATGAGGTAATCAAGAAACCAAAGGAATTCCTGTAGGACCAATTTGTCCCACCTGTTAGAACATCCTCACAGTTTCAAAGTAAGAGACAAGTTCCTTATTCAAAACCTGACTGAAGGATACCAATCTGACTCTAAAAGCTGACCACATGCTTCTTTGCACATTCTAGGGCTGAAAATATGCTTGGAAACTCCTAAAAAAGTGGAAGCTTGAGAAACATAGAATCATGTATATTAAACTTCAGGCAGAGAGACTAGTTGAATATCATTCCTCCACCAACAAATCTCCTTGGGAAAATTATAGGTAAATGGTGGATGTACTACCAATCATGTTTGAGAAGAGATACATTGGGTAGGGAGAAGTAATTGAAAAAGGGAGGATAATGATATTGTGATAGGTGGATATTTGAAAGCCTGAGAAATGCCAAAAACTTGGAGGTTAAAGCAAAATGGAATAGAAAACTAGAAAGAACCTGGCATATAATGATTAAGATTTAGTGGAAAACACGGTCAGTCAAAGCATATGTATGACTTCTCTTCTCTATAATGACATTCTTTAAAAAATACTCAAGAATGAGTGTGTGTGTGTGTGTGTGTGTGTGTGTGTGTGTGTGCGCGCGTGCAGGGACAGAGAGAAAGAGAGACAGAGAATAACCTGAATTATTAGTACAAGAAGTTGATAAGAGATGCCAGCCCCATGGAACAAGTATTTGCTAATAGCCATCCTAGATTTAGAAACCTCAAGAATATTTATTGTACCTGGTGCCAATCAGACCAGATTGGAACTGAGACAAATAAACAGAAAGGCTCTTGGGTTCCAAAAATGTACTCCAGTTATGAAGGGCAAAGTCTAAAGGCAGGGTTTGGAAGACTGAGAGAGACAGACCAACTGCCTTGGCCATGGAGAAGGGGGAGTTCAGGGAAGACTGGGTAATGAAGTCAGATGCAGCAGAGGCTTTCCTGGTAGCAGGCAATGGGGGCAGTGGCTCTGGGGGAGTGTCTCAAGTGTTTCTTGTTGATCCACTGGCAATCGCCTGGTTGAAATCAGAGCCCAGGGAATGGGCATTTACTAAGAACAGCAGGCCACAGGAAATGTAGCAGTGACTTTGAGGTATGGTTTTCCCTGGTGATCAGGGTATTTTGTTAATATACTGAAGAAATGAGTATTATGTGTAGTAACACCATAGTACAGGCTATCATTGGTGGCAGAGTGAGGACCATCTTCCTCAAAAGACAGAGTTGCTCTACACGAGCAAAGAGGTCTGTGCATCCTGGGCTGAGATCTGGCGAGGTAACATTACCAAATAGGAAGTGGGTGGCTGGAAAAGGACAAGCACTAATAGATGCATCAATGGTATGAGTCTCTTTCCTACTTTTCCAGGTAATGCTAGAGAACTAAGAGAATGCCTAAGATAGCACCAAAATGGAAAAGTGAGAATCCAGGAAGAATCCACTCAGGAAATCAGACCACGATAGAAAACTCACTGAAGAATAATTAAGGAAAAACAATAAAAGCAGCCTATGATTTTGTGGCTCAAAGGACACCCAGGAAAGGAGATATATATAACTAAAGAAAACAAAATTTTAAGTATACTTTCTCAATATTAAAACTCTTTCCCAGGAATTACAGAGCCCTTTGTGGCTTAGCAATGTATACTTCCTTGATCTCACCTTTTGCCATACTCAGTCACTTCTGGAATTCTGTCCCCCACCCAGTAATAACAAAGTACCCATCTTATTCCATAACCATGTGGTGTCATCAAAGAAGACCCACTGGGGAGTTAGATACTCATCAATTGTGAACACAACTCAAATTGAATGAAATTTGGAATTAAAAAGATAAAGTTTTAGCAAAGAAACAGAAGATATAAGAGGATGGGAACTTTATAACTGAAAACCACAATAACTTGATGGGTGGGCTCAACAACTACCCATTCTGAATAACATACAAAGAAAAGAGACTAAAGAAAAAAATTATTATAACACTGTGGGACAAGAGCTTACATTGCTGTAATCAGAGTCCTAGAGGATGAGGAAAAATGTGCAGAGCCAAAAAAGTGAAGAAATAATGGCTGAAATTTTTCTAAATTAGGCAAAATACATATTTCTTATTGATCTGAGAGCTGAAGGAATGCCAAAGAGAATGAACCCAAAGAAATCCATACCAAGATATGTCATGGTCAAACTTATAAAAACTAAAAGCAGAGAAAAAATCTTGAGTGCAGCAAGAGAGAAGTGGCACTTCACTTTTAAAGGAAAAACAATTCAAATGATGGCAAATTTCTCATCAGAAACTAAGGAGGCCAGGAAGAAGAGACACAACACATTTTCAAGTGCTAAAAGGAAATAACTCAACCTAAACTCCTATATCCAGAGACAATATCCCCTTGAAGAATGAAGGGGGCATTAAAACATTCTCATATGAAGGAAAACTAAGAGAACTGCCCACAGAATTATCCCCAAAGAATGGCAAAAAAAAACCAACCAAACAAACAAAAGAAACAAACAAACAAACAAACAAACAAAAAACCAAGCCTGATTGGGATTTTCTCTCTCTCTCTCCCTCTCTTTTTAAAGCAATTATATTATAAATGGAGACAGTAAAGGGACACAAAGAGAAGTAACTTTTATATTTTAATCAAAATGATAAAATGGTGACACTAATAGATTGTGATAAATTATGTATAAATTAAGACCTGGAGCAACCACTATAAAAGTTATACAAAAAGATACCCAAAGTACTATAAAAAAAATCAAAATGGAACTATTAAAAATGTTCAAGTAATCCACAAGAAGTCAGGAAAAAGAAAACAGAAAAACAAAAAACAAAAACAAGCATAAAACAAAAAAATAAAATTACATACTTAAGCTGTACCATATCAACAATTAGATTAAATGTAAATAGTGTAAATGTGCCCAATGACAAAGATTGTCAGAGTAGACTGAAAAACTTGTCTCAACTGTATGCTGTCTATAAGAAACTCACTTCAAGTATTAGAATACAGGCAGGTTAAAAGTAAAATAATAAAAAATATATATTCTCCAAATATAAATGGAATAAAAGTAGAAGAAAAATAAAAGCGGTTATATTAAGTAGACTCCAAAGCAAAGACAATTAGCAGAAATGGAGAGAAACATTTACAAATGATAAAGGGTCAAATGCCAAGAAGATACAGCATTCCAAAATGTGTATCCACTGAAAACTCTTAGAGCTGAAGTGAGAAATAGATAAATCACAATAATCATTTGCGACTTCAAAATCAGTCTCTCAAAACTTGATAGAAGAAATAAAAAATCAGCAAGGATCAGGAATACCTCAACAACACCATCAACCAATGGTATCTAACCAACATTTATAGATGACTTGCATTCAAAGTAATCTCTTCAAGTGCACTGGAATCATGTATCAAGATAGCCCACTGACTTTATTATTTTTATTTAAAAATTTTTTAATGCTTTTTTATTTTATTTTTGAGAGACAGAGAGAGACAGTGTGAGCAGGGGAGGGTCAGAGAGAAGAAGACACAGAATTTGAAATAGGCTCCAGGCTCTGAGCTAGCTGTCAGCATAGAGCCGGATGCAGGGCTCAAACTCCTGAACCATGAGATCATAACCTGAGCCAAAGCTTGACGCTTAACCAACTGAGCCACCCAGGCACCCCAATAGCCCACTGACTTTAAAACAAATCTCAACAAATTCAAAAGAACTGAAATCATATAGACCATAGTAGAATCAAACTAGAAGTCAATAATAGGAAATCCTCAAAGCCTTGAAAACTAAACAATACTTCTAGACAATTCATAGGTGAAAGAGGGAGTTTTAAGGGAAATTAAAAAATGCATTAAATTAGGGGCACCTATTAAATAATTAATATTAATAATATTAGAAAAGAGGAAAAGTTTTAAAGCAATAATCTAAGGTCCTACTTCAGGAAACTAGGGAAAGAAGAGCAAAATAAAACTGAATCAAGCAGAAGGAAGGAAATAATAAAGATAACAGCAGAATTCAATAAAATTGAAAACAGAAAAAGCAATAGAAAATAATGAAATGAGAGATTATTTTAAAATATCACTAAAATTAGTTAACTTCAGCAAAGCTGATAAGGAAAAGAGAGAAAAGATACAAATTGCCCATATCAGGATATCTCTACAGACTTTAAGGAAAACAAAAGGATAATAAGGAAATACTACAAACAACACTACACTCAGAAACTTGACAATTTAAATGATATGGACCTATTCCCTGGAAATAAAATTATCACAACTTACCCAGTACGAAAGAGTTTGAATAGTCCTATAAATATTAAAGAAATTGAGTGTGTAACTTAAAAAAAAATGTCCAGATCCAGATGGTTTCACTGGAGAATTATAAAGCTACATGAATTAAGACACTGTTATTTGTATAAAAATAGACATACAGATCAATTGAGCAGGATAAGGATTCTAAAAATAAACCCACATAAGTAGAGCCAACTGATTTTCAACAAAGGTTTCAAAACAATTCAGTGTGGAAATGATAGTTCTTTCTTTTTATTTTTTAATATATATTTTTGAGAGAGAGAGAGAGAGAGAGAGAGGCAGAGGAGACAGCGTGAGCAGGGGAGGGGCAGTGAGAGAGGGAAACCCAGAATCCCAAGCAGGCTCCAGGCTCTGATCTGTCTGCACAGAACCTGATGTGGGGCTTGAACCCATGAACCACAAGATCATAACCTGAACTGAAGTTGGATGCTTAACAGACTGAGCCACCCAGGTGTCCCAAGATAGTTCTTCCAATAAATGGTGTTAAATTATTTGTACATCCACAAGTAGAGCAATCTCAATCTATAAAAGTTCTAGAGAAAAACACAGGAAAAAATCTCATTGATTTAGGAGTAGGCAAAGATTTCTTATATAGGAATACAAAGTGTACAAACAACAAAAATAATTAAATTACACATGATCAAATAAAAAAGTTTGGCTCTTCAAAAGACAGTCTTAAGAAAAATGAAAGTCAGACCTAGGAGAAATTATTTGCAAAACCTATATTCAATGAAGAATCTATTTCCAGAATATGTATAGAACTCTCATAAGCCAACTCATAAACCAAACAACACAATTAAGCTTTGAGGAAACGAGTTAAGCAAACACTTTAGAAAAGAAGACTCAGGGGTGGCTAATGATCACCCAAAAAGTAGTTCAATGTCATTAGTCACTGGGGAAATGCAAATAAAACCACAATGAACTATCGCTCCATGCATATTATCATGGCTTCCATAAAAATAACCAACTATCAAGTGAAGGAAATAAAGGATTAGTATACACTCTTGTATACTGAGCAAGGACTTTCACAGATTGCTGATGACAATATAAACCATACATTTTGAAAGTTTGGCAATCTCTTATGAAGTTATACAGACAGTCACTGTATCACCCAGCAACACACTCTAGAAATTTACTAACAGAGGATGAAAATGTGTGTTCACATAGAAACCTGCATGTAGAAGCATATAGCAACTTTAATAAACATCCAAATGGGAAACAACACAAACAATCAGACCTTTATATATCTATAAAACAGAATACCACGTAACAAATATAAAGGGACAAATTATGGAATCATGAAACACCATGGATTTATGTTAAAAGCATTATGTTAGATGAAAGAAGCCAAATAAAAAGTAGCATATACAGTATCATTCCAGTTTTATGAAATTCTAGAAGCAAAAAGTACAGTAACAAAAAGAAGAATGCCAGGGACTAGGAGATGGGAAGAAGGATTCATTGCAAAGGGCATAAAGAGACTTATTGGAATAACAGAAATGTTCCATATTATGATGATGAATATATTTGTTGATGTAATCAAGTCTGCACCTAAAAATCATAAATTTTATGTACATTATACCTCAATAGAGTTAACTCTCTCCGACACAAAATAAATGACCCAAAGTCTTCACAATTTAAAAAACACAACCACACAGGACAAATATAATCATTTCAAAGAATTTTGTAATATATTACTCTGACCAAATACATTGATGCATAAGAATAAATCTTAAACATCATATTGAGTAAAAGGAGCAAATAGAAAAATAAGCAATTTATTTACCAGTCAAAACTTAGTTTTGTTAAAGGATATAAACATAGATAGGAAAAAAAGCAGTGAAAGTAAGGAAATAAAGAATTAGTATAAATTCTTATATACTGACTATTCCTAAAAAGGAGGGAAAGAGAATAACCCAGGAGGTTCCCCTAGAAAGATTCTGGGGCATGATAATATTTCATTTTTTTGGTCTTGGTAAAGATGCAGACATTTCATGATTGTTCTTTAAACAGAATGAATATGGTCTCAAACTTCATTTTAAGAATGTTATATTTCTCTGTATTTAAAAACTTTAATGAGAGGAATTAAAGAATAGAGATACAATCTATAGCTTCCAAATTAACAAAGGGGAAAAAGTATCATAGAAATTCTATTGACCCAAGTCAGAGGAGGATAAAACATAAAAAAGATGCAGCTGAGACTGAAAACAAGCTAAACATCTCTTTGAAACAGAAACTGAAAAAAATGCATGTGGTTAGCAGGGCTGAGCCTACAGGCCTGCTGAGCTCTGGGTGTGGAAGCAGCTATGTAAGGTAGTACACCAGAAAAAGATCCATCCAAGACAAGGAATTAGCTAGAATCACAACTCCGTGCCAGCAACTGGGGTGGAGTTGCCCCTGGTCATGAAAGGGCACTGGGGAGGAAAAAATCAACAAACTGTGGCTGACCAACACAACATGTGGCTACAGCTTTTAAGAAGCTATGGGCATAAGGAAATGGGAAGACCCATAAGCAGCCTCGTAAACAAGAATGGAAACCAACTACCCGCTGGCGTGGATCTCGACCTGCATTCTGTCTGTGCCACAGGAGAACTTGAGCATGAAGCCCTCATTATATTACATAAGATTTGGTTCTGGACTGGGCAGCCATAGGATTCAAGTGGAGGCACCCTTATGTGAGACTAAGAGACTGAGACAGAGAACTTTTCACTCCAAATGAAGCTGTGGAAATAACTAAACACAGTCAACAAAATTGCTAATAGAATGTTTTGACAAAAGCTTTAAAATCAGTGGGTTTTGAATGTACTTCATTCCATAAAAAGGAATGAAGTTCTGATACATGCTACAAAACAGACATCCAAGACATGATGGCAGGTAAAATAAACCAGACACAAAAGGACAAACCCTTATGATTCCGCATAGGTTCCACAATAGGCAAATTAATGGAAACAACAGGAGATTAGTGATTATAAGCACCGGGGGAGGAGGAATAGGGAGTTGTTGCTTAATGGTTATGGAGTTTTTGTTTGGATTAATGAAAAAGTTTTGGAAATAGCAGTGATGGTTACATAACACTGTGAATGTAATTAGTGTCACTGAATTGCACTCTTAGATACTGTGAAAATTGTAAATTTTATGTTATGCGTCTTATCACAATAAAAATAAAATATATGAAGCAAAATAGAGGTACACAGAAGATGTACACATCCATAATTATAGTGAGGGATGCTTACATACACATAGCATAAAATAATAGAACTAGTGAACAAAAATTAGAAAAGCTATAGTACACATTTTAAAAAATTTATTATTTATTTTATTTATTTTTTTTTTTTTTGAGAGACAGAGAGAGACAGCATGAGCAGGGGAGGGTCAGAGAGAGGGAGACACAGAATCTGAAGTAGCCTCCAGGCTCTGAGCTAGCTGTCAGCACAGAGCCCAATGCGGGGCTCGAACCCACAAACCGTGAGATCATGACCTGAGCTGAAGCCGGACACTTACCCGACTGAGCCACCCAAGCGCCCCTATAGTACACTTAAATAACAGAAATAAAATGCTTGATTTGGTATATTTTCACACATGTGTTTATAAAGAGTGCTCCCAAGAAATATATAAAATATATTATTTTAATGTATACATGGAATATTTAGAATAGTTGCAATACATTGGGTATTCTTTCCTGGTATCTGGCCAAAGAATCAGTAGTGTGTAAATTATAATCTCTGACTATAATGCAATACAATTAGAAATAAATTTAAGATTGTTTAAAAGGAAAATTTCTGGGGCACCTGGGTGGCTCAGTTGGTTAAGCATCTGACTTCGGCTCAGGTTATGATCTCATAGCTTGTGAATTCAAGTCCTGCATTGGGCTCTGTGCTGACAGCTCAGAGCCTGGAGCCTGCTTCAGATTCTGTGTCTCCCTTTCTCTTTCTCTCTGCCCCACCCTGACTTGTGCTCTGTCTCTGTCTCTCAAAAATAAATAAACATTAAAAAAATTTTTAAGGAAAATTTCCTGTAACTGTCCATATTTGAAACCTTTAATAGAAAAGTCATAATGAACATATATGAAAGTAATACATATCAATTATGAGATGCACCTAAGTGGGACTTAGAGGTAAATTTACACAATTACACAATTACACACACACACACACACACACACACACACACACACACACATATATTTTAATGAAGTGATTTTAGGGCCCAACTAGGCCTTCAGATTCTGTGCCTCCCTGTCTCTCTGCCCCTCCCCAATGCGTGCTCTGTCTCCCTCTTTCTGTATCAAAAATAATCTAAAAATTAATTTAAAAAACGAAATGATTGAAAATGAATTAGTTAAACATTCAAATCAAGACATTAGAAAAGGAAAAAGAATAATCTGAAGAAAATAAAATATAGAAAATAATAAATATGAGATCAAAAATCAATGAAATAGAAAATTTAAAAAAAACAAGAGAAAATTGACAGTACTTTCTTTTTTAGTTTCAGGTATACAATTTAGTGATTCATCACTTATATACAACAGCCAGTGTTTATCACAAGTGTCCAACTTAGTACCAATTGCCCATTTAATTCATCTCCCTCCCACCTCCCCTCTGGCAACCCTCAGTTTGTTCTCCATAGTTAAGAGTCTGTTTTATGGTTTCCCTCTCTGTCTTTTTCTTTCCTCCACCCATATGTTCATCTGTTTTGTTTCTTAAATTCCACATGAGTGAAGTCATATAGTACTTCTATTTCTCTGGCTGACTTATTTCACATAGCATAATATTCTCTAGCTCCATCCATATCATGGCAAATGGCAGTATTTCATTCCTTACTAAGGTGGAAAGTAGATCTATACTTTTATTATGGTAACAAATAGTTGTTACAGTGAGATCTATAAACATGTACAGAATTATTATATTTAAATTCATATATAACAATATTTATATTTTTACATTACAGTTTTGAAATCAGAAGATGAAGTACAGCTCAAGTTTACAACAAAGAGAAAAAACATAAGACAAAAATAGACAAAGTTAACAGTAAAAATATAATTATCTGTTTTTGATACATGGAAATGCTCAAAAAGCTACATCTTCTTAATCTGATTGTCCAAATCATTAAAATATGGATGATTCAGTGCCATTTTGCCAGAAATTCATTTGGTAGGATCATAGATCAACATTTCTGAGAGCAGATGCAAGCTATTTTCATCCAAGGTTTTGACATGGGATGCTAGACTTCCTGGTTTCCACTTGGGAAATTCATTCTTATAGTCCTATAAAGATTCCACTTCTGACCAGACTTCATTATTGGGGGTGCCCAAAGCTCTGAAAATTCTGAAGAGTTGATCAATTTCTAAATCTCCATGGAAAAGGGGTTTCTTAGGTGCTAATTCTGTAAATATGGTGCCTATACTCCAATGTCAGATGCCTGCAGTACTTTTAGAGCTCTATACCAGAGTGCCACTACCTCCTGTGCATATATTCTAACAGGTATTCCAAAAGCTCCGAGGAGGCCCGAACCAGCCAGTTTAATTGTTCCTTTGTCATCAATCAGTAGATTTTGAGGTTTTAAGTCTCAGTGCAGAACTCTTCTGGAGTCGCAAAACAAAATCCCTTGTAGGATTTGGTACAAGCAACTCTTCACAAGTGAAGATTCCATTAATGGACCAAGAGGGATGGAGTCTATTTCTTGAGATCCATGGAAAGGAATTCAAAGATGAGATATAGCCTGGAATCTTGCATAAGCACATCTTGAAGACTGACTATATTTGGATGATGCAGTTCTTTTAATAGAGAAACTTCCCAAATTACAGTATTAGAAACCCCTTCTACTTCACTTTCTAGTCTGGTTTTCTTCATGGCTACCACCTGACCTGTAGTTTTGTGTCCACCCTTATACACAACTCCATAGGTATCTTCTCCAACTTTCTCTAGTTTGGTATAGTCTTCCATAGTTAATCAGTAGATACAGTAGATCCCGGCTTATTAGCCTGTAACGAAAGTGGTGGCGGCTATCACATTGGTGTCATGCTCACCTCAATTTCAAGAGCCAGCTTGTTGTTGTTGCTTTTTTTAAACACTAAATTTTTAATAGAATTGTTTAATCATGAATAAAGCTTAGTGACTGAGAGAAAAAATATTCCATTTATAACACTGACCAAAATTTATGGGTATACAGAAAAAAATCTAATGATTTTTTAACAAAGTAAACTAAAAAGCATTATTGAAGGATGGAAAAGAAAACCTAAATTAAGAGGAAAAAATACCAACTCCCAAAATTGGAAGACTCTCCATCAAAGATGGAAATTCCCTTCAAATAAATTTACAAATGAAATATAAGCACAAAGTCCCACCAGACTTTTCCATGGAAATTGACAACGAACCAAAAATCTCAAAGACAAATGTGAAGAACAGGAAGGGAGACATGTTTTAAGAAATAGTATTTACGATTATCTAATATTATCCCAGGGACAGATAAATCAAGCAAATAAAATAGAAATGAGCAGTAGACTCAAAATAGCCCTACTCACATATGGAAACCATACATAATAAGTATGTTCAAATGGACAGACCATTCAATAAAAAGTCTGGTCCAACTGATTATGAATATTGAATAAAATTAGGTTTCTATCTAACATAATATACTGAAAAAAAATCCCCAATGGATAAATATCTAATGGCAAAAGGCCAACTAATGTTTTAGAAAAAAAGTAAGATAACATCTTTATGACATTATTGATACTAATAGTTTTTATTTACATCACAAATAAAGACTTGGAATAAACCACAAATTTAAGGTAAAATGACACTCTACTGATATCTCACAGCTTGTAGATTTACTTTTGAACACGTGGGCTTTAGAGTTGCCAAGAAAAGGGAGTGGAGAGATAATAAAAGTATGTCAGCTTTTAACTGGCTTGGAAGGAACATGTAACTTCCAGTTAATACTCAACTAGCCATGATTAGTCCCAACTTAATTGCAAGGGAGCCTGGGAAACATGGCAGTGCACTTGGATGCTGGGTTATAGGGGTGACTATTACTTGGTTCTTCCATAGGTTCTTGATCTATGACTTCTAGATTTCATTTAATCAAACCCTTATCAATTTTCAATTGCTGCTGTAACAAGTTACCAAAAACTTAATGCCTCAACACACCCTCAATTGATTGCATTGCACATTTGGAGGTCAGAAGTCCCAAAGGGGTTTCACTGGTCTGAAACCAATATATTGGCAGGACCCTGTCCCATATAGAGGCTCTATGGGAGAATTCATTTTTCTCATCTTTTTGACCTTCTAGAGGCTGCCAAAATTCCTTGAACCATGGCCCTGACCAACAATCAGATCATTTCAATATCTGCTTCTATCATCAACTCTCCTTCTCAAACTCTCCTGCATTGCTCTTACATTTATAAAAACCCTCATGATTATATTGGATACAACCAGCTAATACAGGATAATTTCCCCACCTTGGGATCCTTACCTTAATCATATCTGCAAAGTCCCTTTTGCCAGATAAGGTCACATACCCACAACCTGTGATCATTAATATGTGGTGATATTTGTGAGCCATTATTCTGCCTACAACACATGGAATGATACAATTTTTGTAAAACATACAAACATACACACATGCACACACACGTCTGGAAATTTAGATGTGCCTATAAATGCAATTCTATATGTATCAACAGGATGTTAAATTTAAAGATATAATAAGTTATATTCTAAAAGATTTATTAAACTATATTCATAATTAAATAGGGTAAGTAAAACTGGTTGAAGCTGAGAAAAGATTTTGTGAGAAAGATTTCTTCAGAACAAACTATGAGTGTTTGTCACATACACACCCAGTGAAAGGGTATGGGGTATGTTAGAGGATACTAACTTTTCTCAAGAAGGAGCCCTGTAAGAGAAATTAGAGGGCATAACATAAGTTCACTGGAAGTTGTGGGGTTGAACGTCACAGAAAACTAATATGTGACAAAGGCCTGGAGATTCTAATGGAGAGGGTCTGTAGCTGTTATCCTGGGGTAGCAGAAGGCAGAAAGTGAAACCGGGCTTTGTTGGGAATGTGCTGAACTGAGACTGATGTGTGGCAAAGGATACAAGAGCATTTCCTGTGGATTGGAACAGAAAGGAGAGAACTAGCCTGGAATCTTTAAAATTCTTACTCATGAGGTTGACATTGAGATGGAGGCCCCAGGAGAATATCAGAATGGAGTGCACATGAAAATAACAGACTGAGTAGTATAGCAACCAAAAGATGAGAACGCATTGCCAGTCTTACGGTAACTGCAATTCTATATGTGTAAACAGGATGTTAAATTTGGAGATATAATAGATGTATATTCCAAATTACTTATTAAGCTATCTGCAGAATTTGAAATAGAGAAAGTAAAAACTGTCAGTGAATGAAGAATATGTAAAAAGCACCCATGCCTAGGAGTGACACCAGCATGATGGCACAACAGGAAGCCCCAGTCTCATTTCTCTACAGAGACATCAACTCAATGACATACAGTCCAAGTTGCCTTTGTGAGAAATCAACAAACCAGTGAAGCACTTGCAGCACCCCTGATGAGGGCAAAGCCAAGTAGAGCCACATGGAAGGTGGTAAGAAAGTTAGTTGTACTGACCTGGCAGGTCCCTCCCCCTGCTTCTGCAGCACAACACAGAGCATTGGTAGAAAGTGCCCAACTGGTGGTTTCTCCCTAAGGAGAGACAAAGAAAAGTGGAACATCCATCAAACACTCTGGCCTCTCAAAAGTCTATCCCAAGGACTAGTTTTTATCCCATTAAACTCAGTTCTGACAGAAACCAATATAGGTTGGATGCCTAGGGGCCACTGAGAACAAAGGCTAGCATGGTGGCTTGTTGTAACACCAGAGAGATTGAATTTCCATGGGTAGTCACCAGGGAAAGTAAAATATTATAAACTCCCGAAAAATAAACATGGCAAGCTACTTTAACATAGAAATTACAAGCACAAGCCCAAAGAAGTCACATATGCATATGAGACTTGAAATGCTCCAGAATCTCTAGTCAGCTGGATTATTGAAGATCTTCCCAGTACAAAGATAGTCCCTAAAGACTGGGAGAGATGGCTGTTTTTTCAAATGCTCAAATTTCAATAAAATCACAAAGCATAAAAAGAAAACAGGAAAATATGGCAAAAATCAAAGGAACAAAATAAATCTCCAGAAACCAACACTAAAGAAATGGGGATCTATGAATTACCTAAGAAAGAACCATTAGAAATAGCCTAAAAGATGCTTTATGAGCTAAAAGAGAACACTGATAGACAACTAAATGAAATTAGGAAAATGATGCATCAATGAAATGAGAGTATCAACAAAGAGATAGAACCTATTAAAAAGATCAGAGAGAAATTCTGAAGCTGAAGTATATACAAATAGAAGTGAAAAATTATCTAGTAGGATTCAACAACAGACTTGATCAAGCAAAAGAAAGAAATAGTTAACATGAAGACAAGTCATTTGAAATTATGGGTCAGAATTATAAGAGAAAAAAAGAACAAAAAGAAGTAATAGGAGCCAAGGGACTTATGGGACACCCTCAAAAGTATACTATCCAAAAGTAGTAATATATGCATTATGGGAATCACAGAAGAGACAGGGAAAGGAATGAGGATCTATTTGAAGAACTAAAGGCCAAAAATGTCCCAAATTTGAGAAAGGGAACAGATAAACAAACTCAAGAAGTAAAAAGAAATCCAATTGGGATGAATACAAAAAGGTTCATGCCAAGACAACATTATAATCAAATTGTCAAAAGTCCTGAAGAGAGGATCTTGAAAGCAGCAAGAGAAAAGTTACTCATCACATATAAGGAAACCCCAATGCAATTATCAGCGGATTTCTCAATAGAAATCTTGTAAGCCAGAGGGTGTGAGATAATCTATTCAATGTGATGAGAGAAGAAAACTGCCAAACAAGAATACTGTCTCTGGCAAAGCTGTCTTTAAAAAATGAAAGGGGGGGCGCCTGGGTGGCTCAGTCGGTTAAGCCTCAGGTCAGATCTCACGTTCGTAGGTTCGAGCCCCGCATCAGGCTCTGTGCTGACAGCTAGCTCAGAGCCTGGAGCCTGCTTCCGGTTCTGTGTCTCCTTCTCTCTCTCTGCCCCTCCCCCTCTCATGTTCTGTCTCTCTTTGTATCAAAATAAATAAAACATTAAAAAAAATGAAAGGGAAATTAAGACTTAATTAAGACACTGGACAGCAACATGAAAACAAACAGAATTATAAGGCTCTCTCTCTGGGAAAGATAACGACAACAGAATCCTCAAGTACTATAATGTTAGAACATAAATCACTTTTAATTCTGGCATAGAATTTAAATTACAAAGGCATTAAAAATAACTATAAATCCATGTTAATTAACACACAGTATAAAAAATGGTAATTTGTGACACTGATAACATAAGGTTGAGTGAAAAAAGATGTAACGTAATAGAGTGGTTTCATGCAATTTAAGTTAAATTATTATCAGTTTAAAACAGACTGATATGGGGGGGCAGATACGTGAAATAGGGGAAGGGGATTAAGAGTACTTTACCATGATGAGGCTTGAATAAGGTACAAAATTGCTGACTCACTATATTGCACACCTGAAACCAATATAACACTGTGTGTTAACTATTGGAATTAAAATTAAAGAAAAATAAAAAAATAAAATAGATTGCTATGACTTTAAGATGCTGTTTGTAATCTTCATAGGAACATAAATAAAATACTATAGAAAATACACAATAAGAAATGAGAAAGGAATCAAAGCATGTAACTACAGAAGAAAATCAGTAAAACAAAAAGGAAAGTAGCAAGACAAAGATGGACAAAGAAGCTACAAGACATCTGAGAAACCATTTAGAAATGGCCATAATAAGTCTTACCCTATAATAATTACTTTAAATGTAAATAGATTAAACCTATCAATTAAAAGACATTGAGCTATTGAATGGGTTAAAACACACAAGGTCCATCTATATGCTGTCTACAAAAGACTTAATAATTTAAGAGCATACATAGGCTGAAAGCAAAAAGATGGAAAAGACATAATGTGCAAATAGTAAATAAAGCAGCAGTGACCAAAATTATAACATAAAATAGGTAAGTTAAAAACTGTCACAAGAGACACAGAAGGACATTTTGTAATGATAAAGGGGATCAACTTATCATAAAAATATAAGAATTATAGATACATGCACCTAGTATCAGAGCTCCTCATATACAAAAAAAGTTGACAAAATTGAAAAAAGAAATAGACAGCAATACAATTATAGTAGGAAATTTCAGCAGCTATTTTTTAATAATGGCTAGAATAACTAAGCAGAAAATCAATAAGGAAACAGAGGTCTTGAACAAGACTACACACCACTTAGACCTAACAGGCATATACAAAACATTCCACCCAAGAACAACAGAATACACATTCTTCTCAAATGCACACGATACATTCTCCACAACAGACCACATGTTGGGCCACAAAACAAGTTTTAACAAGTTTAAGAAGACTTAACTCATGCCAAAGATATTTTCCAAACACAATGAGATGAAACTAGAAATCAACAGCAAAAGAAAAACTGGAAAATTCTCAAATACATAGAATTTAATACTTTTAAACAACCAATGGGTCAAAAATGAACACAGTATCTTCAAATAAGTAAAAATAATAGAAAAACAGCAGTAAAACTCATAGGATACAGTGAAATAGTATTAAAAGGAAAGTTTATGACAGTAAACAATTGCATTAAAAAAGAAGTATCTCAAATAAGTGACCTAACTTTCTACTTAAAGAACTAAAAAGGAACAAACTAAATCCAAGCTAGCAGAAGGAAAAAGTAATAAAATTTAGAGCAGAAATATTGAAAAAAATCAACAAAACATAGAGTTGGATTTTTAAGAAATCAACAAAATTAGCAAACTCTTAGCTAGACTGAGAAAAAAGAGGACCCACATAATTAAAATAAAAAGTCAAAAAGGAGATAATATTACACCTGATTCCAGGATTATAAAAAAATTATGAGACCACTATGAACAATTATATACCAACAAGTTGGATAATCTAAAAGAAATGGATAGATTACTAGAAATATAGAACCTAACAAGACTGAATCATAAAGAAAAATGTCCAAACAGACCTAGAATCACTAAAGAGACTGAATCAGTAATCAAAAATTTCCCCAAAAATAAAACCTCAGGACCAGATGCCTTTTCCAGAGAATTCTACCAATATGTAAAGAAAAAAACACCAATACTCTTCAAACTTTTGAAAAAAATTTCAAACTCAGTTAGGACTCCAGCATTACCCTGAAAACAAAACCAAAGAAAGGCACTACAAGAAAAGCAAACTAGAAGCAAATAAACTTGATTAATATTGATACCAAAATAGTCAACAAAATACTAGAAAACTGAATTTAATAGCATATTAAAATCATTCCACATAGTTACAGAGGGGGAGGGAGGCAAACCATAAGAGACTCTTAAATGCAGAGAACAAACTGATGGCTGATGGGGGGTGGGGAAGAGAGGGAAATGGGTGATAAGCATTGAGGATGGCACTTGTTGGAATAAGGACTGGGTATTGTATGTAAGCCAATTTGACAATAAACTATATTAAAATATAAAAAAATAAGTAAGTAAATAAATAAAAGCATTCCATGGTGACCAGGTGGTATTTATTCAAAGAATGTCAAGATGGTTCAACACATGAAAACCGATCAATTTTAATATACCACATCAACAGAATGAAGGGGAAAAAAAACCACATGACCTATTGATGAAGAAAAAGCATTTAACAAAATTCAACACATTTTTCACAATAAAAACACTCATAAAACCAGGAATCAAAGGTAATTGCCTCATATAATTAAGGACATAATGTATGGAAAGCCCACAACTAATATTATACTCAATGGAGGAAAATGCAAAGCTTTTTTCTCAGATAAAGAACAAGAAAAAATTCACATTTTCATCAGTTCTATTCAACATAGTACTATAAATCCTAGCCAGAGAAATGGGTCAGACAAAAAAAAGGGGTCATCCTAATTTGAAAGGAAGAAATAAGATTATTTTTGTTTGCAAATGACATGATCTTATATGTAGAAAACTAAAGACTACACACACACACACACACACACACACACACACAACGCTGTTAACAAATTCAGCAAAGCAGCATGATTCAAAAACAACCTAAAGTCAGTTCCATTTCTTTACACTAACAATGAACAATCCAGAAAGGAAATTAAGAAAACAATTCCATCTATAGTATAATAACATTAAAAAGAACAGAATACCCAATTTTATTTATTTCCACAAATAAATGGAAAGACAGCACATGTTCATGAACTGGTAGACTTGATAATGTTAAAATGTCCATATTACCCAAAACATCTACAAATGCAGTCCCTATGAAAATCCCAATCATAATTTTGCAAAACTAGAAAAAATTTAACATTCATATGGAATCTCAAGGAATCCCAAATAAATCTTGGAAAAAAATAAACTCAGAGGCTTCACACTTCTTGATTTCAAAACATATGACAAAGCTACAATAATCAAAAAACAGAGTGGTACCATGGAAATGCAGAAATATGGTCCAATGGAAGAGAATAGACAGGCTAGAAATAAACCCTCAGGTATTTGGTCATATGACCTTGGAAAACATGGCCAAGACCACACAATGGGGATAGAACAGTATCCAACAAATGATATGGGGAAAACTGGACATTCACAAGGAAAAGAATAAAGTTGGATCTTTACCTTATAGTGTACACAAAAATGAACTAAAAATGGGTTAAAGACCTACAGGAAAGACATAAATCTGTAAAACTGTAAAAAAGTATGGGAATAATTTCATGGCAATAGATTTGGCAATTATTTCTTAGATATGATACCAAATGCACAAGCAACAAAAGCAAAACTAGATAAATGGGACATCAAACTTAAGCAACTTCTGTCCATCAAAGGAAACAATTAGGGTGAAAAGACAACCTACAAAATAGGAGAAAATATTTGCAAATCATGTATATGATAAGGGGCTAATATCTACAATATGCAAAGAACTCCTATAACTCAACAAAAACAATACCCTGACTTTAAAATGTGCAAAGCACCTGAATCGACATTCCTCCAAAAAAAATACACAAATGGCCAACAATCTTATGAAATGATGTTGACCATCACAATTCATCAGAGAAATGCAATGAGGTATCAAAAAAAAAAAAACCCAAAAACAAACCCAGAAAGTAACAAGTATGGGTGAGAATATAGAGAGATTAGAACACTATGCACTGTTAGTGGGAATGTAAAGCTTCTCAAAAAATTAAAAATAAAATTACCACATAACCTAGAAATCACACTTCGAAACGAGTTGAGAGAAGGATTGAGGGTACTCACACACTCATGTTTATCGTAGCATTATTCACAAGGGTCAAAAGGTGGAAGCAACCCGAATGTCCACTGAAGAATGAACAGATTAAAAAAATGATATTTACAGACCATGAAATGTTATTCAGCCTTAAAAAAAGAAGGAAATCCTGTCACGTTCTACAATGTGGTTGGGACTTAAGGACATTAAGTCAGTCACAAGAAGACAAATAGCGTACAACTCCACTTACATGAAATATCCATGAGTAGTCAGACTCATAAAACAGAAAGTAGAATGGCAGTTGCCAGAGGTTGGGGGAAAGGGGAAATGGGGAGCTGTTGTTCAATGGGTACAGAGCTTCAGTTTTGCAAAACAGAAGAGTTCTAGGAAGCAAGGGCACAACAATGTGAACACAATTAACACCATGGAATGGTACACTTAAAAATGGTTAAGATGGTAAATTTTGCTATTTTTTTTAACCACAATTAAAATAATACAAAACACCCAGGTCCAGAAACCCTGAATCCTTATAAAATTCAATAGAGTTTAACACTTTCCTACCTACCTCCCACACCCATCTCTCCGTCTTCCCTATTTCCCATCCCTTTAGATTCAACTAGAGTGGGTCAGGGTCCGAGGAAGGAAGGAAAGAAAGAAGGAGGAAGGAAGGGTGAAGTAAGTTCAATCTCTTTTTCCTTATAAATTCATATAAAAAACTTACTAAATCTATCACTTCCTTCTCATAGTGAATTTCATGAAGAGTGAATATTAGCATTAGAGTGCACTCTATTTACATTATTTTTCTTTATTTAAGCATTTTTATGGATAGCAAAATCTTATGCTGAACTCTGAATCAACATGGTGCTTTCCAAAGTTAAGGATTATTTATTTAACACAGAAAGGACATCCGCTCACACACACAAACACACACACACACACACACGACTAGGGGAACCTCCAATTGGTCAGAAAAGCAATGTGGAAAACTTTCTTTGAAAATAATTAATGATAAATAGTAAACATTGCTTTCCTGGATATTCTGCCATTATTTTGGCCCTTCCTCCTATGTTACCACTAGAATCTAATAGGAGCTGCTTCCTGCCAACATAAGCATTGTGTGAAAACTTTACAAACATCACTGGGAAGAATAAACCAATGACCTCTGTATGACTTCTTAGCAACTTTGCAAGACAGAGGCCTAATCTGACATGTGGATTTGGTGGTCTGAGCAGCCTTGGCTAACACCAGGTCCACATGTAAGAGGGGGTGCAGTGGCCCCACACCCCAGGGAACCAGCTCAGTCTCATGCGCCATGAGTCACAGTGGCAGAGGAGAGCCTCCTTCCTGGCTGTCTTGACTCACTGTGGAGCAGAAGAGGATGCTCATTGGGGTTGTGGTCCCGTTACGAGAGAGACCGCGGTGAGCTAAACAACTTCACCAAGATGCAACCAAAGCCCTCAAATTAGGAGAGAACAGGATGAGAACGACCAAATTTGCTGCTGGTTTGAGTTGGCAAGATTCTATGAAGTTCTAACATTAGCTCTGGGCTCATAAATCATGTTTTCCTTGGTCTTCTCAACTTCTAGTAATTAAATGGCTGCACCTAAAGTTGCCTTTTTGATAAATTCTATAGGTATTTACATTCTGTTTAAGAGCGGAATAACATTTATTAATTTTTTATAAATATTTTTACTTATTTTTGAGAGATAGAGAGACAGTGCACAAACTGGAGAGGGACAGAGAGACAGAAGGAGACACGATCTGAAGCAGACTCCAGGCTCTGAGCTGTCAGCACAGAGCTGGTTTCAGGGCTCAAACTCATGAACCGTGAGATCATGACCTGGGCTGAAGTCGAATGCTCAACCAACTGAGCCACACAGGCAGCCCTGGACTAACATTTAAAAGTCTATCTTGGATCAGACCCAATGTCCCAATTTGTCTCAGAACCCATGTCTCTTTGGACAGTATGATACTGCCCTTCCCAACAGCCATCCACTATTGGTTTCTTCTCTAGGGTTGGTTGTGTTTGTCTGTTTGTTGTTTGTTTTTTTAACTGAAACCTTGAATCCCAGGTTTTTTAAAAACTGATTTACCTATAAAATAGCATCATTTTATGGGAACTAAACTGTAATGTATAACGTTTGGTGATTTGCTAAATTCCTAAGTTACTAAAAGGATTGTCCCTTTTAGATAAACTCCTTAGACTGTTTTAGTTGCAGACTGATAAACAATAAAGGGAATAGAAACAGAACATCAGAACACAGTGTGTTAATCCCTCTTTTCATCATATGACCAAACATAGCCTCCCTTCGTATCAAAGTGACTTATCAACTTAGATCCTTTGGGGACCTGTAGTTTCAACGCTGCTCACACACTGCTACCTTCACTTCTTTTCCTATAATGCTTGTCCTCCTCCATCTTTCACTTACTTTCTTACTGCTTTATGTCACTTACATCCTTAAAGATGTAAGTTACAATGAATCTTTAAGTAAATGTTGTCATAGATACCTCACTCTACTAGGATTTCTATTCTGTATTTCCCATTTATTACTATTTTTGAAGTATAATTTACATGTAATGTTACATTGGTTTCAAGTGTAGAACTTATTGATTCAACAACTCTATACATTACTCAGTGCTCAGAGAATCACCATACATATTATTACAATACTATTGACTATATTTTGTATGCTGTACTTTTCATCAATATGACTTATATATTTGATAACTGGAAGTTTGTATCTCTTAATCCCATTTATCTGTTTCACCCATCCCCCACCCCCCTCCCTTCTGACAACCACCAGTTCTCTGTAATTAAGAGTCTGTTTGTGTCATTGTTCATTTGTTTTGTTTTTTTTAGACTCTACTTACAAGTAAAATCATATGGTATTTGTCTTTCTCTGTTTAACTTATTTCACTTAGCATAATACCTTCTAGGTTCACCCATTATTGTTACAAATGGAAAAAATCCCATTCATTTTATGACTCAATAATATTGCATTGTGTGGGTATGTGTATATATATATGTGCCCACATCTTCTTTATCCATGCACCTATCATTGAACATTTGGGTTGTTCTCATATCTTGGCTGTTGCAAATAACGTTACAATAAACAGAGGCATGCATATATATTCTAAAATACAAATAATACTAAAACTGTACAGAACCACAAAAGACTCCATATAGCCAAAGCAACTGTGAGAAAAAGATACAAAGTGAGAGGTATCACAACCCCAGATTTCAAGATGTACTACAAGTTGTAGTAATAAAAACAGTATCGTACTGACACAAAAATAGACACATAGATCAACAGAACAGAATAGACAGCCCATAAATAAACCTATGCTAATGTGGTCAATTAATCACTGATAAAGGATGAATATACAATGAGAAAAAGACAGTCTCTTCAATGAATGGTGCTAGAAGAACTGAACAGCTACAAGCAAAAGAAACTGGACCACTTTCTTACAACACACAAAAAAATAAACTCAAAATGGATTAGATACTTAAATGTAAGACCTGAAACCATATAACTCCTAAAAGAAAGCATAGGCAGTAATCTCTTTGACATTGGTCTTAGCAACATTTTTCTACATATGTCTCCGCTGGCAAGGGAAACAAAAACAAACATAAACAATTAGGACTATGCCAAAACAAACAGCTTTTGCACAGTGAAGGAAACCATCAGCAAAATGAAAAGGCAACTTACTGAATAGGAGTATATATTTGCAAGTGATATATCCAATAAGGAGTTAATATCCAAAGCATGTAAAGAACTTACATAACTCAACACCATAAAAACAAATAATCTGATTAAAAATGGGTAGAGGACTTGAATAGACATTTTTTCCATAAAAGACCTACAAATGGCCAACAGACACATGAAAAGATGCTCAGCATCACTAACCATCAGGAAAATGCAAATCAAAATGACAATGAGATATTGCCTACATCCATCAGAATGGCTAGAAACAAAAAGCCAAGAAATAACAAGTGTTGGTGAGGATATGAAGGAAAAAAACAACAACCCTTTTTTCACTGTTGGTGGGAAGGTTTACTGATGTACCTACTATGGACAGCAGTATGGAGATTCCTAAAATAAATCACCCCAAAGGAAAATCTCGTATCCCTTAAGGACTTGTTCCCATTCTACTCCCCCTCCCCTCATAAGCATAAATGTACATTCTCTCTATGGACTTACCTATTCTGGAAATTTCATATAAATGGTATCATACAATTTGTGTCAGTATGGCATCACACATGATCTTTTGTTTCATTCACATTGTATCATGTTTCAGTACTTTATTCCTTTTTATGCCTAAATAATATTCCATTGTATGTATTTATCAAATTTTATCCATTCATTCATTGGTGGATATTTGAGCTGTTTCCACCACTTTTTTTAAAGTTTATTTTATTTATTTTGAGAGAGAGAGAGCACAGGAGGGACAGAGAGAGAGGGAGAGAGAGAGAATCCCAAGCAGCCTCTACACTGTCAGCACAGAACGTGACACGGAGCTTGATCTTACAAACTGTGAGATCATGGCCTGAGAGAAAATCAAGAGTCAGACAGTTAACCAACTGAGCCACCCTGATACCCAAGCTATTTCCACATCTTGGCCACAGTGAATAGTGCTGCTGTGAATATTCATGTACATGTATTTGACTATCATTTTTAATTATTATTTTGTGTATATACCTAGAAGTAGAAATGTTGGGCCACACTATGTATAACTTTTTGAGGAGCGCCAAACTGTTTTTCACAAAAACTGCATCATTTTATATTTCCAGCAACAATGGATGAGGGTTTCAATTTTTCCACATCCTTGCTAATACTTTTATTTTCCATTTTCATTCAGAGTTGTTTCATTTTGTTATGTTTGCCATTCTAGTAGGTGTGAAGTGGTACTTCACTGTGGTTTTGATTTTCATTTCCCTAATAACTAATGATGGATGTTGAGCATCTTTTCACGTCTCATTGGCCAAGTGTATATCTTCTCTGAATAAATGTCTATTCAAATCCCTTGCCTATTTCTTCACTTAGTTGTCTTTTGTTGCTGAGTCATGAGAGTTCTTTATATCATCTGAATACTAGACTCTTATCAAACACATTATTTGCAAATATTTTTTCCCATTCTGAAATTGTTTTTTCACTTTATTCTCTAGTGTTCTTTGATGCACAAGTGTTTAATTTTGATGAAGTCCAATTTATTTATTTTTGTTGCTTTTCATGTCTGCTGTCAAAGCTAAGAATCCACTTCTAAACCCAAGGACATAGAAATTTACCCTATGTTTCCTCTAAGAGTTTTATGACTTTATCCCTTATCTTTAGACTATTGTCTCCTTTTGAGATATTACATCTGCCTCTCATCTATCTATCTGCTTATCTATTATCTATCTATATCTATCAGTGATGTAGGGGTCCAATTCTACTCTTTTGCATATGTACGTCCAGTTTTCCCAGCATGATTTGTTGAAGAGACTATTCTTTACTCTATTGAATGGTCTTAGCATCTTTTTTGAAAATCACTTTGTGATAGATGTTTGGGTTTAATTCTGGACTTTGAATTCTATTCTATTGATTTATATGTCTCTATTCCAGTATCATCCTGTCTTGATTATTATAGCCATTTTTACATTTATTTATTTATTTTGAGAGAGAGAATGAACACAAGCAGGGGAAGGGCAAAGAGCGAGGCAGAGAGACAATCCCAAGCAGGCTCCATACTCAGCGAGCCTGATACCAGGTTCGACCCCACCAACTGTGAGATCATGACCGGACCCAAAATCAAGAAGCAGACACTCAACTGACTGAGCCACCCAGGAGTATCTATGGTAGCCTTGTAAGTTTTAAAACCAAGAAGTATGAATTCTCCAACATTGTTCTTTTTCAAGCCTGATTTGTCCATCTGGGGCCCCTTGCAATTCTATATGAATTGGAAGATCAGCTTTCCCTTTCTGGAACAAACACCATTGACATTTGGTAGAAATTGTATGAATCGGTAGATGGCTTTGAGAAATACTGCCATCTTAACAACATTAAGTTTTCAATCTATGAACATGAGATGTCATTTCATTTACTCAATTCTTAAATTTCCTTCAGCAATGTCTTATGGTTTCCAGTGTACAAATCTTTTACCTCATTGGCTGTGTTCATTCCTAGCTTTTTTCTATGCTGGTAAACAGAATTCTTTTCTTAATTCCACTTTCATATTTTTACTGCAGGTGTATAGAAACATACCTGATTTTTTTGTGTTGATGTTGTACCTGCCACTTTGCAAAATTTATCTATTAGCTCTAGTAGGGTTTTTAAAAGATTCTTTGGATTTTCTAGATATAGGGCTATCTGTGAATACCTATAGTTTTACCTCTTCCTTTCCAATGTGGATACCTTTCTCTCAGTTCTCTCAGTTCTTTCCCTACCCAGGGACCAGGGTCACTTACTGGGGCCAAAGGATGCCATCTTCAAGACCATTACAGAGCCTGGGGGTGGTCAAGGGCAAGTAAAAGCACCCAAAACTATTTTATTATTCAAAGTTGCATTTTATTCACTATTATTCAAAGTGCTGTGTGATGCAGCATATGCTTCTTGTTGTAAACTTTTATCTGTTTTCCAGACTTCTCAGAGAGTTGATTCCAACAGTCTTTGCTTATTTTTTTTTTAATGTTTCTTTGGAGGAGTAGGTTATTGGAGCTGTCTGCTTCACCGTTGTCACCAATGTCATCCCAAATATTTTTCTTGTGGTGCACAGCACTATTCTAGGCTAAGGGACACCAACATAATATTATTCATACCTGTCAACATGCTCGATCCATTTTGAGCTATAATTGACTATTTGGTATCAGACCAACTTCCTACCAAGGATAACCACAATTTTGAAAAGAAAACAGTTGCATCTGAGAATAACCAAAACAGCCAGGAGAGACAGCTTAGGTATCTCACCTTGGACAGCCTAGTAGAGATTTTTTCACCAGCAGATGTCCTCTAATGAAGAATGAAATAATTTCAAATGTAATCCCAGAAAAGCCAAAAGTAATAAAAGGCAAAGTAAAGCATATATATAAATAAGTCGGTTTTTCTATATAAAATAAAATAATATTTTGTTGGGTTTTAAATTTAATAAAATTAAAAAACACATTACAACAAGCCTCCAAGCCAGAAATTGGGTAAATAAAATTAATGCTCTAAAGTCCTTGAATTGTCCAGAAACTAGAAAAGTATTAACTTGCAGTACCTTCTAGCAAGTCAAAGATTCATTTTGTAATAATAAAGTAAGCCACAGAGTATGAAAAATACACACAATACATATATCTGTCATAGGAGTCATATGTAAAGCATAGCAAAACTTCTTAGAAATCAGTAAGAGACGGGTAGCCTAATTTTAAAATGGGCAAAGGACTTGAACAAGAACTTCACAACAGAGAATATCCAAATGGCATACAAGCATATGAAAAAATGCTAAATTCTTTTTTATCATCCAGGAAATGAAAATCAAATCAACAATGTGATACACTACATACACATCAGAATGTATAACATCACCAAAAAACCTCCATGCTGTTTTCCACAGTGGCTGTACCATCTTTACATGCCCGCATAACACCATACAAGGGTGCTAATTTCTGCACATCCTTGGCAACACTTGTTATCTTTTGTTAATATCTATCCAAAGTGGTATGAGGTGGTATTTCACAGTGGTTTTGATTTGCATTTCTCTGATGATTTGTGATGTTAAGTTCCCTTTCATATATTCTGTTAGCCATTTATATGTCTTCTTTGGAGAAATATCTACTTAAGTCCTTTGCCTATTTTTTAATTGGGTTATTTGTTTTCATTTTCATTTTCTTTGTTAAATAGTTGTAGAAGTTCCTTATATATATTTTAGGGAGTGGAGGGAGAATTAACAACTTATCAGGCATGTGGTGTGCAAATATTTTTCTCCATTTTTAGGTTGCTTTTCCATTCTGCTTTCTCCCTTTACTGAAGGAAGCTTTAGTTTGATGTAGTCCCACTTTTCTACTCTCAGTTTTGTTTCCTGGGCTTTTGATGCTATATCCATAAATTCATGAAATCACTGCCAATGCCAACATCATGAAGTCTTTACCATTTTCCTCCAGAAGTTTTACAGTTTTAGGTCTTCTGCTTAAAGCTTTAATCCATTTCAAGTTGGTTTTTGTGTATGTTGTAAGGTAGAAGTTTATTTTCATAGTTTACATGTGGATATCTAGTTTTCTCAACCCTATTTGTTGAAGAGACGATCTTTCTCCCATTCTATATTCTTGACACCATTGTTGAAGATTAGTGTCCTGTATACATGTGAGTTTATTTCCAGGCTCTCTTTTATGCTCTATTAGTCTGAGTCTGATTGATGCCAGTAACATACTATTTTAACTATGGCCGCTTTGTAATATATTTTGAAATCAGGACATATGATGCCTCCAGCTTTGTTCTTCTTTCTCAGGTTGCATTGGCTATTCTGGGTCTTTGGCTGTTCCACATAATTTTTAGGATTATTTTTCTATTTCTGTATAAAATGCCTGTGGAATTTTGATAGGAATAGCACTGAATATGCAGATTGCTTTGGTAGTATGGACATTTTAATGATATTCAGGCTTCCAATCCATGAATGCAAGGTGTCTTTCCATTTCCTTATGTCTTCTTTAATTTGTTTCATCAGTGTATTATCATTTTCAGTGTACAAATTATTCACCTCCGAAATATTTTGGTTTTGATGCCAATGTAACAGAGAACATTTCCCTCATTTCCTTTTTGAGTAGTTCACCATTAGTGTGTAGAAATGCAAATGCTTTTTGTATGTTGATTTTATATCCTGAAACTTTTCTGGATTCACTTATTCATTCTAACAGTTTTGTGTGTGTGTGTGTGTGTGTGTGTGTGTGTGTCCACGTGCATATGTGTGTGTGATCATTAGAGTTTTATATATAGGATCATATAATCTGCAAACAGAGACAATTTACTTCTTTTCCAGTTTGGATGCCTTTTATTTCTTTGTCTTGACTAACTGCTCTGGCTAGTTGAATAGAAGTGGTGAGAAAGGGCACCTCTGTCTTGTTCCTGATCTTAGTGGAAGGTTTTTAGTTTTTCACCATGGAGCATGTGGGCTTCTCATATCTAGACTTTATTACTTTGAGATACATTCTTTCTATACCTAATTTGAGAGTTTTCATCAGGAAGGGATGTTGAATTTTATCAAACACATTTTCTGCATTAACTGAGATGATCATATGATTTTTATGCTTCATTTTGTTAATGTGCTGTATCATTTTATTGATTTGCATTCTGGCATCCCAGGAATAAATTCTATTTGATCACAGTATATGATCCTTTTGGTATGTTGGTAAATTTTGATGGCTAGAATTTTTGTCACAGATTTTTGCATCTATATTTTTTTTACAGGTTTTTACATCTATGTTCATCAGAAATATGGACCTGCAATTTTCTTTTCTTGTAGTGTGTTTTTCTGGTTTTGGTATCAGTATAATGCAGGCCTTGTACAATGAGGCCTTGTACCAACCAAACTACTGGTTCTCTTTAAGTTTTTGAAAAAGTATGAGAAGGGTTAGTGCTAATCCTTTAAATGTTTGATAGAATTCACCGGTGAAGCTATTTGATCCAGGGCTTTTGGATGGGAGGTTTGTTGGGAGGTTTTTTTGATTACTGATTCAATTTCATTACTTGTCTATTGGTCTGTTCATATTTTTTATTTCTTTTACCATATGATCCAATAATTCTGTTCCTGGGTATATATCCAAATTGAAATCAGGATCTCAAAGAGACATCTGTACTGCCTTGATTCACCAAGCTCATGATTTAAAAACAATCCAAATTACCATCAACAAAGACAGTGTGGTACCTGAATACAATAAAATGTTATTCAGCCTTAAAAAAAGAAGGAAATCCTACCATGTGTGACATCATGCATGGACTCATTTTTCAAGTGTTTAAAAAGTAGAAGTGAATGTTATCTATGACTCTTCATTTTTATCAGAATTTATTTTTCATTTTAATGCCCTTTTATCTAAGTGACAATTGCTTTGAAGCAAAAGCAAGAGTGCTAATCCATGCATTTCTGGCCTTACAAGTTTAATTGGCAACAAATGATTGCATTATCAAGTTCTAATTGCTTAAAAGGCATGTGATAGACCTGTTGCACAACCAGAGACATGTTCCTCTGACACTGTTTTACTTAGTTCAACCATCACTTTTTCTTTATGGCACCTGTCTTGCCCCGACCATTCCAAGGGATTTCTGGAATACAGAATCCAGGGACAAATGTATCCTGGCCATCTAGGCAAATATGGGTCCCCAGACCCTGAAGCTGGAGGAGGCAGAGAAGGAGCCAGGTCTGGGGACGTCTGAGTGGGGCTGTACAAAAAAAGGAACAGAAGGTGGCTCATAGTCACTGCAGCATCTCTTACCTAATTGTGGTCCCCTCATGATGATTATCCTCAGGGCAGACACTGAAGACCAGTCCAGCTTGGGGCTTTTGTGAGATTTGGTGCAAGGAACAGAAGACATTGCATCACCACAGAAGACATTATACCTGGAAAGAAGCCGGTCACAGAAAGACAAATGCTACATGATTCTACTTATATGAAGAATCTAGAATAGCCAAACTCATAGATGCAGAGATTAGAATGGTGGTTGCCAGGGGAAAATGGGGAATTTTTTAATTATTAATTTTATAATTATTTAATTATTTAATTTTATAATTAAAGTTATAGTTATACACAAGATTAATAAATTCTAGAGATCTCCCATATGACATAGAGCCCATAGTTAACAACAGGGCGTGTGCATGTAAATACTTGCCCTTGTACTTCTACTTGTAGAAGGTAGATCTCATGCTATGTGCTCATACCACCAGAAGAACAACAAAAGCAAGGGGACACAAGAAATTTTGGCGGTGATGGATATGTTGATTACCTTGTTTATGGTGACGGTATCATATATATGCATACATCTAAACTCATTAAGATTTACAGATTAAATATATGCAACTCTTTGTATATTTGGTTTGTCCCCCAAAATTGCAAACAACAACAACAACAACAACAACACCAAAAGAAAACAGAGGATGAGCACAAAAGAAAGCTGAAAATATCAAGTGTTGGCAAAGATGTAAAGCAACTGAAATTTTCATTCACTGCTAGTGGGTTGTAAGTTGGTAAACCAAAAAACTATTTGGCAATGTCCTCATATCCTGTGCACAGTAATATTACTCCTAGGGATATACCAAAACCAAATGTGTAACTATGTGCATCAATGGAGAGCTACAAGAATTTTCACTTGTAGCCACCCTAACTTCTAACAACCTCATGTCAAGCAGTATCAGAATAAATAGACACATTTTGTAAGTATACACAAAAATAAAAATAAACTACTATACTCTTGACTATAGATCAATGTTAAAAATATATTATGAAGCAAAAAGAGCCACATGAAAGTACATATTATATGTATCCATTGATGAGTGTTGAGGCAAGCCAAACTAATTTGGGTGGTAAAATTCAGAATCGTGGCTATTTGTGTGGAGAACAATGACTAAGACAAGTACGAGGAGAGAGTCTATATTCCTGGTACACGTTTAAAATCTTGGTCTAGGAAATCATTATAGAAGTTCATTCGCTTTGTTACCAAAATATACACTCATGATTACAGCACTTCTTTGGCACATGTGTTATCCTTCAAAAATGTTTTTAAACTCATCAATTTAGAAAATTTTTTAAATTCGGTTTTTTTAAAAAAAAAATTTAGCCAGGATGCAGGGAAAGAGTTGCTTGTACCTTATGGGTAGGACTGTAAGTTTTAACAACTACTTAAAAAGACAAACAAAGGGAATTTACTATGAAGATTTAGAGTGTGCGTTCTCTATCCAATACATTCACTTGCTAGTATTTCTACCGTAGAAAACGCTTGGATATAGGTTCAAAAAGGAGCACACACTTATGTTGAAGGTAGCAATGCTTCTAATAGAAAAAAAATTAATTTCATATCAAAGGGTAAGGAAATCATAAATTGTATCTACTCGTTCAGGACTATTGGTTCTGAGAACACGCAATATTTTAAAAGAATGAGGTAGATTTACACATAGGTATGGAAAAATCTCAATGATCTAATGTTGATTGGAAAAAATAACTACACGTATGTAAATGCACAGGAACTAGGAGTCATCCTATAGGGACTGGGATTGCAATTAGTGCCTAATGTAATGTTAGCCTAATTTGTAATGTTTACATTCATTATTATATGTAACTTAAAATTAACAATAGCACTTAGAATGTCTCTGGAAGAGCATTCATCCAGTAACACTGGCTGCCTCCAAAAGGTGAAATGAGTGCCTGAGAAACTGGTAGAAGAATTTTCAGTTTCTTTCTACACTTTTAAATATTTGAACAATATAACTGTAGCATCTATTGGTAAAAAGTTCAATTAATACTTAAAAGTAATTTGAATTAAAATAATTAAAAGACCCTCAATCTCCTGGCCAAACATACTAATATAATTAAATGTGACTGCTATTAAGGTCCAAGTGCTGGATATGCGACGACAGAGAAAAGGTCTCCTAAATAGGTCTGGGGCACCTGAGAATTCAGGGTGGAGGTGACGCCTGAACAGAGAAACGTTAAGGTCCTACTTTTTAATTCCTGGAGAGCTCAGTGCGAGGTGCCAGGGACCCTGAAATCCAAGCCACGGCTGTTTGCCACGAGCCGGAAACCCAAATCACCACCAAGGGATTGGCGGAAGAAGCAGAATCGCCAAAACAGGGGAAACAGCTCCTTAATAAAACGGTATGGGACAACACTCAGTCAAGTCCAACCAGCTCCCAGCCCTCAAAGACCGAATTCCAGATTCCCACCCTCCCTTCGGGCAAGGCCAACCCGCCCTCTCCCGCCTTCCGGCGTTGCTTACTGGGCAGCAAATGATCGACAGATGCATCCACCAATCGCTGCCTCTGTTAGGGGGCAGGCGGGCCCTAGCCCGGTCTTTGGTCCCTGCGGCGAGATGGGCCTCTGTGCGTCGACGTCAGCGTGTTGACGTCACGGGCCCGGTACCCGAGGAGGCCCGGGGGCGGCTGGCTGCGGGCGGTGGGCTGCGCGTTGCCTGCGGGGCTGGGTCCCCGGTCCCCGCCCCGCCAAGCCCCGCCCCTCCGCCTGCTAGGGCTTCCGTGGGCTCAACCACGGAACCGCTGTCCCCGGGCCAGCCTGGGGCCGCCGGCCCGAAACCACCCGATGAGGTAGGCTGGGTTTCTCGTCACCCTACTTGACAGACTGGAAAACTGAGTCAGCCGGGATCAGATGACTTGCCCGGGGCTCACGGGAGACCCGTGGACGGAGGCCGGATCCCGGGCGTCCGGGTGTTTGCTGAGAGCTGACGCGGTCCTCCGGGGAGGAGGAGGTGGGGCTAGGCTGGCTGTGTTTATAAAGGATGCAAAAGTCAAGTTGCAGAATGCCGAGCCCCACCTCGTTCCACCGCTTGGGCTGGGATTCGGGGGATGGAATACAGGTAGTGAAGACTCCATTCCTCCACCCTGCGGACCCCCGAGGAGCCCTCGGTGGGGTCCTGCCCGGTGCTGGCGCCATGGGCCCTCCAGAGTTACCAAGTATGGTGATTGGGGGTGATGCGTGGGTTATGCAGACAAGGTCGATCATTGGCTTCTTTTATTCATTAAAAAAAAAAAAAAGCTGTGTTTAAAGCAGAACAAAACTGAAAAAGCGTAAGTCATGAGTGCTCTAGCCATAGTTTCATTTCACTGCTTTGCCCACTCATGGTATCTGGCCATATTTTGAAAATCTCAGTAGCATGCTTATTTTTGTTGAGGATTTTCTAGAAAGATTTCTTTTTCTCTTTTCATTCAAATAGGAGTTGACATTGTGGGACTTTCCTTTACCATTTCATTACTGCACGAGTTATTCACCATGTCATTTGTCTTCTGTTTCACAGACGGAATCACTGAATTCACCACTTGACTCAGTAATAGTTGGGATAAGTGTAGCAAGGTAACAAAATAACAGGTCTCATCTCTCAAGTATACTGGAATTAGTTTGGCATGTTTGCCTCAGAATCATTTTTGAGAAGGGTTCTGGAAGGTAATTCCCATCTGTCTACCATCTACCCATCTGCCCTCTTTCTAAAAGCAGGATCTCAAAAATAAAACTTATAGTACCTTTGCTTTATTTATGGATTCATGCTCATAAAGAGAAGAAGTGTATTGTGCAATATATGCATACGTGTATAGTATGTTGTATTTTCATATAAGTTCATTCTCTAATTCTTGCTGTCTAAAGCGTTGAGCTTTTAAGATTGCATCATTGCATAAAACTGCACTAAAGAAATGACATTAAAGTAATTTGGGGGGACCTTTCCTTAATGTTCACAAAAGGATGGCAATTTTAACCATTTGACTTTCTTCTTTGAACAAGTTCATCAGATGAATACATCTGATCCTACATCACCTATTGCCCCATTTTGGTTTAAGGGGTTGGGGATTGAGTGCTGCAGAATTTAGATCAGGATCCTGTCCTCACAGGCCCTCTATTTTGGTGGAGATACGATGAACATGTACACAAAAATGACAATTCTAGATAATGATAAATGCTAGAAAAAATATTGCAAGGGAAGGGGGATAGAGTGTGACTGGGATGTGGGAGGTAGGGGGAAATTTACATACGGTGGACAGGGAAGACTTCCTTGTGGAAGTGAGTTTGGTGAAATCTGAATGTCTGGAATGAGGCAGCGTGGGAAGATCTGGTGGAACTTTCCAGGCACACATAACAATGCAAAGGAGCTAAAGGAAAAATGGGCTTAGCATGTTACAGGGGTAGAAGAGGAGCCATGTGGAGTGGAGTAAACCTAGGAGACAGTGAGGTGGGGTCGAGGAAGATGGCCCTCGAGATGGGCATGAGCAAGATCATCTGAATCCTGAGTAAGAATTGTAGACAAGCAAAGGAAAAGGGGCTTGTGTATTGCCAGATCCCTCCATTTAGAGACACTCAGCGACAGTAGCCAGCTCTCTCCTTTATATTGGTTATGAAATCATTGCAGTAATTCATTACGTATTTTTTTTCACCAGTAGTCCTCAGCCTTACTGAAAATATGTCTTCTTCCCTCAAGCCCTGTGTCCCATGCTGTTTTGTTCCTGGTCGTCATTTTTATGTGCAGGACTCTAAGTCTTTGCTGCTTGTCATCAGCTCCCTGCTTTCATCCTTCCTTCCTATGAGTCCTCCTGTATTTACGTGCTCGCCCTTTGGGGCGAGGACTGGCAATCCCTGCCATCCTCCAAGCCGAGTTTTAGGAAATGGTGTTGTCAAGTGGATTACCATTTTCCATCAGGACTTTTATCACTAACCAGAGGCTTAAAGTCTACCTTTACTTAGTACCTACAATGTGCCAGGCACATTACATACATTCTAACCCTTCCAGCATGTTGCAGAGGCAAATATGTTGCCGAGGTAAATATTATCTCTTCTTGATCAGAGAGGAAGCGTGCACTGAAGGCCGTCTGGCTAGTACTGAGGGTGTGTAGATTTGAGCACTCTGGTTAGCCTGTCCCTAAAGCCTAATCCACGCTACTCCACCTCACTGCTTCCCTGAATATGAAGCAGCAGCTATAAATCTCCATTATTTGAAATTGAATTTTTTGAAATGGCATTTCAGAGGTCATGATTCAACCCTCTCAGTGTAAAGGTGGAGCTGTGGAGGGCCATAGATGTTCAGTGATTTTCCAGGCTCAACTGGCACCAAATTCTTACTGTCCTGATTCTCGGCCTAATTATTTTTCTGTTATACTGCATAAGAGTTTTGTCCCATTGAGTTTCTGCATATATAAAAATACAATATTTCAGCATGATGGCTTTATTGTCCAAAACTTGTATAAGGTAGTAATGCTTCTTGGGCTAAAATAGTACATTATTTTCCTTCCCTTTTCTCAGAAGTGAGCATGTGCAAACTTGCTGGGTGAATCTTTGGCTTTAGTTAGTAGAAAGACAGTGGTTTCAAAAAGACTTTAAATTTAAGATTTAATTTCACCCATCTTTGAAATGGACCTTAGAACTGGTTTGCCAGCTTTAATGTTGTATTTACAAGTATGGGAGCCTTACCTAAAGTGACTGGCTGATAGTTTCCGTTAGCAAGTGGAGTTTCTTTCTAAAATAGAGGAAGCCCTTGGGTTAGCTCAGGGCTATAACTTCTCTTTCTTGGTAATTATCAGATGTAAAAATAAGGAAAAATCAATTCATGAATTATATGTTTCAAGAATGTTCCTACAGTTTAAAAATACCCATTTATTTCCAGGTTTTGCTTATTAGTTATGATTGGGATATGGTAGGTGAATAATAGTAAACTCACAAATAGTGCAGTTCACTTTCTCGTGGCTTTTTGACTAACTGCATAGAGATTGTCTTTCATTAGTCAAATTAGAATTATGTTAATGGAATTGCCTTCTTACATGTGGCAACTGCTTAAATTTAGACAAAAGAGTGCTTTTGCTCTTTAAGCCATTCGCTGGGTATTTTGACTGAGTATCTGTGTCCTTCAAGATTGTTGGGGCCACTGATGTTCTGGCGATCTGGGCTGTCATAATTTGGTCTCAAACTGTAGTGCCATCCTTCCACCATGAGCCTAGTGCCTCAAACTGGACTCCTGGCCTTTTCAACTTCGGTGTCTTTGCTTGCGTTCTGCCTAGAATTCCTTCTAGATGGACAGATCCAGTCCAAATTATGCCCGTCCCTCTATATCCATCTGTGATGCTTATTTAAGGAGATATTTCCTGTGTCTGTACTGGAAGCCTACTCTCTCCCAGCCCTTCTGGGAGTCTTTTCTCTGTGATGCAGTTTACCAACCCTGGTATCTTTGGTAATGCATTCTTTTACACATGGGTGTTCAAATATATGTTTCCTTGAGCTTAAAAGCCATTTAACAATTCGTGTTACACACACAAAGTTTTTTGTAGATTGTAGAGCCCTTTGGTTTCATGTACACTTTAATGATTTCATCTTTATGAGAAGCACCATTCTGCTTTTCTTGGCTTCGCTTCAACATAACCTCTTTCCTGTTTCAGTTAAGGGTCTGTCTTACCAAGGGATCCCATGGGAGGAACTCGGATCTGTCGGTTGTGAATATTGAAGGCACATTATCCCAAATAAAAATTGTTCTCTGTGTTTGTGGTATTAGAAAACTATAAAAGCAATTCCACTTTTTAATATTAAGGTGAGAAAGGGCCCAGAGAGGCTAGCCTGTGGTGCTGGACCGAGAAGCCTGGTTTGCACTCCTGGTTCGCACCAGACATGTATCCGGGTTCTGGTGTCCTACACCGGAGATCCTGGTGGCCACTTACGAGCCTATCAGCAATGCTTTGGAGCAGAGTTTTTGAGTGACTTCAGTAAATAGCATTCAAAATACATTGGAAAAGGAGATGACCAAATTGATTACTGTGGGGCATTTTGATTAATTGTTTTGTCAATTATAGTAATGAAAAGATGGAATATTCTTGGCTCATTCAGTATAGCATATTGAAACTCCAGATGTATGTAGACTTGCTTCATTTTGGTTAACAAATACCCAGACCCCATATGTTTTATATGATGCTATTTGCTTGCACAAACAATTCTAATGCCTAACACATGGCCAGACATTTCCCTAGGTGCGGAGGATATAGACGTTTTCTGGGAGCTTTTGGCATAGTACTGACAAAAAGACAGGTAAGCAATATGTGAAATGTATATGAAAGATTAGAGGTGCCATTAAAGTTATGTGGTATGTAAGTTATCCAGTTGGATTTAGAAGATTTCTTTGAGGAAGTGGTACTTAAGCTTCCTTGAACAATGAATAAGCTTATTAATGCTGTTGTTTAAGTGCTTGGACATAAAGGCTCTTCAGGAAGAGGGTGCATGAGGCCAAAGGCATGGATGGTGAAACCCCTTCCTATACAGGGAACTAAAAATAGGTCCGTACGGTGAGAGAGAAATGGAGTTTTGAATAGAGGGATGAAACGGTTCATTCAAGTTTGCATTTTTAAAAAACTAGCATGGTACCAGCATGGAGGATGTTTTGGAGATGAGTGAGTCTGAATTATTGGAGTAATGTGAATGAGTGATGCTTGGGAAAACCATGGAAAAGTCCAGTAAGAGATAGGGGAATGACATGGTCATCTATAAGTTTGGAAAACGGAGCTCACAGAAGAATCATGTTTAACACATTGTCTTTATTATAAAGCTGTACACAAGATCGTATGGGTTACTATTGGTTCCTTTTTCCTACCTTAGACACTTTTGAAGTATTTACAGGTAGTGTATGTTATGCATCAGTGTCTATATTTTTAAGTCTTTCTTATAATTTTCTTTTTGACCTGGTCATTGCCCATCTCTTGTTAAATTGAGAGCAAATAACAGAGCTGGTTTCAAACCTTTTTTTTGGAGACCCTTGTGAGCTTATAGAGATCCTACTACTTTTGTGATACCCACTGCCTCTGTAACATGCTCTGAACCCATTCTCATTATGAGGCCATGATTCTGTTTTCTGGGTATAATAGCCTGTAGTTGCATTGAGTCTTATAAATTAGTGGTGTGTGGTGTGTGTATGTGTGTGTGTGAGAGAGTGAGAGAGAGAGAGAGTGTGATTTTGTTTTCTGAAACACAAGTGAGGCTGACTTGATGATATCTTGAATTTCCTATGTGACCACCTAAGAAACCTGATAAAAAAAGAAAAGGTTACTGTTTTTTTTAAAAATCCAGGCATCAATATTTTGCCATTGACTTTTCTTATGTATCATGTGCACCCAGCAGACCTTCATCCATGACAGAGACTAGTAATTATTTTAGGAACTGTGTGCCATCGTTGTATGTCAAAGTATAGGAGGAAGAGCGCAAATGTCCCATCAACTCATGGATGGATAAAGATGTGGTATATACAATGGAATATTACTCACAATTAAAAAGAATTAAATCTTGCCATTTGCAATGATGTGGATGGAGCTAGAGAGTATTATGCTAAGCAAAATAAGTCCGTCAGAGAAAGACAAAGGCCATATGATTTCACTCATATGTGGAATTTAAGAAACAAAACAGATGAACATATGGGAAAGAAGAAAAAGGGAAGGAAGCAAACCAGAAGAGACTTTTAACTATGGAGGACAAACAGGGTTGATGGAGGGATGTGGGTTGGGGATAGACTAAATGGATGATGGGTACTAAGAAGGGCACTTATGATGAGCACTGGGTGGTGTATGTAAGTGATGAATCACTGAATTCCACTCCTGAAACCAATATTGTACTATACATTTATTAACTAGAAGCTAAATAAACATTTTAAACAAAAAATGAAGAAGGAAACTTAGTAATGCTAGTTAACACAAATAAGGAAACTGAAATTTGAAGAAATTAAGTGACTTGTCCAAAGCCATACCACTAGCAAGGACTTCCTGTTAAGAAATAAGGGGACACCTGGGTGGCTGAGTCAGTTAAGTGTCCAACTCTTGATTTTAACTCAGATCATACTCTCAGAGTTTATGAGATCAACTCCCACCTCAGGCTCTGTACTAACAGCTTACCTGCTCATATACACACATTCTCTCTCTCTCTCTCTCAAAAATAAATAAACTTTAAAAAGTAATAAATAAGGCTGGAACGAAACATGTTCATTCTCATAATCAAGACTTTCTCAGCAAAAAATAAATTTTCTGGACAAAATATTAATGTCTGATTATAAAAACAAACAAAAAAATATAGGAGATAACATGTAACTTCTCCCTGTTAGGCAAAAATGTGAATGGCACTTCCTCTTACTTGCTCTGATTTGGGAATTTAGAAATTGACCTCAGATAACTCCAGGGGCAGACAATGTTATACCTTCCCTGGCATTACTCTTAGTGTGCCACTTCTCCCAGCAATGGAGCCAGTGCAGGAGCAGCGAGTAGAGGATGGCTCTATCTCCTAGAGGCACACTTGTAGGACCCTTATCTCTCCTCTTCCATGGAAGGAGTCTTGTGCTGTGGAATGAAGAGAAACCCAGTTCGCCCCTGAATAGCCACCTTAGCTTTGCTGTCTTGTCATCAGCTGGCTACTTAGAATGTAGCTTCCATCTTCCCTGTAGAGAGAAGATAAGTTTGGGGAGGTCTACGGAGAATGTATGATGAACACATTCTTAATGCTAGCATTGAGATGAAGAAGTGTACTTGCTAAAAGAAGTAAATGCTTGGAGCCACTTTGGTATGATTCCTGGGAGATCAGTGAGCTCACTGCCTTGGGATGTTACAGATTTTCACATCTAGAGCAATAGGACCATAGTTCCGTCCTGAGAACTGAAAGCTTCTATTTTAACATTGCTTGTGGTAAGTACTGAAGAAATGGCATTACGTGGTGCAGAGATGTCTTCATATGCACTGGAAAGTATTTCAGGTTTCTTAATTGAGGGACTTTGTTGGTTTATAACTTCCTCAGGTGCTCCCTGGGTGTAATCTGAAACTGGCCCCTATGTGTGTAAGGCAGGGAGAGAGTGAAGGAAGAAGAAAGAGGCAAACCACTTCACATTGGTAGTGGCAGTTTTAAGGAACAAAGGAACTTACTTACAAGGCTGTCTTGAGCAGCTGCAAGACAGTAGCTTTTCTCACTCGCCTGCCAGAATCTTTAAAGTTTATGGAGAGGCCCTGAGTGAGTTCAGTCGAATCACATACCCAGTCCAGAGAGCCTCAGCACCGAATTTCTGTTTCAAGGCTATATCTTTGGAGCAGCTTCTGGGTGGCCTCTGGGCGTGGGGAAGGCAAGCAGAATACACATTCCAAGAAGAGGAAAGGGAGCGGGGAGCCTTCAGTTCATCAGGTCCAGCTCACAGATTGACTGGTGGTCATGTATTGATGATCTCCAACAGACGTCATCTGTATAGATAGTAATGTGACTGTTGGCTTCATCGTTGCTAAAGCTGGCAGCACATTGCTAAGAGGAGGCTTGAAATATTCATGCGAGTGTGAAAACTAAGGAGCAGTATGGCTCTCTGAATTACCATATGCTGATGGTTGATCGTACAGAGGAAGTCAAAATCGGGAAGAATAGCGGTAACTCCATAATAACCATCAGGTACTTTATAACTGATCTTCTGTGACTTTTAAGGAAAGCTAAATGTTCCGGAAAATTGTGGGTAGTCAGCCACCAAAAAAAGCAGTCTTACACCTGTGGAAATGACTCTGGTTGACTCATGAAGGAAAATGGGATTATGCAGAGCTTCTGTGACCCAGAAGATTAAAATAAAGCTGTTTGTAGGGGAGCTGTGTAGGAAATACTTGAGTACAGAAGCTAGAACTAAAGCAGAGAAAGGGAAAAGAGCTGTAATATCTGAGCACCAGAAGAGATCTACTGGGAGGAGAATCAGAATTTGGAGAGAGACTGTAGAAGGAAGCTATAGAGACCACGTTGTTCCACTAATTCCAGGCCCTGATAGCAGCTTCTGAAAAAGATGAGAGACAAGTGAAAGAATATTCTTGTTCGCTAGAGCCGACTTGCGAGATTTTTTTTTTCTTTTGAACAGTGGTAAGACATAGCTGTAACATGCCAGCCATCTGACTCAGCCAGGGCTCGTGACATAACTGGGTACCAAGTTGTCAGTCCCTGCAGGGGTAGTGAGTTAACAACACGAACTACCGAAGGAGACTGGCTACTCCATGGCATGCTGCCATTTTGCCAGCCTGTGACCTATGGAAGAACAAATATACATTGTCAAATGTCCTTCCTCTCTCCAGCTGGCTCATCTTTCCCTGGACCCCACAACACCAAGGGGCATGGTTATTGTCAAGGGTACATTGATTTCCTTTCTTTGTTTCTTCAGCTATTCCTTCTATTATTTGTCTCCTCAACTAGATGGAGATATTGCTAAGAGCATGGGAACTCTGGCATTGCTCTTTGAATCCTTTTAAATGTCCTTGGTCTTTTATATTTTGTAGGTGGTCAGTGCTGATTTTTATTTAACAACACGGGAACTTTTAATGGACTTAAAGAAGGCCCCCCTTCATTATTTTCTATTCTACAGATAAAGGCACTTTGTTTTTTCCCCATTTTTTATGGAAAAAAGGGAGAACATTCAAATTTCTGTTCTATTGCATGGTTTTAACTTCCATCTATATACTATCGACTCTCAGATTTCTATCTCTAGCTCAGACCTCTCCTCTGAACTCCTGACTTATGTACTTTACTATTTACTTTAATAATAATTACTGTCCACTTGGATATTAAGATGCAACTCATACTTTATGTGTCCAAGCTAAACTGATGTTCTTCCTCAAAGCTGCCCTTCCACTGTCCTCTCCATCCTTCCATTTTCCCAGGCTATAATTCTGAAAGTTCTCCTTTAGTCCTTCCTTTGTGCCACCCCCATACCCAGTGCATTAACAAATGCTTTTGGCTCTGTACTTAGAACCAATCAATTCTTACCACCCTCACTGCTACTACTGTAGTCTCCCGAGTCAATGTGTCACCTCTCTCCTGAATTGTTGCCATATCCACTAATGGGTCTTCCTGCTTCTGTGGTTCTCTCTGCTAGAGAGCCTCTTAAAGCTTCATTTGCTGAAAACCTTCCAGTGCCTTCCTGTCTCATCAAAGTCCTTACAGTGGCCCCTTCTTCTCTTACCCTCTCATGTTGCTCTCCAGCCCTGTTACTTAGCTCCGGCAAAGCTGAAAGCTAATGACCTGTCTGGACTTCGACGTAGCCAACTTCACCCCAGCTCGGGATGTTACCCTTATTCTTCCCTCTACCTGCCTGGCTTTGTCCTGGACTTTGCTCAGCCTACTCGGGAAGGTCGTGCTGACCACCCTCAGTTTAAAGTTACAGTGCTTTTTTGTTTACTTCTGTCCCATTAGCTTAGAAAATGAGCTCTGTGAGGGTAGGAAGTGTTTTAAATTTTGTTCAATTTTGCATCCCCAGTGCTCAGAGGAAGACCTGACACGGTTTTGGTGCTCAAAATGTTTTTGTGGAGTAAATAAAGTAGATGTGGTATATTCCTGGAAGATTTTGAATTTTCAGAAATTATCAAGGACTATTTTAAAATTTTGTAGTGCACATCCAGATTCAGTTTCTCAGTATATGTTTTGGCTTCTCTCATAAATTATGAAAACATCAGGGTGCATTTATCTAGCCATCTTTAAATCTTAATACTTTTTTCTTTCTTTCGAGAGAATTCCAAGAATCCCATGTGGGGTCTGATCCCACGAACCATGAGATCATAACCCAAGTCGAAATCACTTAGGAAATTAAGTTTCTCTAGGGGCGCTCAGTCAGTTAACCATCCAAGTCTTGATTTCAGCTCAGGTCATGATCTCATGGTTTGTGAGATTGAGCCCTGTATTGGGCTCTGTGCTGACAGCATGGAGCCTGTTTGGGATTCTCTTTTTCTCTCTCTCTCTCTCCTCTGTCTCTCAAATAAATAAATAAGCAAACATTTAAAAAAAGAAATTAAGTTTATCTAAAAAGAGGTGTGGGCTAGGGAGATAAATTAGTGTTGTTAGAGGACTGACTTAAAAACACCATAATATGTTTATTTTCTGCTTTAATTTTTCCAAGCCATTGATATTAATTTCTAAATAAATCTGAGTCTTGAAACATACTGTTGAAACGTTAAATCCTGTTGATGTACAAACAGTTACTTTGGTCTTCTGGAATTAGCAGGAATCATTCCTGACTCTCGTTCAGAAATCATTGAACGAGACTTACAAGACTATAAGAACTGACAGGGTTTTAACAGAGAGAGCATTGGATGTGTGTGTTTGGGGCGAGGTCAGAGAAACGGGGCAGAAAGGGTAGCATCGAACAGTCAGCAGATTTATCAGGATGGAATAAAAGCTTTCATTACATCCCAAGTGAGTAAACAACAGTAGAAAATATGAGACCTAGAAAATATTTGGCATAAAGCCATGAGAATTCTCTAGAGGGATATTACTATGGGGTTGGACATTCTAAATTATTTTTTTTAATTTTTTTAATGTTTTATTTATTTTTGATACAGAGAGAGACAGAGCATGAGGGGGGGAGGGGCAGAGTGAGAAGGAGACACAGAATCTGAAGCAGGCTCCAGGCTCTGAGCTAGCTGTCAGCACAGAGCCTGACGCGGGGCTCGAACCCACGAACGTGAGATCTGACCTGAGCCCAAGCCGGAGGCTTAACCGACTGAGCCACCCAGGTGCCCCGGACATTCTAAATTCTTAAAGAGAAGTAAGAGAAAGAAGACAGAAGGAAGTGGTGTCGAAATGTGGGTACCAGTGTAGTATAAGGAATCAAGTGCATGGGGGTGCCTGGGTGACCCAGTTGGTTGAGTGTCCAACTCTTCATCTCTGCTCAGGTCATGATCTCACAATTCGTGAGATCAAGCCCCAAGTCAGGCTGTGCTGACAGTGCAGAGCCTGCTTGGGATTCTCTCTCATCCTCTCTGCCCCTTCCCTGCTCCTTTGCTCTCCTCTCTCTCTCACAAATACATAAACATTAAAAAAAAAAAATCAACCACATGAATAAAACAGCACATGGTATGACTGAGCCTTAGTGGGTAATGCCTTGTAAAATTCTTTCCTGAGGTGTCTGGCAACAGTTTGGGTACAAATCTATGAAACCAAAGGAAGGACAGATTTGGCTTATAAAAGCTTACAGAAAAATGATGTCCTATGCACATTTTCACTAAAGACGTAAGCAAACTTTAACTCTGAACTGTCGTTTTGTATACCCTCCACTGTTTCATTTAGGCCTCATGACAACAACAAAAAGGCCATTATTAGATATTTGACATGGGCTGAGAGTTCAGACAGAATGACTCCATCTAAAGTCACAAGCACTTTAGAAGTCAGCCAGTTTTCATCTGTGTGGGGATAATTTGATGTTATTATAAGACAGACAAAATGATTTGGAGGCCTTGAGCACTTAAAGACGTTATCCTTGGGGGCACCTGGGTGGCTCAATCAGTTGAGTGTTCGGTTTCAGCTCAGGTCATGATCTCACAGTTCGTGGGTTTGAACCCCGCATCGGGCTCTGTGCTGACGACAGCTAGCTTAGAGCCTGGAGCCTGCTTCCGATTCTGTGTCTCCCTCTCTCTCTTACCCTCTCCTGCTCGTGCTGTCTCTCAAAACTACGTAAAAAACATTAAAAAAAATTTTTAAAGAAGTTTCCACAGTGACAGCGTCTCAAACTGTCATGTACAGAAGAATTATTATGCAAATGTGTACAAAGTCGAATTGCATTCTGTGTCATAGAAATTCCGGTTTAAGCCGTTTTCTGGGTCCCCTGCTCATAAAAGGTAGCTCCCACTGTAGGAAAGTCAATTTAGAGATTTTTTACAATGAAAATTTGCCTTTGCTCTCTTTAATATCTTTATACGCTACATATGCATATGCATATTATATATATATATCATATTTAAATATATTCTATATATGGTTATAGATACTGGATGGGTGGATAGGTAAGAAGAGCAACTCTATTACAAACCATCTCTCTGTCCTTATGTTTTTTTTAATTGTTCGTGAGTTAAGCTGTGTACTCCATGACACTTAACAACTCAGTACTTGGGCATGCATTGTCTAAGAATAGGGCATTCTCCTACACAACTAGAATACTAAACTGCAATCAGTTCCCCAGTTGTCTGCTGTAACTTCTCTTTCTTTCTTTTTTTAATTCAATTTCAGTCTAGGCTCGTGCATTGCATTTGATGGTTGTGTCTCTTTGTGCTTCTTTTAAGCTTAAAGAGTATCCACAACACTTTTCCTTTTCTCTGTTCTTATTTTGTAGCCACATTGACTTCTTTGGACAGTCCACAGTACCTGTCTTGGAGAACGTCCCAAATGCTATGTCTGTCTGGGTGTTTCTTTATGACTGAAATCAGGTTAAACATTTTTGGTCAGGGTGTATCCTGATGGATACTTGGTGTTATGTACTTCCTCCTATGTCACATCAGAGGGTTCATAATGTCTGTTTATTCCAGTATTGGTAATGTTGCCTCATTACTTGCTACAGATGGTGGCTGCCAGATCTCTTTACTATAAAGGTGTATTATCCCCAATGGGATTATTAAATAATCTAAGGGATAATAGGTTGAGACCATGAAGATCCTGTTTCTCAACAGCTTTGTAGTAATTTTTAGCATCCATTGAGGATTCATTCATGACTCTGTTATTGCAACTGGAGGTTACAGATTATTGATTTTTCTAATTTTACTATCTTTTCTTCCTTTTTAAATTTTAAAAAAAATGTTTATTAGAGAGAGAGAGAGAGAGAGAGCGAGAGAGACAGACAGACAGCAAGCAGGGAGGGGCAGAGGTAGAGGGAGACATAGAATCTGAAGCATGCTCCAGGATCTGAGCTGTCAGCACAGAGCCCGACATGAGGCTCGAACTCATGGACTGTGAGATCATGACCTGAGCTGAAGTTGGATACTTGACTGAGCCACACACGCACACCTTTTCTTACTTTTTTTTTTTAATCTGACATTTTTCTGTGAGTTTAATAATGTTGTTACTTGTTTTCATGTTCTAGTTGTCCCACATTGGCCAGTGGGAATCTCTTAAGTCAGCCAATATAGTTTTTTTTTTTAATGATTTTGTGTGTGTGTGTGTGTCTTCTCTAAGAAACTTTTGCCCACAAAAAGATTGTGAAAATATTCTACTGCACATTCTTATTTTTTGCAAGGTGTGACTTAGGGTTCGAGGTTCATTTTTGTTTTTTTGTCTTTTGTTTTTTGTTTTTTTTCAGTTTTAATGTCTGGTTGTCCCAGCATCCTTTGTTGAAAACAGACTTTCCACCGTTGGATTGCTCAGACAGCTTTGTCAAAAGTCAAGTGATCAAATAAGTGCAGGTCTATTTCTAGGCTTTCCATTATGTTCCATTGATCTGTTTGTTGATCTTTATGTTAGTACTATAGTGTTTTCATTCCTGAAGCTTTATAGATGATCTTTAAGTTAGATAGTATGAGTCTTGCAATTTTGTTCTTCTTCCTCAAGATTGCTTTTGATATTCTCGTTTCTTTGCATTTCTATATACATTATAGAATCAGCTTGTCAATTTCTACAAAAATAAAACCTTGATGGAGTTATTATCGGAATTGAGTTGAATCTGTAGATCAGTTTGGGAGGAATTGAAATATTGCCACTGAGTTCTTCCAATCCATAAAGATCACATATCTCTCCATTTATTTTCATCTTTATTTCTCTATGCAATGTGTTATAGTTTTCAGTGTTGGGATCTTGCCTATATTTTGTTAAGTTTATTCCTTAAATTTATTGCATATATTTGTTAAATATATTTTAATGCTTTTAGTGCAAGTTTACGTTTTCTTCTTCATCTCTTCCTTTCTTTCTCCCTTTTTTCTCTCCCTCCCTCCCTTCCTTCTTTCTTTTCATCTTTCTCTCTTTAGTTTCTCCCCACTCTCACTATCCAGAATGAAGGGACTGGTGAATAGGTGAATCACAAGATTGTAAGCAAGCTGTTGCTTTAAAAAAAAAATGAAGAACAAAAATAATCTTGACGCAGCATCGTAAATGGCATCATGGAGGTCTGTGCTATTCTCTGCTCAGGGAAGAAAGGTGTGGAAGAGTGGGAGGAAGCGAAGCCTCCCTGAGAAAATGGCCTTTGAGTTCAGGCTTGTGGATGAGTGATCCAGAGATGTAAGGAGAGGAGCAGTCCTGGGAGAGGGAAAAGTACAAGTAGAGATGCCTGAGGTCGGGGTTCCTTTAGGGAAGTGCTCGTGATTTTCAGCATGAAGTAGTTCTGGAGAGGGAGGCAGAAGTAGGCCACGTGTTAGGTTAGGCAAGGTTAAGGAGTTTGAAGTCTACCTGAAGGTCCTAGGAAACTATTTAATAAATGATCTCATGAGGTTAATTTGCTTCTCTAAAAAACTTACAGGTGTTGGATGAGAATTCTTTCTTATTAAAAAGAAATTTCTTTTTTGTGTGTGCCTAGTCTTTTTTTTTGCCCATTTTTCTGCTTGCATTGTAAGGTCTTCATTATGTCTTTAATCACTTACAAGTTTTACTTCTAATGTGTTTTAAAGTAAGAAAGCTTTTGATTTTTATGGGTTCAGATCTGTTTCTCTTGTTCTTACAGATTCCTCATCCTAAAATCATGTTATTCTCCTGCAGTTTCTTCTACTACATAACCTTTGTAGATGGCTTTGTTTGATTAATTTTTATTTATTTTTTTCTAAATGTTTGTTTATTTTATTTATTTATTT